>NC_090938.1:207545938-207848968 GCF_040938575.1 Ambystoma mexicanum
GTCATCCGAAATGGACAGCTCATCTCTGACCTTCCAAAGTGCCTGAAGGTCTTTTTGGGCGTTTGCCTGCCGCCTGGAGTTGTTTCTTAGTACCTCTCTCCAGTCTCCACTTCTCACAGCAGCCTTGATGATGTGGAACACCTCATCCTTGGATGACTCCGTCGCTATGGCAAGTCTCGATAGCGCCACCGGTAACGCACCTTCCACCATGTGACAGAGTAGCCCTTGACAGTCCGCCACCTCGTCGTTCTTCTCCACACTCCCAGTGCTGGGGTGACGCGACAGGTAGTCCACCGGGTTATTGGTCCCTGGCCTGTACACGAGTCTAACCCCGTACTCCATCAGTGCCAACATCCAACGCTCAATTCGGGGCGGCGGCTTGGATGACACGCCCGCCAGGATGGGCAGCAATGGCTAGTGGTCTGTCACCACCACAACAGGTTTTCCCAGAATGTAGAGACGAAAATGGCAACAGCCCCATAGGATGGCCAAAGCTTCTCTTTCGATCTGCGAGTAACGCTTCTCTGTGTCCGAAAGCACCTTGCTCGCATAAGCGATGGGTCGCATGTCCCCTCTTTTGTCTGGCTGCAGCAGCACCGCTCCAACACCCACGGGACTGGCATCAACAACAATCTCGGATTCCACCGATGGGTTAAAGTACGCCATGGTGTCTCCGTCAGACAAGGCATTCTTGAGGAGCTGAAAGGCCTCCTGCTCCTTCCTTTCCCATGTCCATACGGCGTCATTCCTGGTCAACACCCTGAGGGGCACCGACAAAGAGGCCAAACCTTTGATGAAGCGCCCGCAGTAATTTACCATCCCCAGAAAGCTCCTCACCTCGGTGGGGGACTGGGACGCTGCGGCCTCTCGAATGTCCTTGATTTTAGCCGGATCGGGTGATACACCACTGGCGTGAAAAATGAAACCAAAAAACCCAATCCTGTCCTTGAAAAATTCACATTTCTCACGGTGGAGAGTAAGACCCAAATCATCCAGCCTCTTCAGTATGCAGTGCAGCCTTTTCAAGTGTTCTGTCTCCGATTCCGCAAACACTAAAATGTCATCACTCATATTCAAAACACCTTTGAGGCCAGCCAGCGCCCCCCTGATGGTATTCTGAAAGACCTCGGCGGCAGATGAAATGCCGAAGCTCAGGCGCTTAAACTGATAGAGACCTTCATGTGTTGTGAATGTCGTGATAAATCTGGAGTCTGGGTAGAGCTCGAGCTGATGATAGCCCGCACGTAGATCTAACTTTGAGAAAACTCTTGCGCCCTGCAGTTCTCCAATAATATCATCAAGAGTGGGCATAATGTGTCTCTCCCTCTTGATGGCGGCTTTGGGGAGACGCATATCTACACATATGCGCACCGCTCTGGGCTGTTTTGGCTTTGGGGCCACCACGATGGGCGAGACCCAGGGAGTTGGGCCCTCCACCCTCTCGATAATGTCCATCTGCATGAGCGATCGGAGCTCCTCCTCTACCTTCTCTCGGAGGTGAAACGGGATCCTGCGATGCTTGAGAGCCGTAGGTCTGATGGTGTCGTCAATGTGTAGACGTACCGGGGGAGCCTTCAAATTCCCCACACCCTTGAAAATTCCTGAGAACTTGCCCAGTAGCTGCTCAATGTCCACTTGGTAGACCTCCCATGCAAAATGCACTAGGTCCACGGCCTCTGATGCCGCACAGCTGAGTAAAGAGTGAGGGCTCACGTCTGTGACGAAAAATCGGGCTTTAATGGTCTTGCCGCCTTTGGACACAGGCGCAACGAAAACGCCCTTGATTGGGAGTGGCGTGTCTCCGGCAAACGTGAACATTTTCACTGTCGAAACATCTAGCACCGGTGGTCCCGGGATAGATTGGTAGTGATCGGACGCCAGCACACAGACTGAGGCCCCCGTGTCGACCAGCACTTGTGTCGGTACTCCCTCAATGTCCACGACACACTTGGGTTGTCTCTTCTTTTTCGCCCCTGTTGCAATGCTCGAAATGAAGAACACTTCATCCTCCTCGTCCTCCTCTTCCTCGGCCATGTTGAGCTTCTGCATTTCCTGTTCTAACGCTGCGATGCTCCTCTGCCCCCTCAAATTCCTGCCAAGTGCCCTGGCCGGACCCCTCTGTACAGTTATTGGGGCGGGAGCGCGACACATCCGGGCATAGTGTCCAGGTCCATTGCATCGGCCACAAGTTCTCGATTTGGCGGGACACTCCTCAGAGTGCGGCAGGTCATATCCGCAATATTGGCAAATAGACATCGCCCCTTGCATCGGGCCTGCTTCCTGGCACTTCTGGCCCCATTTGGCTTTCGACGCCGACTGCCTCCCAACGGCAAATGCTTCTTCCGACTTTCCCGGACGCACCGCCGCGTCCATTTTGGCGCCCCTCGATTCTGCCAGTTCATATGTTCTTCCGCTGTCCAAAATCTGTTGCAGAGACCATCCAGGCTCCCTCAGCACTTGCCTACGTAGCTTGCCTGAGCTACAGCCTTGGAGGACCTGATGCCTGATCATGGACTCTTCATTGTCCCATCGACAAGTTGTGGCCATTTGTCGCAGGCGAGCGCAGAATTGGTCAAGTGACTCCTCATCCCGCTGTTTTTCACCACTAAACAGAAATCTCTCGTAGTCCATGTTGGACAACGGAATGAAGTAGTTTTTTAGAGCAGTTTTAACAGCATCATAGGTGTCTACCTGCAGGTTGAGGGACTCATAAATGCGCAGAACGTCCATGCCCACTGAGTACAGGAGAGTGGCTTTCTTAGTGTCATCATCGGTTTCCCCAGTTGCCGTAAAGTACATGTCCAATTTTGTTGTCCACAACAACCATCTTGGGCCCAATTTGGAGGGGGGACCGGATGTGTCGAATTCTTGCATGGGTAACAAAGCCCCCTGTTGTCTCCTTACCGCCACTCTCGCTGTTTCTGCCTCGCCGTCACTTTCCGCCATGTTCGCAGGTCGCACAGGTACCTCGTGGTGATTCAGAGGCCGCAAACCGGACTTGGGTGAACCGTGGACGTACCTTGGGTCACTGCGTCATCATGGAACGTTCGAGGTGACGAGGGCCTTCCCCTTCAGTTGCCCCTTGTGTAGTGACAACTAGTCCAGGTGCAGTCCTCCTGGATGGTGAAGACTGCTAGGTTTCCAAAAATTGTTCAGATGTATTTTCAGGTATAAGCAGCGCACGAGCACCTTTTCAGGCCGCTACTGCCTCCTACCGTGCGTGAAAACACGTCCGCTGTGTTCGCGCCGGGTTCATAACGCTCAGCGGTGTAGCGTTATGATGAATGACACGCGGCGGTGTGTCAACAAACGCTCCGCTTGCATCCCACTTCGTCACCAGATGTTATGTGTACGCCCGTGCCTTGGGTCGTACCGCACTCACGCTTGTACGCAGGCATGCACACAAGAAGACACGGGACGCGATGTGTTCTGTTCCGTGTCCCGGTGGCAAATGCCCGCACGGGCGTGATTTATTGAAATGCGCATGCGCATAGCCAGAACGAGGCTCGCGCATGCGTCAATCGTGACTGGCACGTCACAACTAACTGCTGCCACTGGCTTTGCTGTTTCTTGTTGCAGTTTCAACTGGTTGAGGCAAACTTCTCACTTCAGTGTGTTCGCCTCGACCAGCTGAAAAACTGCAACAGGCACTTCTGTTACTTTCACTTTCTTTATTTCTTCTTTGTTCCCTTTGCTTTCTGTTCTCTGTTTCTTTGCTTTTTTTTTATTTTATTTTTCCCGTTTCAAACTTTCTGCTGTCTGTCACCACGCTTTTCCTTTCATTTTCTTTGTTCCCGTTTGGAACTTTCTACTTTCGGTTCCCTCGATTTTTCTTTAATTTTTTTGTTCCCGTGAAGAACTTTCTGCTCTGCTTGTTCCCTCGCTTTTTCTTTCATTTTTTATCCTACACATTTTCATGTAGTCATGTTTTGTGATAACACGACAGAAAAGGCTTCATATTGTGGATGAGTTTTAGGGTAACGTTGACAGAATGAAGTTGAGCTGCTGTGGGTGTTCAGTGAGAGGGTGGGTTAATTGAATTCAAACGGCTTGCATTTGTCAACCACATTTTAACGTGCCTTTTTGTTGCTCGTTGCACACTGGTCAGTGTTTGTGAAGTAGGGTGCACTTAAAATAAAGTATGAAATGGAAGGGGTTCATTTCACGCTTTATTTTAAGTGCACCCTCGCCTCACTACTTGCCATACATGCTTCCCAAAGTACTTTTGTCCTGAGTTTTTTTAATGAAAATTCAAGTACTGCGAAATGGAAATGTGGGCCACTTTTTTCTTTATGCCCAAGCATATTTTGTATTCTCAGTCGGTAATTACACCAACAGCTGCTTTCTCTGTGGTATGGTTTATGACCTGTTGGGATGTTGGAAAAACAAGGTCTAGGAGTGCTTTAAACCGGTATTTGGTGGTAATGTTCTCTAGTGCCGAAGCTCATTAGTGAGTTTCGCACTTAACGCAGAGACCACCTGTGACTCACTGCAGACAATTCACCTATATTATCATTGAAAGCTTGGTTTTAAGGTGTTTTAATTGGGAAAGCATGGTTACCAATAAAAGTATTTGGGCCATATTATCTCTTGCAAATTCAGTCTATACCTACAGCCCATTGGAAGAACCCCATGCAATAAAAAGGCACTCCCATGCCTGTTTACTGTGAAAACTCTGTGCCACAGATGGCCCAATTAATGAAGCTGGCAACTTTAATTAGCAAACTCTGATGTTGAACCAACTGTTGGCTGTGCTAGCACGTTTCAGCTCTGTGGAGGTCACTTGCGTTCGATGCCAAGGCTAAAAGACAGCCCTTATTGAACAAATCACATTTCTGGAGTTGCATAATTTTGTATTGTATCTGAAAACTGCATAGGGTGTCTGATCTGTGTGAAGGAGCTCAATACTTGCCTGCCTACTTTTTCAATATTCCGGAAAATTCTAATTGTCACAAGTGGTATACGGTTTATTTAACTGTTGCAAATTCACATTTAAAAATGCCACCAGGCAAAAACTATTGTGTCTTTTGCAATGTGACTCAGTAGCAATGTTCCCTTATTGGAAATGTGTGGTCTATAAAAAATGCATGTGGATAGCGTAAGAGAGCAGGGCATGGGTAGCTTAAAATCTGATTCACAAATAAGATATAGTAACTTACATATAAGCTATGTTCAGTGCAGTAAACCACATTTTAATGTTTTACAGATAGTAAGCGAGAATTTCGAGCGTGCACAGGTTACAAACAGATGCGCTAGTGATATATCTCTCCAAGACTTTCTGCAGCCATTCACGATTTAGGCAAAGTCTGTGGTACTTCCCAAGCACAAGTCTTTGCAGACTTCTCTGTTTGACTACTTGCCATCAGTGAAAAGATGTAAGGTGGCGGAGGCTGCCACCAGTCTGAGTGGGGATGAGGAAGCTAGCCCAGTCAATTTGAGTACTGAGGCTGCAGAAATATGCCAGGATATTTGCGCTAAGGAGGCCAGAAGCTCCAGTGCATCTCTCGCTACACTGCAGCCTGTGGCAGAAGAGCCTCTTCTAACCCCTGATTGCTGGAGCGTGCGGCAATGGTGCTATTTTAATAAGGAATATGAATGGATTTTTCTGGCTTCAGGTCACATTGGATGCTCTGTATGTAGGGACATGAAAGCAATAGGTGGCTTATCAGTGCACTCTAGTGGGCAAGGTTTGCTCCTAAGCATAGAAGAACAAGTTACTTACCAACTGGTAACATTCTTTCGACTGGATGTTCCTCCAACGTATTCCTCATCTTTGATATCGCGTCCAGCTTCGGCTGCTTTTGGTAAAAAAATTCTCGCCAGAGGGATTCATGCATGGCTTCTTTGCCATCCCTAACAATAGCTAGGAAACCCTCTCTTTCTTCCCCTTCTGGAATTTGCTCCGCCGTCATTGAAATGCACTCCCACAGAGTGTATGTAAATTTTGCTAAGGCACATGTGCAGTTGGCCGATTTTAGGGCCATACTCCAAGCTGAAAATACTATGCGGCCCCATCCATCCACACGCTTGTCATCCCTATCCGGAGGGATGGTAGGGTACACCACCTTATTAGATGTAGCTGTGGCTGCTTGGACCACCAAACTCTTGGGAGTGGGTTGCTTAGACACATAGCCGGGGTCGCGACTGGAAGGGCAGTATTTTCTTGTGAGGGATTTATCCACCGCAGGGATAGAATCCGGGGACTCCCAATTTTTGGCCACTCTATTTTGCAAGGCCACATGAAAGGGTAAGATTGAGTCTGTAGGTGGTCCTTGGTCCAGAATGTCAGTAAGATCATCTTGGATGAATTTAACAGGTGGTCTAGCCCAGCACAGATAATCAACTACTTTTGAAATCAGTTGTCGGTATGAAGAGTCAACTTGTTCTCCTGGCTTTGGTCTGCTGAACTCATGTTTCAGGTGATGTATCTACACCACTGGCATTGTGCAATGTGTCAATGAGGTCTATCATTTTACTCTCTTCTGAGATTAGACATTCTGGCACATTAGGAGTTCCGAACTCAAGACCAAAAGGAACCTCCTCTTCCTCAATGCCATGATTCGAGCCCCCTGGAAGCTGTGGGAACGATGGAGGAGGAAATGAGTTGAGTACGCTTCTGGCGAAGTCGGTGTAACGTTCTAGTGTTTCACCCTGACTTCGCAATGACGTGTTTAAAGATGCGTCAAAGCTAGCACTCGGCGCGTTGCAACCCTGCTTTCTACCCTAACATCTGCAAAGAAAAGCCTAACAACTCCTGGCGAGAAAGACGACAGATTTCCTCCGGAAGTTCCTCAGACGAAGAATCCACAGGTGAGGAGGCGGAGGAGGTGGGAGACTTGGAGGTTGAGAATATATTTACTATCAAACCAGAGAGTTTGCAACGCCAAAACATGGCTAGTCTAGAACAATACCAGGAGTTGGTGAACGCTATCCAAGGGATCAATGTTGAGGTACAGAACCTCAAGACTGATAATGCTGGTTTCAGAGCAGATAATACCGCCATGAGACAACAGTTACTTCAGAGGGAGGAAGTAAGAGGAGACCTCCCCCCATTACCACTATCATGTGGCAAATATGACGGGAACCCAAGGAAGGTCAAGGAGTACTTGGATGCCTGTTTGATATACTTTACATTCCGCCCTAAGGCATTTGAACAGGATAAGGCCAAGGTTGGCTTTCTTATATCTAATATGGTGGGTAATGCTCTAGCATGGGCCACCCCATTGGTGACAGGTTCCGATCCTGTGTTGGATGACTACGGTCAGTTTGTTCAGCTGTTCCGTACCCGCTTTGAGAGACCCGAAGTACAGTATTCTTCCTATGAGAACTTGTTGGATACCAAACAAGGGACTTCGGATGTACAATCTTATGTGTCCACATTTCAAAGACTGGCGCAAGAAACCGGATGGCCGGATACTGCTAAACAAACCTTATTCCGGAGAGGATTACAAGAGGAAATAAAAGACGAACTGCCCAGAGTTGCCAGACCCTCCACATTTCAGGATTTGGTTACACTAGCTCTACAGATTTAGTTTCACCTGTCAGAAAGGCGAGCAGAAAAGAAAAGACCCAAGTCTTACCCTCTGTTACCTCCTAACCTCCCGATCCTTTCTGAGAAGACATCCGTAACATCCTGTTCCGAAGAACCTATGCAGATCGGATCAACCAGAGGACCCTTAACAGCAGCAGAAAGAAAGCGAAGGAAAGACCTGAATCTCTGTTTGTATTGTGGTTCGGAGAGGCACTTACTCCGAGACTGCCCTGAAGTTCCTCCCAGAAAAGCGGGAAACGAAAGACCCCGACCCTGAACAGGGACAAGGAAGGGGTTCAAACTGCTAATCCCTGTCTTCCTACCCCTTCAGTCACTTTGGACGCATCCCATCATTTGATGGTGTTTAAAATATTCCTCAAATGGGTGAACCACCCTGGAGTGGAGTGTCTTGCCATGTTGGACTGTGGGGCTGCAGGTAATTTTATGGACGACCAATGGGCCAGAAGTCAGTCCATACCGAGGAAGGTAAAAACCCAGCCCATTCCAGTTGAATGTGTAGACGGCACTCCCTTGACATCAGGACCCATCATTGAAGAAACCCAGGAATTATCGGTACAGATGCATTTCCACCAAGAACGACTGGGTTTCGATCTCATAAAGGCTGCACATTTTCCAGTTATACTGGGTATACCTTGGCTCAGAAAACATAATCCGTGTATTGACTGGAAGGCTAATACAGTGGAATTCCAATCCGAATATTGTTCTGGTTCTTGTTTTACACAAACGGAAAAGACCATAACTCAAGAAAAACCAGTACCTATTCTTAGTCTAAACATCGTGCCTCCACAATACAAAGATTACACGGATATCTTTTTGGACGTGCAACCCCGGCCTTTACCTCCTCACAGACCAGAAGACTGTAAGATTGACTTACTGCCAGGGGCGGTGGTTCCATTCGGGCGTATGTTCCCGTTATCCCTACCAGAAAAAGAAGCTTTGAGGGAATACCTAAATACAAACCTTCAGAATGGATTAATTCAGACATCCACTTTCTCTGTGGGAGCATCGCTGTTCTTCATTTCTAAAAAAGGGACCACAGAACTTAGGCCATGCATAGATTACAGAGGTCTAAACAGCTATACTATCAGAGATAGATATCCTATGCCTCTTATCAAGGATATCATGGAAGCAGTTCAGGGGGCCAAATGGTTCACCAAATTGGACCTGAGAGGCGCCTATCACCTGCTCAGAATAAAAAAGGGGACGAGTGGAAGACGGCATTCAGAACACCTCTGGGGCATTATGAGTATTGTGTTATGCCTTTTGGTTTGGTCAACGCTCCTGCTCAGTTCCAACGATTTATGGACAAGGTCTTTGCGGATTTACTCTTCACATCAGTTATTGTATACTTAGACGATATACTGATCTTTTCAAACACCCTGGAAACCCATCGTCAACATGTCAGAGAAGTGTTACAAAGACTCTGTCAAAACAACCTTCTTGCCAAACCAGAAAAATGCATATTTGAAGGTACCACTTTCCCATATTTAGGCTTTATCCGAGGCGCTAATCTAATAGAGATGGACCCACACAAGACGGAAGCCATAAACAAATGGCCTATTCCTGAGTCAGTCAAGGATGTTCAACGTTTTTTGGGCCTAGCAAACTTTTATAGGAAGTTTATCGCCAGGTTCTCAGAAATGGTTTTACCCATCACTGCGTTATTAAAGAAGGGAGTGAAGTTTACATGGAGCCCAGAGGCTGATTTGGCATTCAATCAACTGAAAAGAGCCTTTACTTCGGCACCCGTACTCAGACAACCGGACCAGTCATTACCTTTCATTCTGGAAACCGACGCCTCCCAAGGAGCGATAGGTGCTGTCCTTTTACAGAAGAAGGAAGATCAATTGGAACACCCCATAGCCTACTATTCGAAGACATTAACCTCAAGTGAAAGAAACTATTCGGTACTCGGAAAAGAACTACTCGCTATCAAGAGAGCCTGTGAGGAATGGAGGCATCTGTTACAAGGGGCTCAACATCCCTTTTGTGTACGTACAGATCACCAAAACCTAAGTATTTTACAACAAATGGAATGTCGAAATTCACGTCACGCAAGGTGGGCCTATTTTTTTTCTCAGTTCGATTTTGAACTCACCTATGTACCCGGGAGGGACAATCAATTAGCAGACGCTCTATCCAGAAGTTATGGAGAAGAATCTGGGAAGTACATTGGACAAGAGCTTTTGTTATCAGGAAAGAGATTTGTGTGCGCCGTTAACCTGTTTCTACAACAGGTGTACGATGCACAAAAAGACAACCCCATTCCCCTTGAGGAATCATTAAACAAGAAAGGAAAATACTGGTTTAAGGAGAACCAGTTGTACCTACCTACTCAAGAACTTCAATCCAGGGCCTTATCATGGTGTCATGATACACCTACGGCAGGACACAAGGGTCAAGCAGCCTCTCTGGAGCTAATCAGAAGACACTTTTGGTGGCCTACTGTCGTCAGTGATGTCAAAAGATATGTTTCCTCTTGTCCCACATGTGCTCAAAACAAATACAGCACAGCCAAACCATTGGGCCTTCTACAACAAGAGGAACCTCCAACCGGACCCTGGCAACACATATCAATGGACTTCATAGTGGAATTACCTGATTCTATGGGTCATACGGCCATTATGGTGGTAGTGGATTCATTCAGTAAATTGGCTCACTTTGCCGCCTTAAAAGGAACACCCTCTGCCTCCATAACGGCAGAAGTATTCCTGCGAGAAGTAGTCTGACTCCATGGAGTCCCTGTTACTATTGTGTCCGACAGAGGAACACAATTTACCTCCAAGTTCTGGGCTTCTCTTTGTAAGCAACTCCACATCCAGCGGGCCATGTCCTCTGGATATCACCCAGAAAGTAACGGTCAAACAGAACGTCTCAACGGTACCCTGGAACAGTACCTAAGGTGTTTCTGTAATCAAGCACAAGACAACTGGTATCAACTCCTGTCAGTTGCTGAATTTTCGTACAACAACACCTTTCACTCAGCCATTGGTATGAGCCTGTTCCATTGTACATATGGGTACAACCCCAGACATTTACCTTTTTCCGTAATCCAACCTACCAAAGCACCCACACTTGATCAGGTTTTAAGCATCCTGAAAGATACCCATAAAAAGGCTCAAGAGGCTCTCAGAAACAGTCGACAAAGATACAAAAGGTGGGCCGATCCAGAAAGAAGACCTAATCCAGAATGGCAGATCGGAACCAAGGTTTGGCTTTCTACCAAGTTTCTACCCAGGTGGGTTCATCCCGGGAAATTTGCCCCAAGATACATAGGTCCGTTTACCATCACAGAATGCATCAATCCAGTAGCGTTCAAGCTGTTGTTGCCTCAGTCATTACGAAGGATCCATCCTGTATTCCACTCATCACTACTCAAAAAATATATATCTGATCCCCATCAAAGGAGATACAAAAAGGAAATCACAAAGACAATCCTTCCACAAGAATATGAAGTATCCCGTATTCTTGATTCCAGATACAAGAATGGAACATTGAAGTACCTGATACTCTGGAAAGGATATCCCTGGTCAGAAAGGACCTGGGAACCAGCAGGGAATCTTAAGGCTCCTCGGCTCCTATGTCTTTTTCATAGGCAGCATCCCGGAAAACCAGGAGGGATGCCATTGAAAAGGGGTCATACTGTCATGATTCAAGCCCCCTGGAAGCTGTGGGAACGATGGAGGAGGAAATGAGTTGAGTACCCTACTGGCGAAGTCGGTGTAACGTTCTAGTGTTTCACCCTGACTTCGCAATGACGTGTTTAAAGATGCGTCGAAGCTAGCACTCGGCGCGTTGCAACCCTGCTTTCACCGTCGGGTTTACACGCTGCTCGAGTGTTCCGCTTTCTTCCTTCAGTTATACTTTCCCCTCTAGGCATTTCGCCTTTGTTTCTTCTCCTTCAGCGTTACTCTTAACGCTCCTCTGGCATTTCTGCTGCCGTCTCGTCTGTGGTTCGGTGCCGGTCTCCTGGTTTCCTCCTCTCCTCTTCCGCCCTTTTACCTCTGAGTATTTCCTACCTTATCCACGGCTATTCTTGTTCCTACCTGAAGCTTCACCGGCAACTAGTCAATCTTTCTCCCGGGTCCGGTGCATTCTGGGTATCGTAGTATCTACGCTCTCAAGATCTACGCTCTCAAGATCTACGCTCTCAAGATCTACCGACAGGATAAGAAGAGTATTTACCCGGTCATTCCATTATCAACCATCAGAGGATCGACATCAGGTTTTTTCTGCAAAGGCTTTTCCCTGAAGTGGGGTGGACTCCGTGGGAGCCCCTACTGCCATCTTATCGCTAATAGGCAGTGTGGCTTCCAGAGGAGCATACCCTAAAATCTGCAAAGAAAAGCCTAACAACTCCTGGCGAGAAAGATGACAGATTTCCTCCGGAAGTTCCTCAGACGAAGAATCCACAGGTGAGGAAGCAGAGGAGGTGGGAGACTTGGAGGTTGAGAATATATTTACTATCAAACCTGAGACTCAGACCTTTCTTCTTCTTCCTCAAAAATCGAAGAAAGGGATTTGATTAACTCCTTTCTGTGCAAAGGAGTGTAAATTTTCTCAGTAGATGCCAAAGGTGTAGCAAGCTTAGCAGAAGGCTTGGGTTTAGCACCCTTGTCAGGCTTAAAATGCTCAGAGGGCTGCGCTGAAACCTTAGGAATCTTCGGCGCCGATGGTTTCAGCGTTGACATCGACAAAGGAGTCGATGGCGTCGATGGTAATGCCGCAGATGGTGTTTAGGGTTCGACGGCCCCCTTCAAAGATTTTTCGTCTTCGAGGTGTGTGGAGTCTTTGATGGCATTGAGGACCTTGTGCGCTTGTCTCGACCCGAATTACTTTTCTTCTTTGGAGACCTCAAAGGCTCTCGATGGGTTTTTCTTCGACCAGCCGAGCTCGAGGACGCACGAGTGTCGGGACGGGACTGCTCTCGGCCGGATCCCGAAGAAGGCACGGACAGAGGCTTGCCCTTCTTGAACTTTTCAAGCATTTTCAAACAAAATGCCTTCCACTCAGCAGATGAAGAATGTTTGGTGGGGCACTTAAATTTAGTGGGGGAATCATCTGACGAAGAGGACGGCGACCGATGGTGCCGTCTCTTCAATCGTTTTGTCGAGAACTACCGGATCTCGATCCTTTTTTGTCACCCTTGCGTCGAGGAGAGCGATCTCCAGAGTCAACAGTCGAGGACCGATCAGTTTTGGCTTTACGGCCTACCTGCAACTTCCCCTTCCTTTCTCGCAGGGCTTTGCCAGTCATTGCCTGATACTTCGAGCAGGACATTGTGTTGTGGTTTTCCCCCAAACACCACAGGCAAGAGAAATGCGGATTGGTGAGGCAAATCTTCGAATTGCATTCCTTGCTCTGGGTCGATGACGAAGACATGTCAATGTCGCTCGATGATTTTCTTCGTTTTGGCAGAAACTACGTAGTAATAATACTATCGAGGTGCGCCGAGTCTCCGAAGCAACACGTTCTGTGGAAAAACGGAACTGAAGCCAAGGGACGCAGCGTGTGCTACTTATACCCCCGATGGCGTCACCCTTGACAGAGGCCTTCGAGGGACAGCGACTCGATGCCAACGACACACCGCGCCCTCTTCCAAGAATTCTTTTGCCGAAAGCAGCCAAAGCTGGACGAGATATCAAAGATGAGAAATACGTTGGAGGACACAATCAATTTGAATGGGCCGATGGAAAGGTGGGTCCTTCAAGTTCTGGCAAACATGCTAGGAAGAAGCAGCTCCGAAAGAAGAATATGGAGCACAAGTCAAGTGGTGCTCATTAGGCATCAGAAGACATTCTAACAGCGCGAAAAAAGAGCTACATGACCTAAGCGATACAGCAAAGTAGTGGCAAACATTTGGAAAGCACATGCAGTGTTTCACACCGTTTTCTGCCTGGCCAAAAAGAATCAGCCATTCACAGATCACCCTGATTTGGTGGACCATCAGGAAGTGTGTTATATCAGAGAACACAAGCCAAAGATTGCTGTGTTTGTGAATGAGAGCACGACTGTCAGCAACAAATCAACATTGATTATTCATCTGAGGGGTCTTTCTGGGGCTTATGGTAACCCAGTCACCATTTTATTTGCACTACTGGAGCTGCAAGAGACACATGCCTTGGCAATGAAGGCAGCTCTGCAGGGATATTTTGAGAATGTTGGCATTACAAAGACCCTGTTGCATGAGATCTGGATTGCTATTTGTTCTGATGGTGCAGCCGTAATGTTTGTTAGCAAAGGTGAGGAGACAACATTATTGTGAGCTGAATTCCCATGTCTTGTTTTATCATGGCATTGTCTAGCTCACTGCCTTGGACTGGCCGTAGAGGACACAATTGATGAAGTCGGCGAGGCCAATCATTTCAAAATGTTCCTGGACTCTTTGGACGCCACATACAGCACATCGCCAAAAAACACAAGACAGCTAGAAATGGCTGCCAGCTGCAGAAGATAGGGAAAATGCTGGACACACCATGGGTTGCATCAAGCTTTAGGACGGCTCAAGCTGTATGGAAATGCTTCCCTGCTTTGTTTAAGCATTTCGGAGAAGCTTCTAAGGACCACTCAAAACCTATTAGGCACCGAAGCAAATGTGAGGGTCTGCTTAGGAAGCTTACCTCCTGTTCTTTCGTGAAAGATTTGAGGCTGATGTGCGATGCCCTTCAAGAACTAAAGGACTTGTCTCTGACTCTTCAGAGACGGGATATCACAATTGTGGAAGCACAAAGACTCTTGGTAGGGCAAGTCTGGAGATTTTTTGTGATGAAAGAATCTCCTGGGGAGTTTACTTCTACTGCTCAGAGTGCAATTGATTGTGGACAATTCAAGGATGTTCATATTTCCCAGGAAGGGCAAACTCTGTGTCACTGAATGGAAGGTAATTTTATAAAAAGCCTTTCAGTTAACCTTGCCAAAAGGTGTGCTCCAGACTCTGATAAAGAACTTGTAGCCAGTTTTAGTGTCTTGGATGGAAAGAATGTACCTAATGATGAAGAAATTGTACTTTATGGTGAAAATGAGATTCAAAGACTGTGTACGAAATTTTAGCTCCCAAACAGAGACACCATCAATCCCTTCAGGGATTTTAAGGACTTTGGTGGCAAAAGGTGCCCTGAAGCATTTAGGGCTTTGGTTGCTTGCATGGAAATCTTGCCTGCAATTAATACAGATTGCGAAAGGGGCTTCAGCGCCATTAATTTAATTGCTTTGCTAAGCCGAGCATCCCTCCATGTGGCCACTATTTCCTCATGTTTATGGCTGAATATTAATGGCCCTCTAGTAAAAGCTTTTATGCCACTGTCCCTTGTGAAAAGCTGGCAGATAAAAGAGAGACACACCTCTGAGGAAAGGCACTGTGAGCAACCTCATGCAAAGAAGGAGTCCCTTGAAGATTATTATGTGGGGTTCTGGGAAAGTGTCAATTAATTGTTTACAAATTTGAATGCACCTGCTAATGTTCCTCAACACCTACCCATTCATCAATGGCCCCAGTTAAGGGTCCAATAAATAAGTAATGTCCTTGACCTTTGATTTGTTATACTTTAAGGCATGTAGCAAGCAGTCTGTTACACGATATGTACTTAGTAATGTAGGCCAGACCAGTTTTACATGTTCGTCTTTAGGCCATGCCCATCAATTAGGCCACGCCTATCAATTCTTAGGCCACGACCCCAAATGATGCCCCCCCTCAATGTCTTACCCCACTTAAAGCACTGTGCAGAGCAATTGAGCATTAAAGGCCTCATGCATTGTTCACTCTTCCCATTCCAAGCTGCAGCCTTCATCAACTCAGAGCGGGTGCTATGTGCAGCTACCATTGTGAGCTTACATGATCCATTTCTGGAAGTCAGTCACTGTGTGGCCATTCAGGGCTGAGGGGTGCTTTCAGTGAAGAACTTTGGGGGCCCTGGCGCTTAAATTATTGGCCTGCAGTCTCGCTCCCTGCTCCTACAATCAGTGTTGTGTGGTGGTTGGCCTCACTGCTGCATAAAGTGCCATGCAAACAACCTGGTGACATTCCTGAAACACACACAGCCCCCTGTACAGGAACCCTGAGCTGTTCCTGTACACGGGGCACCCTCAGACACATGTCTACAATATATGATCAGACTATTGCATTATTTCCTCGCACTGTGTGCACCCTCAGTTTGAGACCATGTAAATATGGCACTTTGTGAGGCGGCCCATACATCTGATTTCTCTTCCGCTGCATGCCCCCCTCCATTCTCCTCACCCACTGCCCACTTTGGGCTCTGTCCCTTCTGACAGTTGGCTGGCAGTCCCAGGTCTATATCTCTCAGCAGTTTGCGAGCTTACACTAACACCTAAGGGATAAACAAGCCACCATACTTTAAGGGTACGCTTGTGCACACTTAAAGGCCACCACACACAATTACTCAGTGGCTAATTAAGTACTTCCGGGTAAGAAATAGAAATTGCCCACATGGGTATAGACTGCTTCACAGGAGCTCTTGGATGTGTCCTTTTCTGACCTGCGCTAAGGGCCTGATGGTTCAGCACTGACCCTGCAAGCATTAATATGACCACAAACTCCATCCCTACCCCTCACTCCCCTTCTTCAAGGTAGACATGTTTTAAGTGGATTTAAACGTTGTTCAACGTTATCCCCTTCTTCCACCCCTTTCAAGCGTCCCACAGACTAAATTCTGGCTACTCCGGCCAGGGGCGCAATGAGCCCCTTCCCAGAGAAGCCCCCACTCTGCTAGAACACTAGAGTGGTGGCTGGTGCGCTATAACAACTCTTCATATAATATTCTTCCAGTTTCGCCTATTCCTCCTCCTCTTCCTCCCTCTTTACGTTCTTTTCCACCATCTGTTTTTCCTATCTCTTCTTCTGCTCGCAACCCTGGTGTTATTCTAGTTTCTTCCTTATCTTTTCTACTCATGTTTCCCCTATTTCCCGCTCCTGTCTCTATCAACTTTTTAATATTCTTACTTTTTCCTCTGCTAAACTGCTTATTTCTTTGTTTTTGTCTCGCTTGTTTTATTGTTGTTCTCTACTCTTGGGACTTCCTGCATCTCATCTCACCCCTCTTTGTTCAATTTATCGTTCTTCAGTTCAGTTTCTTTGTTCTCTTGCTCGCGGGAGTCTATTTCTTCTGCCCTACTTTCTTCAAATTTGGCTCTCTTTTGAAAATCGGCTACGTTTTAATTTCCTTTGTATTGTTTTCAAGTGTCTGTATGGTCTAGTGCCTCACTATCTGTCAGGCTTTATTTCCTTTTACATGCCTGCTCGTTCTCTTGGTTCGGAATCCCTCTTCTTTTTGCTGTCCCTCGTGCTCCGCTCAGTTCCGTTTCTTTGCCCTTTTGGCCCCTAAGAATTGGAATCCTTTCTACCTTTACTTGCATTCTATATCATCTTTTTTGCTTTTCAAGACTCGGCTGAAAACCTATATTTGTAATCTGTTGGTTCCCTTTTGTTTTTATTTGCTCATGTGATTGTACCGTGGGTTGTTTTGTATAGCGCTTAGATGTCAAGCGCTATAGAAATGCAATAAAAACACAAACAAATACAAATAACATAATTGGTTGCCAAGGCCCTTGCCTTTAGAGAAGCTGGCAAAGGGCTCAGTGCGACAACAGGACCTGCACATATTGAATACTAAATTGGGGATTTGCATTTAAGCAGATCGTTCAACACTCACAACATTTCATACATACAATTTGAGAATGTGGGCAGTACACGTCGTGATGCCAGGCTGAAATTCTGCCTGGTTTCATTTGTAAAGCTGGTCCTGTAAAGCACACAGTGATGGCTATAGTACTTGCTAGGATGTGTGATATGCTGAGTGTCTGATTGATGGCACCTAGTTGCAGTGAAGACCTCCTTATTCGCACAGTGTTCCCCATCCCAAAATCTGATTGCTTGCGGTGTAAAGACAAGCCCCTGTCCATCTGCTGTGTGTTACACTGAGGTTCTGCCTGCACATAGCTGTAAGGCAGGCACCAGAGTGCTCTCTGTGTATGCTGTACAGCTAACAGCACACACACAGGCCCTTCTGCATCCCTGGGCGTGTGCTATATTCAGAACTGGCTGCACCAGACTATAGGATAGTGCTTGCAATAGCAGCTCATGTACAGACACTCTCTGAATTCTGTCTGAAGTACGGCTTAGTTGGACCTACTTTTGATTTTTCTTCCAGAAGTAGCAGGTCATGACGACTAGCAGCATGGCCGTGCAGGTTCCAACAGCGATTCCGACCTTCAGCCAGAAATCCATGGCTTTGCAGATGGTCACGCCCGCTTCGGGCAGGGCGACGCCCCCGTGGCACCTGCGCGGCTCCCTCCAGATAAATGTTGTTTTCTGTGAAGGTAACAGAGAAGTCATACTGCCCATCAGATAGGTGGTTAGGAGTGTGTGGCAACTTTTGACTCTTGTGTGTGTTTGGTGACGAGTCCAGCCATCAGTTATCAGACTGTTTTTAGTTATTAGTCAAGAACAATGGGCAGTTTCGATTTAGCGACATGTAAGGTCCACCCAACCTGCACCATGCATTGAGAGGTGAGGTGTTCCAAGATCAGATGCTGTCATGTTCACACTGGAGCCTCAACTACTGCGTGAACAGGATTGCTTTGCAAAATGGGTTGGAAAGGTGTGATGGATTAAATAACCCTACAGAAAAAGCATGAACATGTGGCGTGCAACCATGAATTGCACAATCAGGAAACATCAGAGAGTACCCATATAGCAGTGGTATTCAAACTTTTTCATACCAACCCCCCCCCCCACTCTCTCAGTAAAAATATTGTTTCTGGGCTGCCCACCTTGGGCTGGAGCTCTTTTAAAACGGATTACGGTGACTGCTTTTAATAGAAAATATAAGCAGTAGAAATATATTTAAAATTGTATCTTAACCCTTTATTAAAGAGTCCCCCTCCGGACTTCCTTCAGGCCCCTCTCTGGGGGGGGCAGCCTCATAGTTTGAAGACCACTACCATATATAGTTAAATAAGGGCCCCCAGCCGTGGGAAGGCATTAGGTTAGGCAGATCAGGCGTATGCTGGTTAAATAGCAAGTATACAACCACCATAAGACTAATGGGGATTCTAAAGGTGCATTAAAAACCTTTGAAATTCAGTGGCAAAAACCTTGGTTAAAGGGGTGCTATGGTTGCAGCACAAAATAGAAAAACACCAAACATTCACAAGTTATGGTTTCTAAAGCAACCATAACCTGGCCACTGCCAAGTTTGTGGTGTGTGGCTGTGGCTCATTACAAGTTTGCCGGTATCCTGACGGTAAATCCGCACTGATAGCGGCAAACTCTCTTACCGTTACCGGCACTCGGTCCGGTGGAATGTCGAATGGATTACGAGTCCCGGGTGATGGTGTAACTCCCCATTCCATGAGTTTGCCAGTATTACAGGCACCGGTATTGCTGGAGCCTGTAATCCTATCGGTTTTTACCGGTAAATTGGCAGAATAACCTCCAGCATTTAGTTGAAGGTCATTCTGCCACCTCTCTGGCCAACTTGTGGTTGGCCGGTGCAGAAACGTGCCAGTAAACTTAATACCGGCACGTTAATTCCACACCGGCCAACTCGTAATGAGGCTCATTTGAATTTAAAAAGCATTTAATTTTAGTAATGTTTAATAAAGTTAAAGTGCGTCATGGGGTGTGGAAAGGGCACAAGAATGATCCGGGCCAAGCACTCTCAACACATATAGGAGGTCATGTTGCTCACTTTTGTAATTTGAGGACGGAGAAGTGCCGCCATTTGTCCTGCACTTTTACACTCCGTCATTGCAAAGTGAGTAAACACTGCCTGGCATTGTACACGCTGCGTGCACAATTACAATTAAAACGCTGTCCAACATGCGTGCATGCTGGTGCATAAAGCTGGTGGACTCCATAGCGATCTCCAGCATATGCGACGGCATGAAAATTCCACGCCGGTGCTGAAGCTAGAGCACTTGCATGGCGGTGAGGAAGGAAAGAAGCGGAAACGCAATTTGCATTGTGCTGCTCCTCTCCGCCACACACACGCTTGAAAATGTGGCGTGGCATAAAAGAAAGGCGTAAACGTCTTTATTAAGGCTTTTACGCCTATGATTAACATTACGCCACAATAACATAATGAGCTCCATAGTGTGCAGTGCGCAAGTGCTAACGCAGTGTTGCTGAAAGTGCTCCTCCCATCTGCTAGAGAACGGGGCGTGAGAGGGAGGAGCTGGCATGCGGGTGTGGTTTTCATATACTCCCCAACTCTTTTTTTTTATTATTGTTATACAGAGTGCACCAGGCCTGGCCCCACAAGGCCTTTATGCTGTGAGTGTGGAGGAAGGGGAACAGGAGCTCAAAGTGCCCAGGTCGCCATCATTCGTCCGGTACTTTCCATGTCTCCTCTCTTTGTCCCCTACGGCACAGTTAACTACCAATCTGTTCCTTACATGCTTCACTTTGACCACATGGCTCATTTACTGTTCTTGAGTAGGGCATATCAGTAGGAAAGGATTACAAATAAAAGAAAAACACAGTTAAAACCTTGAAATATTTGTGAACTCATTTGAAGAGTGGCAGAATGTTAGAATGTCTGAGATAGACCCTCTGCCCCAGCAACCCATATCCCTGGTTCAAGCAGAACATCTTCTGCTGAATGGATGGTGTGCTTCAACAGCCTGGCATGGAGCGATATGCCAGTCAATGCCAAGATGGCACTTCCTTCTCTGGGAGTGGGCATATGTAATGATTAGTATGGCCCAAGCTGATTGCTAGAATAAGAACAAAACCCTTGCACAATACCAATTCTTATAGCGGCCCTGTGCCTGGTTTCTGATAGAGACTAATGACAGAGCACAACACTCCCGCCCAATTTTCTAAGTTAGAGACTAGGGAAAGTTCTTCAATGAGTGGGTTCCCAAGGTACTAGTGTCCTGCCCACAGGGTCACCTGGGGGAGTGTACCTGGATTCCGTGAGAGCAGGAGCTCACTATGGTGTGGTAATCATGAGAGGAGCAGAGTGGGCAGGCATCGGCCGTCTCACGCAGGAAGTGGAAGGTGCATCCGTCACAGGTCCCGTCCATGCATTTGCTGTGGAAATAGAACACCTCATTACGGATCCATCTTGAGCAGTGTCTCACTGCGCACATTCTGACCAATGTTTACAGAGATAAAGAGAGAGCCATTTCATACGTCAGGAAATGGGAGCGAGAGAGAGGGACAGCTAGGTGGTGTAGGGGAGGAATGGCCACGAGGCCCTCCTCACCTACAGCTCCCTCCCCAGGTGAGGGCCATGGCTCGGTGGGCGCACCCTCATGCCACCCGGGCCCAGGTGGAGGAGGGTTCACCCGCCGACGACATTGCCCACACGCACCCTGTCTTTGCATTTACCGAAAATTAAGTTAGGCCTAGACGCCATCTTGCACAGCAAACATGGTGTGAGTTCAGCACACTGTAACGAGGCCCCCACCTTTGGAGGGCCTTTCATGCATCTCTGCCGCCTCAGCAGCCCTGGCAGATCCGCTGCGAGCGCGTTCCCATGAGAAAGTCGGAGATGAGCTAAACCCGAGATGCCAACACGGCAACATTATATTAGTAACAATGTGATATTGCACCCCGTATGACCCGGACCGCAAGGCCGGGGCAACGGGGAAAAAAGCTGAAGCATCACTATCTGAAGAAGGTAGAAAATAGTTCAAGTATTGGTATTAATGAACTACCTCTGTTTAAAATGTGAATGAACCATAAAAATGTAACGTTATATGATATCCCTCCAGGTCTGGACTAATGCTGCTATAACCACGGAGAAAGATGTTGACCAAACGTGTAACCTCTATTTGTAAAAGTGTTTTTCAATAGTATGTAGAAACTTGAACTCATATATGTTTTGAATCACCCAAAGCGGCGAGCATCAATCTCTGTAGGCCATAACCTAGATATCCCTCGTATAACGTCTAATGTACATACAATACGCACACAATGTAGTGAACATAATGTTAGGTAATGAAAAGGTACTGGAACCGACTGTATTAAAGAAATGTGTAACGAAATTGAAATATATATATATATATATGTGTGTCTGAATAACGTTAAAATAAGGCAGAACAGTATAAAACTTCTGCATTCACTGATCAGCAACGCACGAGGAAAATACCTTTGTGAGTATATGCAAGGTCATTCCCTCTCCCACCCCACCAAGCCTGCCAGATAAAAAAGCTAAGACTTGTGCCGCGCTCCCTCACCTCCCCCAACCAAGCTGGCGTTACTTCAGAGAGTCAGAGGCCCCGGCGCCGCAACCAAGGCCACAGCCCGCCACCTGTGTTATTTACAGCACGGTAATAAACCCACGGATGAACCCACTGATCTACCAGCACCCTCTCATAAATCCCACGAACCCCCCAAGAATCCTGACCCCGTGTAAGGACGACCCCCATCATTGGGACAAGACACAGAGACCCATCTATATAATAACTTCTAACGCAGCAGACAGACATGTATCACTCGGCCCAGGTCCCAGAGCCCCGTCCCGTGACCTAAAATACCGGTCAATAAGACACAGGTAAATCTCACCCCAACCGACAACCACCAGACCTCTCACGAGGTGCATTCCTCATGTGTTGTGTTTATTTTATAAGATAAGCTGGTGAAGCGATTTATTAATGAACGTAAATGTCATTTTCTGAATAACTGTAGTGTGCATGGCCTAGGGCAAATGAGACAGGAAAGGTATTCGTCATTGTCACAGGCTGCCCCAGCACATCAACACCGCACGGATGACCTCAAGCCGGCCTGCCAGGCCCAACCCAACCCACGAGGCTGACCAGTGACGTCGTCCCGCCAAGACCAACCCCGCGGCAGCAACACCTATAGTTAGTCGACGCCACCCAATCCCAATTGACTTGTGCCCCCTATAGTGTTTAGGTGTTGATGACGTCTTTTGTATTAGAAATACGCCTGTCTTTGCTATTGTCAGACAGAGCGCTCTCGTAGGTTGCAGAGTTCTTTGCATGCCTTATCCTTGGATAAACTCCCACTTACGCTCACCCGCACTCTGTCTTGGTCTTATTCCCACTACGGGAGAGTCCCTTATTGTCTCTCATTGCGGGGAGGATCGTGCTGAATTGGGGGCGCTTCCTTTCAGTGGTGACCCCGATAGCGTGATATCTCCAAACTATTTTTCCTAACTCCTTCTTAAACGACCCCCTTGTGGCACGAGAATCTCCGGTCGAGAAGGGATACGCACGGTGAGCCGTCTCCGGGAGGCCGCCCGCCAACGGCGACCGGCACAATAAGAAGTGCGCACTCAATGAGAAAGGGTACGGGATCCCGATTGGAAAAAAATCCCCTTTGAGTGCCGCTCGCCGGAGCCAGGGGCTGACCGTTGAGTTACCGGTGACGCCGCCTGGACGGACCCAGTTTCGGAGAGTATCGGTTCAAGACGGGCACGTGAGTACCGAGTGCGAGTGATCGTCAAGGGGAAAAGAAAGGGAATTGGGAATAACAGAACGGGGACAGGTAGAGGAGAAGAATATCGGGGGTCTACTACAGACGGGTCTTGAAACTTTCTTTATTCTTTCTTTTTGCATATGGCCATTAGGAGTAAGAAATAAGTGACGTGGTAAAAGTGACGGAAACCTAGCTCCGAGAGGGGGTGGAAGGCGGCGCCGCATAGTGCTATCTAGACTAGTACTGGGAATATATGAAGAAGTGAGAAATAAGTTATTGGTGTCTAGCAAAAGGAGACACCGGGAATATTTTTTAGTGATTGTGCTCTCTCTCTCTCTATTTCTTCTTTTTCCATTTCCACGGGGTAGGGGGCGAAAATGAGAAGGGTATAAAGAAGTTAGAACATCTTAAAAAGTGGGGACTCAGTAGTGGCACGTACAGACGTGAACACAGTAACCTTAGCAGGAAAACAGGGACAGCTGGCTAGGGAGGAAAGGGAGGAGAAAGACAAAGAGTGTGAGTGGAAAGCATTGTGAAGGGTGCGCGCACCGTACGAGTGTGAGAGACGAACGGGTGGCCGCGAGGTGGTGTCAGAGAGTGTGGCCATAACCAGTACTTGATCAATTACAAGTGAGATCACATAAGAGTGCCTGGGAATGGGAAGGAGATGAGATATGGTGAGTGAGAAGAGATTTGTGCAGTGAATAACGGTGGGTGATAATTTTAAGAGGTCCGCTCTTGTCTGTGCCATAAAGGAATACATACGCATATTTACAGCTAATAAAAAGTAACGAAAGCGAACGTGGTAGCGCTAGCGATTTAAAGGATGGGGGCTGAAACTCCCTTGTCACACATTTGCAAGAGCTTGCCGGGATATGCTGAACGCATAAATAAATATCATGATCAATGGTTAACAGAATTGAAAGGGGAGGGGTTGCCCCAGATTTGGCCAGAAGGAGGGTCTTTTGACAAAAGCGTTCTTGATATGGTATGTACATGTATTCGCCTCAAGTATAAGGGAAAACAATGGCAGAATAGGAAGGAGATATTGGATCTGTGGAGATTGTTTGAGGAAGTACCCCCACCCAAAGCTCCAGCTCCAAATATTGATTTACCTTCCACCACAGACAATCCACTAATGATCCCGCGAGAGGAAAAGGAACAGTTAAGTACAGAACAACCTACTGAAGTGGTTATGTTGTACCCAATATTACCTAAACCAGCCCCTGCAGCAGGATACAGCGACCCGATTTATGTACCTCCCCCTTCGACCAGCACGCCACAAAGACCAACTGCACCCCCACCCTACGAAAACACCAGAGAGCGCGCCCAGGGAGGCACACAGAGAGTGGACATAGAGAAGTTAACGAGTGACTTAGAGTCGAGGCTTACAGTGGCACGAGATGAACTCTCAAGAATAAAAGACATATGTGAACGCACAGCATGCGCCCCCACACAATCTGGACGCACGTCTAGAGCGTCGAGCGAAAGTAGACAAATTGAGGAAGGATGGAAAAAGGGGGAAATACTGTTCAGAATAGAGGAAGAACCAACCAGGATAATAGAAGTAGGGACAGCAGAAGGAAGCATTGGTGATGTCTCGCGAGAGAGAGGGATCAGAGAGGATTTGTTATGTGATGTCAGAGGAGGGGGGGATGAGAGTGATAGATTGAGCATGGCAGTAGGAGGAGACGGCGAGGAGCTAGATGGTGCATGTTCACTGGGGACTATAGAAGATGAATGGATGGGACGACTAAGAAATAGGGTGGGGAAGATGGCGTCATTAGAGTCAGCAGTGACTAAGGGAAAGGAAGCTGCAACGGCAAAAGGGAAATTACAACTCCCATTACTCCATAGGGGGGGCGGGAGGCCGAACTATATACCGTGGGCTCAGATGGACAAGGCTAATTTAATGAAATTACTACCACAGCTGTCAGGAGGGGCAAGCAAGTGGATATATGCATTTGAGAAACATACCGCGGGTATACCGCTGGCAGTAGGCGATGTGAAAAGCCTACTAGTGTCCGCAGTAGGGGATCAGGCAGACAGAGTGTGGGCTAAAGCGGGTTTTCCAGCTGTAACTTTAGAGTGTGATCGCCATGATGGGGCTTCTTTTAACACCGTGCGAGCAAGGGTGTGGGACGCACTGCGGGAAACCTTCCCAGATACCCCTGATTTGCAGTCAGTAATGCAATGTACCATGAATGATGGGGAGGACGCTATGGATTACATTCTCCGGGTGCAGGAGATGTGGAGAGCGGAAACGGGTACGCCCTGGCACCAATCCACGTCTCTATTTTACTTCATCATTAAGAGAGGGCTCCCAAAGGAAGTGCAAAAGGCACTAGATAAAATAGCAGGTGTTGAGGCAAAAGGCTGGCCGGAGATCCAAAGCATAATAGTACACCATTGTAAACGGATCAAAGAAAGAGAGAGGGAAGTAGCACAGAAAAGGTTGGCGGACGAGGCGAAGTTGGTGCAATCAAAATTGGTGAAGGTCGCAGCAGCGGTAGCGGGACTCCCACTCATAAGGGAGGGAGAGGAAGGAGAGGAGGGGCAAATAGCAATACAAGGAAGAATAGCAGCGAATTGGGCAGGACAAGGGCAACGACAGTGGACAGAGCAGGAGCAGAACGGAGGTCCAACGTGGCAAGAGTGGGCCCCAAGAGGAGGAAGAGGTGGGTACAGGGGGCGAAGAGGAGGACAAGGGTATGGAGGAATGGGAGGAAATGGGTGGCAGGGTCCCAGAGGTCCACAGGGGAGCTGTTGGAATTGTGGGAGATGGGGGCATTACTCAAGGGAATGTAGGAGCAGACAAAACAACGGTTTCCAAGAGATAGAACAGTACGGACACCCCCATCCAGGAAGCCCCTACGGCCTCCCCATGGGACAATACCAGCAACCAGACAATGTAGTACAAAGGAGTAACGCACAACTACACGGACATCAATACCGAACACAAACCAGCCCACAGAATAATGACAATGTGCACTACACGCCTGGTAATACTTTCGCCACAGGAGCTAATGGGGCACCAGCCCCCGCACCTTACAGTGGAGTGTCAGTAGTTTCGGGGAACATTTTCGATCAAGGGGGGGCAATGAGACACCCCGCATAGGACAGCCCACAGAGAGCACTTGCGTGTCCAGTACTGTCTACGACCCACAATGCATCAGAGGAACCATTGATAGGAGCGCAGATAGGAGACAAGCAATTCATATTCATGGTGGATTCGGGAGCGGAGAAATCATGCATTAGAGAGGGCCGGTTCCCGTTATCTAATAGAACGTTAGAGACGCAGGGGTTCTCTGGGGCTGTAATTGAAGTTCCTTACACAGAGGTATTGGATGTGACAGTGGGGGGTAAAACAGTGAAAGCACCCTTACTGTACTATGAAAACTCTCCCATCAACTTACTGGGGAGAGATCTCTTGAGCAAACTAAACATGACCATATCATTCACAGGGAGCGGCATCGTATGTTCAACGCCAGGCATATGCCCCCTCCGTATATTAGCAGTAATACACGGCCACACAATAATAAAAGAGATCAGAGGGGTACCAAGAAATGAGGAGATGTTTGTTGAAGGCATGAGAACATTGGCTCTCATAGTACCAGAACTAAAAAGGGTGGAGTGGAGGATCCCAGCAGAATTCCTTTTTCGTCCCATAGCAAGCCCTGACACTGCTCTTGGGGCAGTACTATCGTTGGATTTGCATGCAATACATGTATCAGCAAACAGGATATGTGTGATTGGTATTGACATGGAAGGGTGTGAGTGGCGGACAGTATTGTGTACAAATGCAAATATCCCGCTGAGAGAGCTCTCGGACGAGGAGCTATTTTCTGACACCGAGGGAGATGGTGAAGTAGTGATGGAACTGGCAATGCCCTGCGACATTGTAGTTACAGCCAGACAAACTAAGGTTGAACTAATGGCGGTAGTAGGAGCACCGCACACATTTTTTGATGAAGACATGAGGTCAGTACCCACTAACTTATGGACTAATGGCCCCCACGATGTAGGGTTGCTACATGAAGTTCAGCCTGTGGTGATAAAAATAAAACAGGGAGCAATACTACCCCGGGTGAAACAATATCCACTGTCGCGAGAAGCAGAAGAAGGGATCAGAGAGACAATCGAAGCACTGCTAGCACAGGGTATAATAGTGCCCTCAAACTCCCCATGCAACACATGCATTTACCCAATCAAAAAAGCGAAGGGGGGTTCATGGAGGATGATACAAGATTTACGCCCATTGAACGATGTGGTAATGAAGGAGTTCCCTTTAGTCCCGAACCCGGCGACAATACTGTGCAACATTCCAAAAATAGCATCACACTTCACAGTAATTGACTTAAAAAATGCATTCTTTTCGATTCCCTTGGCAGAAGAGAGCAGGTACTTGACAGCATTTACATTGGGAGGAAGGAGGTTCGAACACTGCAGACTACCACAAGGATATTGCGAGAGCCCAAGCATATTTAACAGGGTACTACATGAAGATCTGGGGAATTTGTCTGTAGAAAGCACAGTGATTCAGTACGTTGATGATTTATTGGTTTGTGCACAGGCTGAGGAAGAATGCAGACAGGACTCGATAACACTCTTGACATTGTTGGCAAATAAGGGGTACAAGGTGGACAAGGGGAAGTTACAATACTGTCTGACGGAGGTCCTATACTTGGGTCAGTTGATATCAAAGGATGGCAAGCGAATTATACCAGACAGGGCACAGGCGATTAGAACAATTGGGGAGCCCAAAACAGTAAAAGAGATGCAGAAATTTCTGGGTATGTGTAACTATTGCCGAGCATGGATATTGGACTATGCGGCGTACACAAGGCCCCTGCTACAGGCACTGAAAGAAGCACAACAAGAACACAAACACATAGAATGGACAGAGGTGATGAACACAGCATTTAACTCACTAAAAGAGCTGATATCAAGCGCTCCAGTACTAGCAAACCCAGATTATGGGCGCGAATTCTTCTTATTTTCACACTGCAAAGGAACATTGATGACAGCAGTACTGACACAGAAAACATCCTTAGGGCACAAACCACTAGCTTACTATAGCGGCACCCTAGACGCAGTAATGCAAGGTCATTTCGCCTGCGAGCAATCCCTAGCTGCAGCCGCGTTCGCAATTGAAAAAAGTGCCACTATAGTAATGGGCTGCCCGGTGACACTGTTTGTGGAACACTCACTTTTTGCAATATTAGAGCGAACAAAGAGCACATTGACAACACAACGCGCCACAGCATATGAGATAATACTGTCCAGCGCTAACATCCATATAGTAAGATGTAAAACAGTGAACCCAGCCACATTCATCACAGAGGCATGCACCATAGAGGACATGGAAAACCACAACTGCGCCACGTACTCAGGTGACGAAAGTAAGGATCCAGTGATTTTTGGAAACGCCCTGACCGAGGGTGAGGTGTATTTTGTGGACGGGTCAGCATCAATTGACCTGGAGACAGGAGAAAAGCATGTGGGTATGGCAGTGGTACGATTAGAGGAAGATGAATATGAGATACTAGTACAACACCGCCTCCCATCACACTATTCAGCGCAAGCAGCAGAACTAATAGCGCTAATAGAAGCATTGCATGCCGCCAAGGGGTGCGCAGTGACCATATATACAGACTCAGCATACATGACAACAACAGTTCACGGTGGGTTGGCCCGGTGGGGGCGGAGAGGGTTCCGACGAGCAGACGGAACGCCAGTCCAGCATGCAGAATTATTGAAAGAACTGATTGAGGCCCTGCAAGACCCCACGGCAGTGGCCATCGTAAAATGTCAAGCTCATACCACCAATACAGATTTTGTATCTTTGGGGAACGCGGCAGCAGACGCCGCTGCCAAAGCAGCTTCATATCTACAAAAAGGTGAAATAGGAGAGTACATGTTGCACCACACAGCAAGCCAAGAGGTCCCCACAGGATACAACATGATGTCCACACAGGAGATAATAGAGCTGCAAGAGGGAGCTAGTGCAGAGGAAAAATTGCTGTGGACTAAGAGAGGATGCAGCAAATCACCGACTGATTTATTGTGGCGACAAGAGAGTTCAGGAAAAGTGGTAATGCCAATTACGCTGTTAGAAATAGCATTTCAACAACTACACTTTCCTGCACACAACACAAAGAAACACATAATGGCAGAGATACAAGAAGATTGGTTTACACCTTGCCTCCAAGAACACGTCACAAGGTTAGCTCTAGAATGCACGACATGTCAAATTTACAACTCAGGTATGACATTGCGTACACTAAGGGGTACGATACCAAAACCAAGTGGCCCATTCAGAGAGCTCCACATTGATTATGTAGACATGGGAGAAAGGTGTAACGGGGCTCGATACATGATTGTGGTTGTATGTCCATTTTCGAGGTGGGTGGAGGCAGGCCCATGTGCCCGCCCTGACGCGAAGGGCGCCGCGAAGTTCCTAGTGCGGGAAGTGTTTCCGCGCTGGGGAATTTGCGACGTTATTCGCTCAGATAACGGGACGCATTTTGTTAATGAATTATTTAAAGAAGTGACTACATTATTGGGTATAAAGCACAAATTATGTTCGATTTATCATCCTCAAAGTAATGGCGTCGTGGAAAAGATAAATGGCCTGTTAAAAGGCAGATTATCAAAACTTTGTTTTTCCCTTAAAAAGACTTGGATGTACTGCCTGCCTTTGGCCTTGTTTGAACTACGAAACCAGCCAAGTAAGGATCACCATTTGTCCCCGCACGAGATCGTCACGGGAAGAAGAATGCACACAGCGCATTCGCCTCTCCGTGAACGTTCTGATGCACACAGAAGCGCAGCTATATTGGGGGAGGAGTTCACAGAATACCTGCGAAAATTGACACGGGCAGCGCGCGTAATTGCAAAACAACTAGCCCCCCCCTCGACAAGAGAGGAGGGGAACGCGACTGAACCAAACGGTTTGCCTGAAAAACCACTACAGCTAATGCCTGGTGACCTTATATATGTTAGAAGTTTTGTGCGGAGGTGGAACGCACCACGCTTCCATGGCCCCTATGAGGTAGTGTTTTGCACGCCTACAGCAGTAAAGGTTAAGGGCCTGCGATATTGGGTGCATTTGACAGATGTACGTAAAGCTTACAGCGCTGCGGAGAGTGAGGTGCAGGATGAGGCACAGGCAACAGCGGACGATGAAGTTGTGCGGAATGAATGATTGGAATTTTGTGTGCTTCATGAAATGAACAGTGAACACAATTAGCGCGCAACAAATGTCCTGGACTAAAACATGTACACATGTATATGTAAATTTTCTTTTTTACAATTTTTGAAAGTTTTGCGTGGGGTTCTTTTTTCCCCTCCTGTGCTCTTTAAGATGTTTTTTTATTATTGTTGTTTTTAAAATGTCATGTTTTTTTATTATTTATATATATATATAGTAAGGTACGAATAATGATGACTGAAAGCTACCTTGTCTGTCAACAAACCCCCTCCCTCACCCAACCCTATATTTTATCACCGAAACGTTACAATGTGGAAATGCTTACATGTTTGTATTTAATGAACTTTTGTGTCTCAAACAGGATTTATCATGGCATCGAATGGGCAGCCTGCAACTAACAGATATGTTAGATTTAGAGAAATGTTAGTGGCTAGATTAACATATTCATTTGAATGTGGTTTATCAATGTGTGCTATCGTGTTCTTCATCTCAATGTTTTGTCTGGTGTTACACTGGATTATAGCGTTCATCTCTACCGAGATGAACGAGGGGGGAGGGGGGAACAACACCACCCTTGCTCCTGGAACGAAAACAATTCCGACTGTAGGTATCAAAGAAGGTGATTTCTTGATCTGGGATGGATCACACTTTGTGTGGGGATACTATACTACACCACCCACTGCTGTCCTCTCACAATGGAGAACCAAAAATGTAGAAAATGACACAATGTCCCAACCTGGAACATACAACAACCACACGATCCCTCCCGCCCCAATTTCAAACAACGATCTCTTGTTTATTAAGGAGGATGGAAAAGTGATTATGATGACAGAACACAAGTCCCTATATGAAGAATTAGAAAAGGGGGGTGGGAGGGAGAAAGGGGGGCCTGGTTCTTCACCTCCTATAACGAGAAGGTACAGAAGAAGGGAGAAAAGTAGGCGGAGAAGAGAGACTGGTGGAAAAGGGTATGATGAGTATTATGGGCTAGGGTTAGACAAAATGGAAGACCCACGACACCCTCACCAAGCAAATAAATGGTATGCAGATATGAGCACAACAGCCAAACAAACAACCAATGAGAGCTGTTATGTCTGCTCACTTATCCCCCATGCATCAGGCACACCTAAAGTATTGTTGCCACGAGAATTGCCCATTGTGGATGCCCAATGTCTCCTTCATCTCACGCTGTGTAGAATAAAGAACACTTTCCAAGCACACGATGTCTCTTTCAGAATGTTACAGAACAACAAAACGTGCTATTCGCAAGCTACTGGAGTGATCTGCCTTAAAGAACCTTTCTTTGCAATACAAGGGACACTGTTTTCCGAAAACAAATGGAAAGACGAAGAAGTGCTGTGCAAGGCAGAAGCACTGAAGGGTGTCCAACCAGAAAAGCTGCGGTGGATGGAAAGAACGTGCTTGCCAATATGGAAAGAACACATCCCTAAATTAACATGGGTAACAGCGATGGAGAAACCCTTCAAGTTACAAAGTGAAATACAAAACGAACTATGTTTCAAGGGAGAAGGAAAAATGGCAATAGGAACGAACAAGAACTGTAACAAAACTCTCACCATCCCAGATATGAAAAAGGGAACAGCAGCACTAATGGACACCTACTGGGTATGCGGAAACAAGGCGTACCTGCACCTTCCCCAATCATGGAGTGGTAGCTGCTCAATGGCCACTTTGCATTCAACACTAATGGTGATTCCCGAAAGCCATATTGACAGAAGTAACATGATGAACGGAGGCTTGAACCAGAATGCAGCGTCTCCAACTACACAAGCGCACCTTTATGTCCTGTCCTCCGGAGGGAAAGGAGAAGAGCTCTCAAGGAACAAGCGAGCCTCGAACTACATATCACAAGCATCATCTGATTTATTGGCACAGATCCCAGACAAGTATCGCCTGTTCAGCTCCGTGGAAACATTCTTTGCTTCGCTAGTATCAAGTGTCCAAGCAAGAGCAAATGCAAAATGGCTCCAGATCACACGGTGGGAACTGATCCAGTTGGCCAATGACACTGAAGAAGGGTTTAACATAATAAAGGTGGAACTACGAGCTCTGCGATTAATGACCATGCAGAACAGGTATGTTCTAGACCTGTTAACAGCAATCGATGGAGGTGTTTGCCGAAAAATAGGAAGTGCGTGCTGCACGTTCGTACCTTCCGAAGACGCAGAAAATGGGTCCCTGTCCCACGTTATTGAAGCAGTACATAACCTGGGCGAGAAGATGAAAATGGAAGGTGGAGCTGAGGATAGCTCGTGGTTCGACAATATCTTCTCTTGGGTTCCCTCATGGCTTGGAGTGACAATGAAGTTCCTGATACCAATAGTGGTGGTCATCCTTGTGATGTTCTGCCTGTGCCAGGTGGGCCTCCGATGTTGTGCTAATGCAGTTCCTAACGGTGCAATGATGATGGTGACAATGGGCAACTCCGGTGGTACAATTAAAGCAACACAAGAAGTACATGTGCAGACAGGAACAGACAACACCCCCAGGTACCAGTTAGTGCCTATGTGCCGTGACAAGTACATAGTAGATAAGCTATGGCACACCACGATTAAAGAACCACGAGACGTAGAACTGGAATGGTATGAGGAGGTCTGGGTAGATCTGGAAGAAACTGGCGACTGTATATATTTGACATGTACACCAGACGAGTATGCTAGGAGAGGTGAGAGCTTAAGGGGGGTGTGCAGAGCATGGATGCCTATAAAAGGAACCCCTGCATGGGATGGTGCAGTGTTAGAGGAACAAGAATGTAGAAGATTAGAAGAGCTAAAGAAATTCGTTACTTTAAGTAACGAAAGGGGGGAAATGTAGGGGAGGAATGGCCACGAGGCCCTCCTCACCTACAGCTCCCTCCCCAGGTGAGGGCCATGGCTCGGTGGGCGCACCCTCATGCCACCCGGGCCCAGGTGGAGGAGGGTTCACCCGCCGACGACATTGCCCACACGCACCCTGTCTTTGCATTTACCGAAAATTAAGTTAGGCCTAGACGCCATCTTGCACAGCAAACATGGTGTGAGTTCAGCACACTGTAACGAGGCCCCCACCTTTGGAGGGCCTTTCATGCATCTCTGCCGCCTCAGCAGCCCTGGCAGATCCGCTGCGAGCGCGTTCCCATGAGAAAGTCGGAGATGAGCTAAACCCGAGATGCCAACACGGCAACATTATATTAGTAACAATGTGATATTGCACCCCGTATGACCCGGACCGCAAGGCCGGGGCAACGGGGAAAAAAGCTGAAGCATCACTATCTGAAGAAGGTAGAAAATAGTTCAAGTATTGGTATTAATGAACTACCTCTGTTTAAAATGTGAATGAACCATAAAAATGTAACGTTATATGATATCCCTCCAGGTCTGGACTAATGCTGCTATAACCACGGAGAAAGATGTTGACCAAACGTGTAACCTCTATTTGTAAAAGTGTTTTTCAATAGTATGTAGAAACTTGAACTCATATATGTTTTGAATCACCCAAAGCGGCGAGCATCAATCTCTGTAGGCCATAACCTAGATATCCCTCGTATAACGTCTAATGTACATACAATACGCACACAATGTAGTGAACATAATGTTAGGTAATGAAAAGGTACTGGAACCGACTGTATTAAAGAAATGTGTAACGAAATTGAAATATATATATATATATATGTGTGTCTGAATAACGTTAAAATAAGGCAGAACAGTATAAAACTTCTGCATTCACTGATCAGCAACGCACGAGGAAAATACCTTTGTGAGTATATGCAAGGTCATTCCCTCTCCCACCCCACCAAGCCTGCCAGATAAAAAAGCTAAGACTTGTGCCGCGCTCCCTCACCTCCCCCAACCAAGCTGGCGTTACTTCAGAGAGTCAGAGGCCCCGGCGCCGCAACCAAGGCCACAGCCCGCCACCTGTGTTATTTACAGCACGGTAATAAACCCACGGATGAACCCACTGATCTACCAGCACCCTCTCATAAATCCCACGAACCCCCCAAGAATCCTGACCCCGTGTAAGGACGACCCCCATCATTGGGACAAGACACAGAGACCCATCTATATAATAACTTCTAACGCAGCAGACAGACATGTATCACTCGGCCCAGGTCCCAGAGCCCCGTCCCATGACCTAAAATACCGGTCAATAAGACACAGGTAAATCTCACCCCAACCGACAACCACCAGACCTCTCACGAGGTGCATTCCTCATGTGTTGTGTTTATTTTATAAGATAAGCTGGTGAAGCGATTTATTAATGAACGTAAATGTCATTTTCTGAATAACTGTAGTGTGCATGGCCTAGGGCAAATGAGACAGGAAAGGTATTCGTCATTGTCACAGGCTGCCCCAGCACATCAACACCGCACGGATGACCTCAAGCCGGCCTGCCAGGCCCAACCCAACCCACGAGGCTGACCAGTGACGTCGTCCCGCCAAGACCAACCCCGCGGCAGCAACACCTATAGTTAGTCGACGCCACCCAATCCCAATTGACTTGTGCCCCCTATAGTGTTTAGGTGTTGATGACGTCTTTTGTATTAGAAATACGCCTGTCTTTGCTATTGTCAGACAGAGCGCTCTCGTAGGTTGCAGAGTTCTTTGCATGCCTTATCCTTGGATAAACTCCCACTTACGCTCACCCGCACTCTGTCTTGGTCTTATTCCCACTACGGGAGAGTCCCTTATTGTCTCTCATTGCGGGGAGGATCGTGCTGAATTGGGGGCGCTTCCTTTCAGTGGCAAGGCACAGGGATTGCCTACCTGAAGACACAGTAGCAGAAGAAGGGGGGGTGACAGACTCCCTGGGACCTCTCAATGTGCCCCCTGACCTTTCACACAGACTCTTTTTCTTCATAATGTTTTCCCTTGCTTCTCAGCTAAAAAAGCTCTCTTTCAGCCGCACCTCCTTCACTCTCCCCTAGTCCCAGTCCTCGTCCCCTTTTTTGCGTTGTGATGTGCCCTGAGAGTCATATCGCTTGCTATACAATAATTCGACATACATAGGTAGAATAATAGTCGGTCCATGTCAGGTTAATCCCTACATGTGTTATGAAGGGTGAGTCGTAGGTGGGGATTACATTATCGGTGTTGGATGACCACCCCATATTTATGTGCTATCATGGGCCTGCACTTATTGTATTGGCAGTTGACCACTCTTACCAAGTGATCTCTGCCAGTCACTTAACAGTCTGCAATTTACTCCGTAGCAGTTCCCCTCCTTGTTACTCCTAGCACTGACCCCCACCCCCTCCCTCATTCCTCTCTCTTCACTTGCACGCTCCGAAGGATCACAAGGCCTGGTAAATCCGCCTCTCTCATTCATTGTTATGTGTGCCTTTCATTCCCATGTTCCCTCCCTGTTGCCCTGTGGGTGCTTTGAAACACAATTTACTTGATGTATAAGCGCCGTACAAATGCACAATGAAATAAAATAAAAAAATGTTTGTGGAATTAGTAATCCTTGGACACTATAACCAGGCGCTCACTGATTCCAACAATGTATGACTCATAGGGATGGAAGACTATTTCCAAGCAATGATTGTTGGAATTTCTGGACCTTCACTAATCCATTTATTTTGAGCTTGAAGAAGAGTTCAGAACTTGAGTTCATGCCCTCGTTCTCTTCTGTGTCTGTTAAATCTGAGTTTCCCCCAAGGTAGATGTCCAAATTAATGGGGGTAGTCTTGGCTGCAACTCTGACCAAAACAATGACCTCCATTTTGGTGTTATTAAGAACAAAGAAATCCCCCTCCATCTAGAAAGCTATCTGGTATTAACCCTTTATGGCATTACTCGCAGCGCCACAGACTCCTTTTCTAGGCAGAGGTGGGTTTCATCTGAATGATAGCTGGTGCCTTTGGATAACGTATCAAGTAGCTAGAGAACATTAAAGCACAGAGCGAGGATCCGTGTGTGTGCCACATGTTACCTTACACCCGGGTGACACGATTTAGTACAATTACTTTTGATAAACTGAGAAATTCTACAGGAATGAAAGAGCCCATTTGTGTTCTAATAATCAAACTCAAATTCACTCCCTCGAGCATTTGATCTCAATGTTTTTGTCTGCCATACTGGAGGCTGCCGATAGGTTAAGTGCTGATCCCTTTTACAAAGACAATCTTCCTTGAGGAAGGCTAGTATTGAGAAGATTAAGGCATTGCACATCCTATGCAGTTACCTGTGCTTCAATTTCTACAACTGTGCAGGCTCTGGGAGGTTTGAGAGTGGTAATAGTGGCTAAGATCAACTGGACCAGATGTGGGTGTTTTTCAACAGGAGTATGAAAATTGCATGTTTCAATGGGCTAGACCGATTGCCTTTCACTAGGTCTGTGATGTAGGGCAAGTATTGGGAAGATATCCTTAATCCAAGATGCCGGACACAACAAGTCATTCAGTAATTTGGAAGCTTGAAAGATGTCCTTCGCAATGCCTCTCCGGCCATGGGTCTTCCTGTCAATGAAGTCAGAGGAATGTGTGCGGGTGGGTGGGTGGGGGTTCATTACTACGGGCTCCAATACCATCCAAAAAAGTGAGTGCTCGGTAAAATGGATCCTTAAAATAATTTGTCAAATTTCAATGAAAGGCCAGATTCTCTCCAGATCACTATTTAAAAAACTGAAATAGGAAAAAGGAGAACCTCTGAAGGGCCACCTTCCCCAGGTACACACACTACAGCCCTATGTTTTGGTAGAACAGAAAACCGCTCGAAAGAGATGAAAACAGGCCAGCACTCTCCTGTAGTAAATCACCAGACTGACTCTTGTGACTGGTATTGGGCCACAGGTTCTGACTCAATAAATTGGCGTTAGGCCACGCGCTGATTCTGTTGACCTAGTAATGAGTTAACATGTGTTCCAGAATGTGGTATTTGGACCACATATTCTGCCATTGCTTCCTTGAAAAATGCCAAAGGGGTAGACTCTGGCACCTTGTATTGGGTCACAGATTTTGACTCTAGTATCTGATGCTAGAATATGGTATATGTTATTGGGTCTGAGTACAGTATATGGTACTAGAACCCTTGCGCCTGGATCTGGGGCAGAGGTTTCAACTGTGGTAGCTGACGATTGTATTTTTGCATTATCGTATTCTTGATCCCTCTGCATTGCTTCCTGGTTATGAATGTTATGTTATATGGCATTTGTATAGCATCTACTGCCATTGGTATGGCCTCAAAGCGCTTTGGGGGTGAAGACCGTGGTCCGAGATGTGGAGGTAGGGTTTTAAAATGCATATATGCATTTTTAACCAGCACGAAGGGAGGTCGCAAATGGCTAGGTCCCAATGTTATCTAATGCATGTGTGCATTTGTTAGCCAGCTGAGGTAACCAGTGAGTGGCTAGAACCATAGTAGCGGGCCCATAGAACTCAGAGAAGATGGGAGCCATGATGGACAGTCGGGCAGGAAGATAGTCAAGGAGAATAATTATGTGCACAGCTGGGCCGAAATGTTATCGTGGGACTAAGCTGTATTCTTTTGAAAGTAGGGCTATGTGTTGGGAGCGTGGAGTCGAGCAGTGTTTACTGCAGATGCATGGGGGTGAGAGGCTATGCCCCGGGAGCGGCACAGCTAAGTTCCATTGTGATGGAGTGCAAGACATTGTAGAGGAGCAGGGTTGAGACTTAGCTGGAGCGATGCCATGCAGGGATTCTCATGGTCCCTGACTGAGAAGTCCCTACATAAACACCTAATGAGAGGAGCTTTCATGAATCTGGCCTGCTGCAGCAGCAATGTTCCAATTATAAAGGACAGGGGAAGAGTGCATAAGGGATTACAGATTGCTTTCCCATGCTTATTCCAGGTACCAGTTGAAGATTGTTCCCCCAAGAATTCAGTTGGCTTAGTAAATTCTTATTTCTATCCGATTAGTACACCCATGCAAGTCTAGTACTCAGCCATAACACCAAAACGATTCACTTTGTGACGAGTTCATTTATTTACAGTTTTGTACATTATGCAAATGTGCAAAACATGTACATGACAGATGGTTGGATTTTTAATATTAGTTTTTCTGCTGACATTCAACTCATTTTGCAAGCTCAGGACAGGCTGGTCTACCCATACCCTAATTTGATTTACAGTTGTCCCATTGAGTGAGTAGTCAGGGGTGTCTGTTGTACTAATTCTACAGACAAGGAAGGCATCTTCAACAAGTCATGGAGTTGTGGGCGATTGGTCCAGTTGACTTCTTCAGGACCATGATTTGGAGACGGCTTTAGGAAAGGCCTCCTGCAATGAGCAAACCCTGGCTCCATGATTTGATCAGTGGCAGCAGCTCGGGAGGGTCCCTAGGTATAGACTCTGCCTCTCCCACCAGGGCCGTGGTGTTCGACTGGCTTGGGTTGAGAAGGACTGGGATGCGGGTGACTCTCGGGGAACTTAGTTTGTACTCCAAGGTGACAGTGGAGGGTGTAGCAATACGTTACATGTGGCGGGGCCCAGGAGGAGAGTGCAGGGATTTGCAGCTTCCCCTCCTAATGCAGTAGGGAAAATTGGGCCCCAGGTTCTGCCCTGATACCAGGCCGCATGTTATGATGATGGGGCTTGATCTTATGCTACAGGTTCTGATCCTATTTCCTGGTGTGGGCCCACAGGCTTGGATATCAAGGAATTTGTGATGGTGCATTGTGCAGCTGTAGGTTATTTGCCCATCGTAAACAATACCTCGTACCACCCTCCCTTTACCTTGGCACATAGAGGGATCCAGGTCCAACCTTTGCTGGATCACAGCGCAGACGTATTGCAGTTGCTCTTCCAGACGGGCAGGCCTTTGTTACATCATTTGATCTTTGGGCAAAGAAGAGATAGAATAAGCACAGTAACATGAAAGACATTGTCCTACTTAAGGACATTCTAACGTATGGCAATCTTACCTGTAATAAAATATTACATCCGATAATGGAGAGTTGCCCGGGGGGAAGAGATCAGCTGGCGAGGTGATGTTGTCCAAGGTTTCATCTGCTGTTACTCCTGTAATGACATTGAAAGCAGAGGATAGCTGTACATACTGATTGGGCAGAAGAAGATGATAGGTGAACAGGTTTTCAAATTAGGCTGCTCCAAATGGCATATTAAAGAGAATGGCTATTGATGTCCAATGAAGATTACCAGGCCCATTTGGTACGTCCACTTCCTTGATTGAACACTGAGGGATTTGATTACTCATCTCCTTCTTCGTCTCAGCTGAGCTGTCTCCAATTATGAGTGAAGACCAACTATGCGCAAATCAGTCTGACCCCACTCCAAAAGGAACAGATCCAGCTGAACGGCCAATGGGTACAAATAAATAGTAGCACTGCAGCTCCAATGGGGAATCCCAGTTACTCATGATATAAAAATGATGCCAGTCATATCATAACATTTGGGGTTGTTGTAACTATAACGTGTGTGGAATATGCAAAGATCGACTTGCATACTCCAAGTCCCTAAGAACTCAACCTACACACCACTGACAAGATCCAAAGGGACAAAAAACATGCCTGCCTCTGTCCTTGTTTTGTGTAGAGACGATGTGGTCTAGAAATGTGAGTTCAACTGCTCTCTTTAGACAGAGGTCTGGCTGCGTGGCTGTTCTCTTTCCCAAGGAATCAGCGAAGTGCACAGAATGTGATGAAATACATCTCAGAGAATCAGAGGGAATATTCTTTGTAGAAAAAATGCAAATGTGCAAATATCCTCATTTAAACTAAAACACCCCAAGAGCAGACATTCTTTCTAGTTGGTAGTACATCTGGGAAGAATCCAGGGTATTCGTCACTTCTCCCCAAGGGGGAGCTGTCCCTTTTCAGGTTAGGGAGGTGAGCCCGCTCCGCAAGACTCTTCCTAGGGGTTTGGGAAAGCAGATCCTCACTGGGAGTGACCACCACTTTGGGGATGAGGACTCCCGGGGGAGGGTAGGAAACACTATAGAACCTGTGCTCTCAGCCTAGGTGGAAAACACAAAAGTTGTAAAGACGATAAAGCCTTTTTATTTGACTGACACCACTACTAAGCTCTTCTCTGACTTGACCTCCTTTAATCAGAAACCTGTTACTTCTCATTACAGAGACAACTATAAAAACATTGGGGTCCTCACCTGGGGGAGGAGACTCCCTGACGTGGAGCTAGGTGGCAGGGGAGGAGACATGCTGCAGTGCAGAACAAAGACTGCCTGGGTACAGGACCACACAGAAGACGTGGTGGGCCAGGAGCCTGTGAAACGCTGCCAAGTTCAGGGATTCTGCGGGCGGAAGCCCTCCAGTTCCCGTACCAAGAAGGAAAGAGAGAGAGAAAATGCTGTGCAGTGGTAAGGCCCCGAGAAAGCCGTTAAACCGGAGGAAAGCAAATGGCAGGCAAAGATTAACGCTACAGGCACAGGCATCACCAAGCCTTCATGGTAACCCCTGTCCTGGGAGAATAGCTCAGCAGCAACGTGCTCACCTTGGAAGCAAGACGACAAGAAGCAATACAGGTTCGATCCCCGGGTCCGTGCTTAGAAACCTATGGGTATTAAGCGCGTTATAAATAACCTATCATATCATATCATGGTGGAAGCTCCTTGAAAAAGCAGGGAATTGGGCCACCTGCGAAAAAAGGAAGAGATCAGTGGATTTCTGTGAAAGGGGAATTCAGACCCGATTGGCTGCCACAACCAGAGGAAAGCTAATGGCAGGTGAAGACTAACGCTGCAGACACAGTGATCACCGACCCACCCTGATGGAAGCGCCAAAACAAAAGCAGGTGCGCGGGCCACCGAGGAAGAAGGGGAGAGGGTGGTGGATCATTTTATCAGGTAACCAAAGTCTGAGTCTGGACAGGAGGGTCCTGAATGATATAAAATAAGTTAAAAAGTGATAAAACTACAAATAAGCAGAATGAAAAGTCACATGGGGAGAAAGAGACGCAATCTCCGGGAGAAAGCAACAAGAGCAGTACAGGGGCTAGACAACAGCACTAAGGGGTCCCTACGGACGCAAGAACTAATAATGGAGAGTGTCAAGAGAATAGGAATATTGAGTTGCCAAGTGAAAAGTCCACGCTGCCCCATGGTGGGAAATGCAGAGGTAGCGAGGCGGACTTCAACATAAGACGTTGTTGGGGGGGGTATTAGTTGAATATCCGACTGGATCAAAGAAATGAAAGCTTTGGTGCATGGAAGGATCAAAGACTGAGTGACTGCCTTTTTGATAGAAGAAAATGAGAAAGATTGGGATTTTCGTTGCAGGAACCTTTGCAGGAACCCTGACGAGGAACCATGTACTGCGATGAACATTTGTTTTGAAGGTTGTCTGCAGCAGAGGGGATCAGTTAACAGGTGTTGAAAGCCTCCATGGTGAAAGCCTGTCTTTTTGGTTTTGATTGTTTTCATCTAGTGGTAGGGCCAGATAGTTCGACAGATTAGGACGGGGGACTGTGTTTTGTATTCAACATTCTGATGAGCACCTTAGTTTGAGGTGTTAGGAAGGGAATCCCCTTTTAGCAATGGGGTCAGTGAGGCGTTTTCTTTTGAATTTACTAAATGAAAGTTAAATCCTGTCTTACTTCTGGTTCGCCACATACCCCATGATTCAGTTTGCCACTTTACCTGTAGTTCCCACTGAGTCAGTCCCGTTTCTATCAGTCAGATTAAAGTCTCCCATAAACCAGAGCTCACTTGGTTAGCTTTGGCTATTATGTGGCACGGTGCTTAAGAGCGACCTTTAAGCTGAAACTATTGCATTGGATTACAGCTAGGAGGGAAATGACATGTAAAGAGGGGAACATTGCTTGTGGACGTTGTTTGGGTATTTGCCCACTGTTTCACTGCCCTGGACCTTGCTAATCCCTATGCCCATTCTCACCCACTAACAGCCCCTCCCCACCCCTGGCATCTCTTTAAGTTAGTTCTATAATGCAGTAACATCAAGCCCTAGCCTGACAGCTCTAAATGTGCTACTGCTGCAATAAAATGGCTTATCCAAGTATATTCAGCCACTGCCACTTGATGTATAGCTGCTCCTTGCACTGAAGCCATCTTAAAAATAAGCATTGACAAGGCAAGCAGTTGTGGCCCCTCTTTCTACAGGTATTAGGCATTTGCCAAACACTGCTATCATATGCCCAGGATGGCACACCATTTTCCAGCTGTTGTCAACTCATGGCCAGGTAGTACCATTATGGAAGGGCCCAGCAAATGTTTACCTATGCCTATTATTACACTATTGTAACAAATCCCAGGGAATTGTCACTGCTCCCATCGGGGGAGTCCCCTCCCGTGAAGCCAGGGAGGTGAGGCCGCTACCTGATAGTCCCGCACTCAGCGGGTGGATCTCATGGGTAGGGAAACCCTCCAGGGCACCAGCGACGACTATCCTGGAAGAACATGGTATGCACCCCTTTCCATCTCTGTCCCCTCACACCTCTCACCCCACTCCACCCTCTATAGTTCCCCAGAAATCTATATATTTTTGTAGGGCAGAAGACCCCATCTACTCAGAACACACTGGGAAGAGGAAGAGTAAGAACTACCCAGATGGAGTGCTTTTTACAAATTACACAAAGAAGATTGGGCAAGGAGGATAAAACCCACCACAGAACCAACAAACGTGGTATAGTCAATCAGAGTCAATGCAAAACATAAAAAGGGAAGAAGGACTGTGCACTGTGTCAGATCCTCACTGGAGGAACCATAGCTGATTGGAGGCTCGCCGAGGGGAACAGGGAACGCTGACAGAGCCTCGATGAACACAAATTGTATTCACAGTTATCTGGGCTGGAGAATCAGAGGTCCGGAGCAACCGGGAGCCGGACCACACGATAGGAGCAAGTGACGCTAACCAAGGGGGACCAACCTGGAAACACAATGAGGAGAAACGGAGACCGTTGGAAAGTGCACGGAATCCCTCAGCTGAACAAGCCAGTCCTGCAAAGCCACCCGAGCAAGCTGGTAACGCCACTAAAGTTACATGGGTTACCATAGCGGGTGGTCGTGATTACAGAGAATGAAGGAGGCAGTTTGGAGAAAGCAGAAGAACCCCATCTTCCTCATACCAGTAATTGGGGAAATATATGAAATGGACATATGAGAAACAGTGTCTGGCAGGTTAGTGAACCAGGCCTGAGCAGTACATTCGATAGACCTGAGAGAGGGTCCGGGACCCACATGAAACTGGGGAAGCCCACAGAAGCACGCAAACAAGGGGCTGATGCCCCCAGCAAGTCGGGGAAGCCTCAAGACAGTATAAAGGGTTTGGGGACCCACATGAAAGAGAGAGAAGATACTGAGAAAATCAGGGAGATCCTGAGGCATCCGTTAGAGGTCTGGGACCCACGCAAAAGTGTGAAAGAAGACATAAAGATAAAGGGACAAGGATCCATTGTTAAAAGAAGACAAACTTTCTGGAGCAAAAAGAGCGACAGTCAAGTCTGGCAGGAGAGTGAACCAGACTTGATGCTACACTTGCGAACTTTGTTTTTGTTAAACACAACTTCAGGTGAAAAGAACCACAGTCAAGTCTTTCTGTGAAAGTATAACTTGTCTGAAACAAGAAGAGTTACAAATCAAGTCTGGCAGGGTAGTGAACGAGACTTGATAAGACCTTTGTGAAGCGAAAGAAGACGAGGGGAAGGTACTTCCCCCTGATACTTGGGAACTGTGTTCTCCTGCCAACAATTAAACATTTAGAATCAAACATTTGAGTTGAAGTCCAGAACAAGAGAAGCCTCCTCTGCATCAAGAAGACCCCAGTTTTCCTTAGTTAATTTAGTGTGTAAGGGACAGAAAAAGGTTTGGACACAGGACCGTGGACATATTACGTTTTCGGACATCCTGACAGTGTCCTTAGTCTTTTTGTTGAGGTAGGGAAACCCCTCTTAGAAATACGGCCAGATAGGTTTTCCTTTTCTTTACTTTTAATAAAAGTCTTTGCCATCAAATATGCCTCCTTTGTGTCAGACGTGTACTTCTGCACCCTTACACTATACAAAGATCCAAATTGTCGGCTTTGCCAGTGCATGTTTTTTTAATCTTATGGAAGGATTCACCCATATTTCTCCAGCTGTGTGAATGTGACTTGCATATATCACCATTGAGAAGGTCAGTCATAAGTCAACATTCTACAGAAAAAACAAAGTGGATTTGCATACACTTGGCTTTCTCACAGGCTCTTCCTCCCCACCAACTTTCCTTACTAACCACTCTCCCTGACGCCGGCACTCTCCCTGAGAACACAACCAAGAATCGTTCAACTGTGCTTATTTTCTCACTACTCATGAAGGTATTTAGAGCTTCATTTTGAAAACAGTTATTGATCAGGTTGCAACCGTGTGTCCGCACAACGGCAATTGTTTTTCTAACCTGGATCATTGAGTTTTTAGGTGAAAATCAAGCACATCTAGTCTTACATGGTCCTGTGAAAAGTGTCAAAGGATGATCAACTTCTATAGTTCCACCTATTGGACACAAGAAGGATGGCGATGCTGCATAATCATCGATGCACGTGAAAGATCATCGGGGCATTGGTAGGGGGGTGCCCATAGTGAAATGTGTATATTAAGTTCCAATAAGAGCCACAGACACAAAGGCAGGCGTAAGAAAAGTCTTTCATATGAGTGGCATCCAGAAGGTCAGGGATCTCATAGGGATTTTGTATGGATTGTGGAAGCCGGGACTAAAGCACTACAAACTTTAGATGAGAACTCAAGATTGCGCATGGAATTACAAATGGGCTACAAAGTGAGTAGCGTTCTTAGCCATGTGCGGCACTGGAAATATTTAGTAAGAAATTACATTGAAAATGGACCGGGAAAGACCAAATAGACTCCCCATGCAGCGTGAATCCCAGCACCAACAGACAATCAATTAGATTTCACAGAGAGGAGATTATTCCGTATAATCGTCAATGATCAGTAAAACAGTTGAATTGCCAATTTGGAGGGCAGGCACTGCATGGTATTTTGGTTTTTGGGCCTCACACATCAAGATGGCTGGAATATAGAAGAAAGGGCAATATGTTGAGGAGGATATGCAAATAAAACAAGGCGTTGCCTGAGAATTCAGACAGTGAGTTTCAAAGTTACCGATGGCAAAGAAAAAGCCCACACTGTGTCCCACTTACCTACAAAGCGATCAGCCAGACTGACCGGCTGAGAAGAGACCGCTGCCTTTAAGCCCATTGCTTCAGATGGGATGATGATGGCCTGGCACGCGTAGGACACGACGGTCGTTGTGAAATCTTCCGATGTTTCCATTCCTCGCACGTCGGTAATATTTTCAACACAGACCGACGTCTTCTTTCCCTTCAGCAAGACAAGAAAAGCAGAAATGACACAACCTTTGAACAGGGTGTTTTGTACTATAGTACTATAGTACTGGTGACCTTTGTAGATGGTAGATTTCCAGGACATACAGTCTAGTCTACTTAGCACTCAGACGTCAACTGCACATCAAACTGGGGCTTTACAAATACTTAATATCATTACAGGGCATGCAGGTATTGTGGTCCAGTGGGATGACTAGGTGGTTCGGTTGACATTTACAAACCACCCAGTCCTTGGCCTTATTATTCGTCTTTCTGTCACTGAAACTCTGTATTGGCACTGTATGACAATAATGCACAGATTCCTGTCATGCATCCTTTGATGACATGTATATGTCATCCCCATAGATAACTAACTAGTCCCTGGCCTTGTTATTTGGTTCTGTCGGTATTCCTCTTCAGTGTGGCACAACCACATAATGGGTCCTAGACCCCTTACATCCAAACATTTCCAAGGAACAGGATAACTTGGCTCAAACACAAACAAGAAGCCTACAAGGCCATCCACAAAAGATTGAAAGGACCATTTAGCCAACCTGAAAAAAGCAGTACTGGTTCTCGAGTGGGAACTATGCCTCAACTCTGACAAGACCAAACTCCTCCTGGTAGGTTCCCCCGACATGCTAAAAAATCTAGACTCACAATTCAGCCACTTCACCATCGACACCATCAAAATTCCTGTCTCAGATTCTGTCAAAACTCTTGGAGTCTATCTGGATTCCAGCCTATCGATGGACAGACAAGTCAATGCAATAGCCTCCGCAGCTGCATATCATGCTAAACTTATCAACGCAGTCAGACCCTTTCTCTCCAAAGAGAACTGCACCAACATAGCCAGAGCCATCACCGGCTCTAGGCTAGACTATTGCAATGTACTCCTTTTAGGAACCTCCACTAAAATCCTAGAGAGACTACAAGTCATACAGAACAATGCTCTCCGGGCAGCCCAAGGCATTGCCAAAAGAGAACACACTGACCCACAAATGCATTCACCTCACTGCTCCTGCCTACCTCTCAAAAATAATCCACCCTGTCTCCACTACCAGGCCAACTAGATCACCGTATACCAACATGCTCTCTGTGCCACTTGTAAAAAAAGCAGAGCGGGCGGATCCAGTTTCCCCAATCTCGCACCCATTCACTGGAATGCCCTGCCCCCCACGATCCGAGGTGAGGCCTCCCTCACCACCTTCCGCAAAGCTATGAAAACTATCCTCTTCACATAAGGCCTCGCACACTAGCATTTATACTCACCACATGACCCAATGCATAAGTTGTAACACAATGACCAAGTGCAATGGCTGTAACAACAGTATGATGTTCTGTAGTATTCACAATGTATCAACGACCGCCATTATGCCTGTACCTGTGTAACTACGTTTTTTCCAAGTAACAGCGCCTCAATGCCCTCGGGCTGCTTGCGCGCTATATAAATATAAATAAATAAATAAACAACAAAGTACGGCCGGAAAGCTCCTCATAAGGATATCTGTGAACTGAAAAAATGATTTAGCTCAGGGCTAGTACCGCTGAGGAACTTCTTATTATTTATTTCTAGGTCCTCAAGAGAGGATAACAACAGGCAGTGAAAAGATTAATGAACAAATACTTTTCTATTAAGATCAATGATGCCCCAAACCTGCTAGGGAGTTAATTTCTGTCTTCCATGAAATCGTCAAGGCCACATTCTATAGAGTTAAACCCAAATGCGTCATTGTGTGCTACAACATACGGGCAACTCACCGAGCTGTAATAGACATTCTATGTCATGGGTATCTTTATTCTATTCATAAGTATCTTTAATCTAGTAGATCTATTTGTAAAAGGGCAGATTCACAGTCCTGAAGAAGGTGAGGTACTCTAAAACATGCTCTGCACATAAAAGGGCCCTTACTCCATCCTGGCACTGAGGTATTTAGGTGGCACTCTTAATGATGGCTTTGTGATAATTGGATTTACAGATGCAATGTGGGGCAGCATATTAACCTACTTATGCTTACACACTATCATTTTAGCTTGGAATGTTTCCTACTCGGCTTGTTGTTCAGGGTTATCCTTGAATAAAGTGTACACCCAATTGCTAATAGATTAATGACACAGCGAAGTTTGAGTAGAATTCTGTAGCGTGTTGTCATTTTAGAGCCCAGCCCTGTAATACTCGCAATTACTAGCACTGACCCAGTAACGTGGACCCCATAAAGCTACAATAAAGATACCAGGCATTTCTGGAATATGGGGGGAATTGGAGTGCAAATACCAATCAGACTAAAGTACTTGAAATGGAGGACTTCCATTAGAGGTAAGTCATATTTCATTCACACGAATAGCAGCTTACGTCTAGGTGGGTGTGGGTCTCAATAGTGTCTTCGGAGAGCTGTGGGTGAGTTCTGAAGGTCTGGCAAACTGAGTGCCTCATTGAGAGCTCACATCCATAAAGCAGTGCTAGCAAAATGTGTGATTTATATGTACCAGAATCAGTGAGGACCTTAATCAGCATCTATGGGCCTCATTCCGAGTAGGGCGGTAAGGGATACCGGGCACCGGTAAGGAGACCGGTGCTGGTAATCCCTTACCGCCCTACTACGAGGTCCCTTAGCGGGTCCCTCCTTTAACGCCTGGTCTGACCAAGCGTTGTGGACGGGACCCGTTAAGGGATCAGGGCGAAAATAACGGGCTAGACATGTGCCAGTCCGTTATTTGCGCCCTCTCCATTCTCATTGAGCCCTGTGGGGGCTCAAATGGGAATGGGGAGTGGTTTGGTGAATGGGGACTTACCGGTCCCGCCAAGGTACAACTAGACCAGTAAGTCCCCATTGCACCAAACCGGACACGGTACCGTTATTGGTGGCAGTCATGGCGCAAATAGCACCATGACTACCACAAAACCCGAATGAGGGCCTATGATTTATTACTATGAGCACCTTTCCATACGTAAAACACTGCATGATTCACAGAAGCAGAGAGCCTGTCATTTGCCAACCCTCACCCTTCAAATAGAGATCAAAGTAACAAGGAAAACAGTCTAAGACTGGAGGCCATGGGCTTAGAAGGCTTGAAAGCTGCAACAAACAAAATCACCATTAAGATCCTGAAAAGAAAATATTTATTTTGGAGTTCAACCCCTTTGCATATTAGGCTTAAGGATTCTGCAAACCTTAATTCTTGGAATTCTTAAGTGCTGTGAACATCGACATATAATTTAATATCGACATATAATGTACAGGATGGATCCGACCTACATACCTGACCTGTATAGTTCAGCAACAAAAGACAAACTATCACCACAGGAACATTTTAGGGGATTGATCTTTGTGTATAAGGCTTAATGGCAGAATGGGAACCATTTTCTCTTTACTACTCTATAGTTGAGCACTCTATCCATTCCTCTTGCAAAGCCCTTAGTGCCATTGCTGCCGAAAGGCAAAAAATCCCTACTTTTGCAGAGAACCAATCAGAAGATTGGGGGTGCCACCAGGTCAAACTGTGCTCCAAACCAGAGCACATTTGGCAAATATGGAGCTGCAGAATCACCAGACAACATGAAGATTTCCTGAATTTCTTCACAACATTGGAGTAAGAATGCAAGAAGGGAAGAGACATAACCAAATCTATCCTGCCAATTCAGAAGAAATACATCCCAGATGAAGGTGGAATTTAGTCACGCGCAAGAAGAAAACAGACTGCAATTGACACTGAACACAAACAAATCCCCCTCACGTGTGACACCAACTCACAAAAAGTGAGGGCGACTACTGAGTCGTTGAGCTCCCCTCTCCCACTTGTGATGAAAAGTGTATGTAAAGCAAAACACCTGAGTGTTTGTGGATGCGGTGTGAGGAACCTGAGGCCGTCTCCCATTTACTCCCCTTGGGTCTTCCTCTTAGGTGGCCAAGGAAGGGCCTTCACTTTTTGATCCAAAGCCTTGTGGTGGATGTGCGAGGGAGGCTCACCAAGGTGGAGGGTCCTTGGGGATTGGAAGGAGAATGTCATCAGGTGAAAGACGGTACTCCCGGGTCCCATTTCATAATGAACCCTCAGTCCCTGAAGCTTTTATAGGGTACTGTCAAAAACCCTCCAGTTCTTCTTTTCAAATAAAACCCCGGTACCAAGGAACTTAAAAGAAAACCCTAACAAGAACACCTCATTACAGAATACTCCCACATTCTAAACCACTGGTAAAAGCGAGAAGTTATCAGAATAACCTTTGCCCTCCACATAATTCTGTTGGGTATTATCAATCTTCCTCATTACCACACACTCCAGCTGCCGCATATGTACTTCAATATAGTACTGGGACGAGGGGGGGGCGACTAGGAGTAATGCACACACTAACATATCCTTTAACCACTCTAGTACTGAGACGAAGAAGAGGCCTACAGATTTGTGTAAGGGTAAGGCATGTCCAGAGTGCTCCATTAATTGTGGTCAGACAATTGGGCATGAAGACTCACACCTGCAACCTGTTAAACAGTTGCAGGTGTATAAAAGGTGGAGTCGGAGAGATCACAGAGAGACAAGCAGGGAGGCCTGCAAAGGGAGAAATCATGTGGAATACAAGGCAGCCGAGGGTGGTCCTATCGAGAAACCAGGATGCCAGCAAGAACTGGAAGGAACTGTGGTGCTGGGCCCTGGAAGGGTCATGTGAAGGCCACAGTACTGGTCAGTGCCTGCATCAAGAGCTGCGGGCCGCAGAAGAAATCCAATCATTGTAATTCACCGGCAGCACCGGCAACCCACAGAGAGACAGAGAGAAGTGAACAGTGAGCAGGGCTCGCCGTCCATGGAGGATGTGTACTCGGAGCAGAGCAGGAGGTGACAGCCGCCCGGAGTAGGCGCCGGAGACCGGTGAGTGAGAAAAAAGGGATCACTCGAACCAGAGTGCTCCTGCAGTTGTTACATGGCAAAAGGGAATGCCGAATAAACGAGAAGTAATTTACAAGACACAGTGAACCAAAGTAAATGGATTTTGACCATTACTGCAAACTGTGAGCAAATAATAACTGGAAACTATTCAATACCGAACTGAATGGAAGCTTTTGATAAGCATATGAAAGCTGGTGTGAAGAACGAATACCATATATTGCAAGTTAAGAGTGAATTTAATGAAATGCAATGTAAAGTCAGTATAGAACATTGCTGAGGAGTGTGAGAGCAATGCGGTGAAGGGAACAGATCACCACAAAGGGAACTGTTTATCAAAACTCATGGTGGCAAAGTTCAGAGAGTGGCAAAGAGTGAAACATGTTGTGGCAAAGCCAAAAGGCTGGCAAAGAGAGAGCCAAGTGAGTGCGACCAGAACACAGATGCAGCAACAAAAGAACATGTGTGGGCAAGCAAGCCTAGGGTGACCGATTGCGTGACCTGTAACGGGTGGACCGTGTGGTCTGACAACTGTGCCTAGACTGAGTATACCCTATCTGGGGAAGCCAAAGAAGTATACAGAAAGCAATTACAAGTGACTGAAAGAGGTTTCTGAAGTTAAGCAGAAGAAAGCAATCTATATAAACTATCAATAACCAGAAGGAGTGTAAAGTTGACCTGTAACTGGTTTTGAATATTGAGAGACTGAACTTAAGTACCAGTTGGCAAGCAGAGCAAGCGCGTGTCTTGGGGATGGAGAATCCTGAGACCAACTTTGAACTGTGTTGTCTTCTCGAGGAAGGGAACCCAGAGATTCCTGTTGAACGGTGTGCAGCTGTGTTGTCGGTTAGGATGAGAACCATATTTATTCTAAATTAAAGTAGGAAAGAAAGGTTCAGGACTTGGAGAAAACTTGTTTCAGTTGCAGAAAATGTATATGTCTGAAGGACATCACAAGAGCCTATATGGCAAAGAGTGGTGGCGCCTTGTCTGTATCCCAGCGAGTCTGGGATAACTATGATTGGAGTATTTTGTGGATGAATCACAATTTGGCACCAGGGACCACCAAAGCAGACATTAGGAAACATGTAATTTGAAGTTTGCTGGATTCAATGAGAGGCAGCTGCTTCTTAGACTAGTAGGTCATAGGTGAGCAAGGGGAAATATTCGTACACAAATGGCCACCAGGTGCTTAGCTGTCTGAGGCCACCTTGAAGGGATGTAGGTGCGAGAACTGAGGTGTTTGTAGTTTTCTTGGATTGCTCTGTGGTTCTCTAAAAAAGCAATGGCCTGTCTAGACAGAATAGCCCTGATGAGGGAGCAGCTCTTGGAAGGTGTAAATAAGAACTTTGGTATCTTGACTGAAATACCCAGATTACATAGCAGTCACAATGCTCGAGGAGCAAGTATGCAGCTCTTTTGGGAGAGGCATACCCAACACTCATGCATCCAAACAGTGATAGCGGTAGATTGCTTTGTTCCTGGGACCTCTGCTTCTAATGCCATGCTTTTCAGAAGCTCTGACCATATGGGAGAACTTTGTATTGGAACGTGCTCCTCCCACACCAAATCCCAGGAATGTTCTGTATGGCATCTAGAGGGAATCTTGGAAATGTGCTTCCAGGATATCAATGGCATAATGCAAGGCCCTCTTCTGAATGCATGTGGACCGAAGGGACCATCTTGAAGGGATTGCTGAGTCATCAAAATAATAAGACCAACCCAGTAGGTGTTGCAGATGTCCAGATCTGCAATCCTCATCTCCACAATAAGAAACAGTAGATATTTCAAATAGTACTCGTCGAAAGGTACGTGGCTCTGTTTACCCCAGGCTCTCTACGTTTCAATGTCTACAGTCAGTGTTCAGGCAAATTGTGTAATAGGAGGGTGGAGAAAAGGTAATGGAAGGAGACACAGCTTAAAAATCTGCAAGGTGCATCAGAGAAAAATTGCATGTGTAATTATGTGGTGGTTTACATGGCAGCCAAATTATTTAAACCCATGTATGCCCAACACAGGCTGAATTCTTCCTCACGTTTCTAGGAGGGGAGTGAGATTTGCCTCTCGCTCAATAGAGGGCAAAGAAAATAAGTATCTCTCGCGTTATGCTGACCGTCCTCTCATTGCTGATAGGCATGTCCTCTCTATTGTGTTGTTTCGAAATGCCTCCACATTTCTGCAAGGATCTCAATATGCCATTGAAGGGGAAACCAAGGGCTATTGAAAAGGCTTAATAATACCCTGAGTGGCAGTGATGATGGCTTGCCTGCTTGCACCCCAAACAACCCATCTGCAAAGATGACATACAAATATTTTTAAAAAAAAATAAAACAGGAGATCTATCTCTTCTTCCGCTGCCTTGTATTTTTAAGCAGAAGCAGCCCAGCCATGTAGCTGTATGCATGGAATCACCAACATTCATGTCCTAGTCACAGAATCTGGAGCTTCCGGTTTAGAACAGGATGGAATAGAGGAGGAAAGGTCCAGTCTGGTAAGTGTTACATTCTTCTTGCAGTGCAAAGATCTTGAACAAAATCAAATAAGAGTAATGTGACTTTTGTGACAGCATCAAATTAAGATGGCATCTGCAGTAGCGTTGCGGAGCAAAGTGACGAACAATGGGACAATTCCTTCTCTGTAGAACAGAGCACCCAAAGTGTTTACAATTCAGAAAAAAATTAGTGCACCTGCCCAAATTAACACTGAACATACCTCACCCTAAGAACGTGAAAGTTGCACAAGCCTTTGCAAGCAAAATTCACAACATCAAGACAGCATCAACGGTTACCGGAGGTATGAAGTCAGTCCTGCATTTTGTGATGTCACCAATAAAAGTATTTTGCCCACATATTTGTTTATACATTCAGCGGAAGGCATATTTTCAATCACTACCCTGAAAAGTTCTAAACTAGTAGGGAACTCACACCCAGCACGACAGACAATTTCTCCAGTGACGAGCCTAATTTGTGATATCTACTTTTGTTCATTAGTCTCAGTTTATATAGGTACCGCAAAAATTCAAATGAAAGTAGGCATTTATCAACCCACACATAATAATCACAAGAATCCCTGCCTTAATCCAACTGCTCCACCACGGTTGTCTATTTTCCACTGTATCCCCTAATTACCACCATAGGGTTGCAGCCCTGTGCAGTGGCGACTCGTTCAAAATGGGCAAAAGGGCACCAATACACCGGTTTGTGGCCCCCTCTCGCCCATTACGGAGGAGCCGACAGCCGAAGAGCCAGCCCAGTGAAACACTGAGCGGCCAGGGCAGTGAAACACTGAGCGCTTGCTCCTCCACTTTTTCCAGCTAAGGGAGTGCTCCTGGGCTGGTTGAACTGTCAAAGGGCAGGACAAAGACTGATATGTTATGGATATTTCTCCTCTGTGAAAGAGACAGTGAGCTAAAGAATCTGGGTAAGACTCTCGTAACCGGGACTTATTGGCCAGCATACGGACTCCCAGGACCCCCTTGGTTTTTGCATAATTAAAGTAACTTTGGGTCTCACCCTAAGTTACTAGGGTAATCCAGACATGGACCCTTGCTCACTGCTCTCAGAGAGGCACAGCTCTGCCTTACAGTGGAGGCCCAACAAAGCTGAAACACATGTCTGGGGTTGCTGTTGGTACACCTGTTCAGAGGAGAATTGTCTGGCATTTCGGTGTTGGACTGCTCCAGGGCAGCTCAAAAACTGATATGTTATCCATATTTCTCCTCTGTGAAAGAGATAGTGAGCTAAAGAATCTGAGTAAGACTCTCAAAAGCGGGACTTATTGGCCAGCAGAGGGACTCCCAGGACTCCCTTGTTTATGCATAATTAAATTAACTTTGGGTCTCACCCTAAGTTACTAGGGTAATCAAGACGTCGTCCCCTTGCTCACTGCTCTTCGACAGGCACAATTCCACTCTTCTGATGAGGTCCAACGAGGACAAAACATGTGTTTGGGGTTGCTGTTGGTACCCTGGCTCAGAGGAAAATTGGCTGGGATTTGGGTTAGGGGTAAGGTGGGTGGAGTGATTCAAGGAAAACTGCAGGAGGTTTTGGAGAAAATGGAAAGGTGGTGTCCGGCTTGGGCTTTTAAGGTGTCCTCCTCAAAAACAGTGTGTGCGTTGTTTAACAGGTGACATAGTGGTGTACATTTGGATCTCAAGTACAGCGGGGATGTGATGGTTTGGGTGTCAGAATTCCGGTATCTTGGTGTGCTCTTGGATGAGCGCCTGTCATGCAAGTTGCAAGTGGAGAAGACGGTGGCAAAGTGTAAAAGCGATCTTCCTGTCGGGTCAGGAATGGGGTGGGGAGCAGAGGAGTATGAGGATGTTGTATGTCGGGTTGGTCAGGAGTGTGCTGGAGTTCGGAGTTCAGCTGCAGTGCAGTTATAGTAGGGCTCAGCTTGATGAGCTGGATGGTGTCCAGGCAAGGGCAATGAGGATTGTGACTGGGACTGGTTCGGTCATCCCCCACAGAGGCTGTGCAAGTGTTGACTGGGATGTTGCCATTGTATTTGAGAAGGGAGGAGCTGAGTCCTAGGTATTGGTTGCGATGTAAGTCCCTCAGTGTGTGGCATCCTGTGAAGAAGTGTCTGGTGGTTAATTAGTTACATGCCTATAAGAGTGGGAGTTGGGAGAGGAAAGGGGGGACTTTTGGGTTCCATGCGGACAGTCTGGTGAAACAAAGGGGTTGTGTATGGTGGAAGATGTGGATAGGGTGGTAGTGCCGGTTTGGATGCAGCATGATCCAATTGTCTGTTTGGATTTGGCCAAGTTGGTGGTCAAGAAGAGTGGTGATCGGGGGGTGATTAAGAGATTGGCGGTGCAGTGTGTGGAGGGGAAAGTTGGCACTCAGGTATATACGAATGGTTCCAGGGATTCAGAGAGGAACAGGGTTGGTATGGCCTGCTATTTTCAGATGGATGAGGAGTTTTGTGTGGTTAGGTTGTCGGAAGATGTATCCATCTGCACGGCAGAGTTGATGGCTGTTAATGTGACAGTACTTTGGATTATGGGGAAACAGTTGGCTAAGGTGGTGGTGTTTGTAGATTTGATAAGTGTGTTGTTGGCTATCAAGAAGGGGAATTGTGATGGGGGGATTTAGTTGTGCTCATTAGACAGCGATTAGAGGAGTGTATTGCGGGGGGTACCATGGTGGAATTGGCCTGGATCCCCAGTAATTGTGGGGTGCTTCGGTAATAAGTTGGTGGATCGGGCTCTGTATGGGGCCACATTGAGGGGGGAGGTCGATGTGGAAGTCCCATTGCGTGTGGCTGAGGTACAGGTGATGGTGTGTGGCAAGATTAAGGATATGCAGCAGGATCAGTGGGATATGAGTTTGAAGGAGCGGCAGTTGTATGCAGTGTGCAGGGAGGTGCGGATTCAGGAGTTTGAGGGTGGGGTGGAGTTGGCACGAAGGGAGGAAACTATTTTGAATCGCCTTAGGGTGGGTCATGCAGGGTTGGCAGGATGGAAGTGTATGATGGGTAGAGTTGATTCAGTGGCATGTGAGGCTTGCGGTTGTCTCATTATATGTTGGACTGTGTGAGGTTTCATGTGCAGAGGGAATCGCTGAGATTCAGGATGAGTGGCGTGGGGTGGTTGTATAGGGATCTGTTCTGTTGGAAAAGAGGGATGGAGGATAAACAGTCTAGGTGCCTGCTTCAGTTTGTGCAGGAGACTGGGAATTGGGAAGAGATCTAGTGAGGATGGTTGGCTGATTGGTGCCTATTTTGGCGAACCTCATCTAGATAGAGGGAAATCGCCAGCTCCAGGTTTCTGGAGTCACCCTAACAAGAATAAGAGAATTGCCTGGCATTTCGGTGCTGGACTGCCCCAAGGCAGGACAAAGACCAATATGTTATGGATATTTCTCCTCTGTGAAAGAGATACTGAGCTAAAGAATCTGGGTAAGACTCACGAAACCAGGACTTATTGGCCGGCAGAGGGAGTTCCAGGACCCCCCTTGTTTTTGAACTGTCAAAGGGAAACATTGTTTGTTACTTTGACAGTTTATTTCCCCAGTCACGCAAGCTCAATGAGCCATGCAAGGCTGGGAGGATTTTTGCTTCCTCAGACTTGCATAGCTCATTGTAAAGGCTGGCTGGGGAACTGCATGTCTGTATGTGCAAGGGGGCGCGCCTGCGCCTCCTCACACATACAGACAGAGCAGGCTGGAGTAGGGCGTCTTGTCACCCATGCTCAGGCCCCTGCACGCATGTGTACAAACCAGAAAGTATCCTGATTCCTGTTCATGCTAGCAGGGGCTGTAGCACCAGGGAGGAAACTTCTGGCCCGGTGGCAGAATGTACGATTATGTTTGTGTATTTATAATTTAAATATGTTTATGGATATGTGCATGATTGTGTTGTTGTGAGTGAGTGTATGATGATGGATGCTCATGTGAATGAGAGAGTGCTTGCTGTGTGTATGTTGTGTAAATGTGTGTGTTTGCATGTTCATCATTTATTTATTGTTGAAATGTGTGTTATGAATGAGTGCATAATTATAGGTTCTTGCGTGAATGAGAGAGTGCTTGTTGTGTGAATGTGTGTGTATGTTTGTACTGGCCCGTGGAGCTGATTTTAGCGAGGTGGGGGTTATACAATAAAGCACAATCTCCCTCCCCACCGGCCAAAATCAGCTCTCCTTCTGAGGCACTGGGGTGCCCAGGGGACAGGGATGGTATGTTTTTACTGGATATCTTTGATAGATGTCTAGTAATAAATACAATGCCTGCTCCCTGGGCCCCAGCGCCTTGCATACATGGATAATCACTTTAATTGAGTGCATGTGTTAGGCACTGCGGGGCCCAGGGGACAGGGATGGCATTTTTTGGGACAGGGATGGCATTTTTTACTGGAATCTATCATTGTCTCCCTGATCTGTCGCCCAATGTCCTAACACATCAATTACTTATGTGAGTCTCCTGTTGCCATATGCCCATTGATTCTGCCTGCCAGACGGTGAACTAGGTAAGTGTTCTATCTGTGTGATGCATGAGAATGGTGAGTGAGATGGATGCTTAGTGAGACGTACTCGGACTATTTGGTTTTCATTTCTCATTCATTTTGCCTAACTGCCTTCCAGCATCCCTCAAATTCTCGAACGTCTCCCCAGGTCCATGAGCACCCACCTCCTGTACCAGTTGTTCCGCACCCACTCCAATTCTCCTCTTCCACGCGTCCTCAGCCCGCCCGTTCCCTACCACGCCTTATTATCATATTGAGGTGCTCCAGTGATGTGATAGGGTCAATACTATTCATTCATCGTGTACAGTGCGACTACAGTTACAGGAAAGCACAAGCATGGCAGGATAAACGTCTGCATAAGTAGGAGAGTCTTATACATAATCATAACCATTATTGCAAATCAATGTACTTTTTACGGAATTGTTGAATGGAGGCTCATATTTGTATAACGTCTTGCCTTCATAATTCTGAACTTTCTTTAGGTGATGTATTATTCTTATGGAGCTCCAGTGAAATTGGAATTACATCATTTGGACTTTGTAGTGGTTATTACCTAGAAATAGTGGTAAGTTATTGCTGTTAAAGTTATGCTGGATGTGATGCCATAGTTCTATGGAACAAACCACTCATTAGCACATGCTTTGCAGCCACTAAAAACTATCTTACAGCTTCATGACTTGACTAGATTCTTTTTTTTTCTATTTTATGGGCTTTTAATGGTTGTTTCCAGGAAAGAAATCAAATAAGCAGGGCAGCCCAACCCATTCTACTAATGTAAGAGGAGTACACAACAAATAAGCGCCATGCAACTTCCCCAGGCTCACCTGGTTCCCACACATAGCGAATTTAAACAGATGGAAGTACTTCCGACCCTTGGAGGTAAAGCTTGAACCACTCGTGAAGGAGGTGCTGTTGGCAAGGGCTGAGAAGTCATATCGAAAGTTCACGCCCCCCTTCTGGACTGTAAAATGGCAGCCGCTGTAGCACAGTGATTTGATCTGTTGGAGGCAAATACCACAAGAAGCGTTAGAACTTGCATTCATCCAGCCCACGAGTACGGCCATACCATTCAGCAGTTGACCGAGGAAAAGAGAGAAGATGTCTTCAGCTTTGCCTAGCATTACAATGGGGAAAAGCCATTGTGACTACGCAACTCTTCCCTGTCAAGTGCCAATCACCTTAAAGAAGTAGCACATACAAAAATAGGAACATCCCAAACACTGTAACATTGAGTAAAACAAGATATGTTTGACAGGAACATATACCTAAAACAGCCCAATTACAGCCCTTAGTTAAACATAGTTGCATGGCCATAATTAAGATACATGGAGGAGCTGAGAACGTCCATCTATAGGGGCTACCAGCACAATCTGCTTTCCTATTAATTCTCTGCTCTCCTCCTACCCCTACACTTGAGTCTGTTGATTCTCTCCTTGGCAATTTTGCAGCAGTTTTTAATTTCTATCCAATCACAGCAACATATTTAATCAATTTTGTTTTCAAAACCAAGTTTACTTAATGTTCCTCCGATCCCTGCCCTGACAATATTAACACCCACTGCATGAGGGAATTGGTATCTTGTGTTAGTTGGTTTATTAATTATGACATTGAATATGAAACTATTCCAAGTAATCTCAAACAGGCTTGCATTACTCCTCTGTCAAAGAGATCCAACCTAGACACTGACGTGCCTAGTAGTTGTTGGCCAATCCAAATCTACCTTATCTTGCAAACATTGTTGAGTAGGTGATTATCTTGCAATTGCAAATTGTTTTTATTTGTATTTGAGTTTTTGAATAGCAAAAACCTAGCACGGGAGAACCAGAGCGATGTACACGATTTTAAGGAACAGGAAGACCATTCAATCTAATACACGTCTAGGGGCCAGATTATAGAAACTTTGCACAGGCGCAAGTGCAACGTTTGCACGGTATTAGCACTAGAGCAAAGTTTGCCCTATTTTTAAAAACACTGGGACATGAAAAAAAACATTGCACCCCGACAAGTGCAGTTTGGCATAATAAAAGCACCAGGGCAAAAATAGCCCTAGTGCAGAAAAGATGCATTTTCACTAAACTTTTGCACCAGGACAAAGTTTGCCCTTGTGCTAATACTGTGCAAACTTTGCACTTGCACCGGTGCAAAGCTTCTGTAATTTGGCCCTTGGAAATATTAGAAAACCTTTGCACCATGACAAGTGCATTTTGGCATGTTATAAGCATAAGGGCAAAAATTGCCCTAGTGCAGAAAAGATACCTTTTCACTGTCTTTTTACACCAGGGCAAAGTTTGCCATGATGCTAATACAGAATAGTATTAGCACTAGGACACACTTTGTCCTGGTTAAAAAATGAATCGAAAATGTATCTTTTTTGAACTAGTGTAACTTTTATCTTGGTGCTTACACCATGCCAAACTGCACTTGTAATGGCGCAATGGTTTTCTAATGTGTCCCAGTGTTTTAAGAAATAGGGCAAACTTTGTCCTAGTGCTAATACTGTGCAAACCTTGCAGTTGCACCGGTGCAAAGCTTCTGTAATTTGGCCCTAGGTATACATCACTCGGTATCCACGCAGCAGATGATATAGAAACAGCACTGGCTGACGTCTGTAAACACCTTTTTTTCTGATGGACACCCTCTCTGTTGTCGTACTACACCTCTCAACTGCCTTTCCGACCTTCGACTCTGTTGAGTCATTTTTGGCTGCCAGATCTCACTGTGTGCCTCTTGCTAATTTATCTACTCAACCCTCATCCATCCAAATCGGCATCCCTCATGGATCATCCTTTTCCCTGCTGCTTTCCAAATATTTGTAAAAACCTTTTCCATGATCTGCTCCAGTTGCTAAATGTCGGGTTTCATAGCTTACGCTGATGACTCCAAGTTTTATTTTATGGCAATTTTGGTCGAAATATACTTAACATTAAATCCATATTTGCCAGCATCAAGAACTGGATGAAAACCCCCCTGGCTAAGTTTAAATTATAGAAAAACAGGAATGCTGAGGAATAATTCAGCAAGAAATGAAAAACCTAATGAAGGCCTGTCGCCTGTTTAACAGTAGATTCACGGTCTCTACCTTTGGGGGAGGTGTCGATCGATCGATCGCTCTCCACGAATCCTTAACGGAATGCAGTGGTCAGTAGCTCCAACTACTACATTCAATCTTTCCGACACAATCATACATCTATCTCTGATGATCATGGTATCACCGCTAGAGCCAATATTGCCTGAAAACCTGCTTAGGAAAACTATTCATATGTGGGCACTCTGAAATATTTATTGTAGCATCTACAAACCGTACAGAACTGTGCAGCCTGAATAGCTACTCTGGCTCCCCGGAGGGACCACATATCTCCTACACTATTCCTTCTTCACAGGATACCAGTCGAGGCCTGAATCAAATTGAAGCTAGATACTGTCGTTTTTTAAAAAAAATATCTTAACAATATGGGTCCCTGTATCTGGTCCCCTGAATCGATTTTTAAAAGACCTGTAGAACCTTGTGCTCCTCTTCTTTGATCCTGGCTATCCCGCAGATTTAAACTTAGGTTGGCAGGGAGGAAAAACTTTGCAGTCAAAGTTTCCACTATTTGGAATTCTCTGCCAGAATATCTCTCTTCATGCCCCTATCTCCTCCAGTTTTTTGTTTCAGACTTCCTTCTGTTCTTAGTCCACTTCTGGGGTACTGTTCTATACCATATGTGCTTTTTGTGAAACTATTGAGGTTGAAGGGCTACAAGCACCTAATAAAAATAGCAATAACAATAGTTTTCATTGCTCTCCATGCTTTTTGTAATGAGGCAGCATAGCCGAGATGTGTGGCATAGAACACATGCTTTCAGAGAAAATGGTCCCAAGGAAGAATAAAGAAAACTGCATCCCTCAATTGTACAGCAAGAGAAATATTGAGAAAACCATACTCTTATGCATCTGTGAAAGATAAACACCTATCGTTATCTGAAAATATTAGGATTAATTTAAGACATCCTATACATTTTGACAATATTCTGAACTTTTGTCTGGAATCTCAGAAGCTAAAAATGGGTGTTTACTAGTAATATGTTCCATCATCACTCTCTTTCTCCAGGTGCCATGGCTCTTGGATATACCTCGGTATGACGTGATCAAGGGTAAAGTTGTGATATGTAAATCTTCCTAAGTAAGTGGAAGCATTCTTAATTGGCTGCTCTGGATACATTACCTGGTTGGCTGTAGTGCCAGGGCCACAGGGGATGCAGGCCTGTTTGCCGTAGGGCTGATGTGCCTTGAGGTAGGTGTTTACCGGACAGTGCTGGCACGTGCTGGTCACCCGGTCAATGTAGTTCCCTGGTGGGCATGAGGAGCACAGAGATTCGGACTGGGAGGACTCAAGGGCACAGGGCTGGCAGTAGGAGGCTACTCCATCCAACACATTTGTCACATTGATGGAGTAGATCCTAGCAAAGTCGTTGCTGAACTTTGGTGTCTGAAACAAAACAAGCATTGGCAAATCCATCAGTTTTGGTTTTTCTATAGGTAGAGCCTTTGCCCCAATTCAGAATTTTTTTTAACATTAAAGCCTTTGTATATTGCAATTTCCTACAAATCATTACAATACAATTAAAATGTCATTGCTGGTGTTGACATTTTCTACACAGTAAAAAAAAGTATACAAGATAAGTACTTTAATTCTGGTCTGTCTGTGTGTTGCAATGCCGGATTGATTAAAAATGAAGTTGCAGAAGGATCACTTGGCTAAGAAGTTTTTACTACACCAGCTGCTGCTTCATAGATGCAGCTAACCCATTGCCTTTCAGGCACATGTGCTTCCAGTCCGGAAAGAATGTTTTAAATTAACTGAATGTGACAAGGATTTAGAAAACAGAGGGAATTTGCCAATGGAATGTGTGTCTCAACAAATGTAAGAAAGAAGTGCCAAGCCAAAAAGTCGCTTTCATACCAATATTTCCTTGCTATTTTACCAAATCACATAACACCACCTACATTTCCTAACCTATCAAAAGTTTAATTTCATAAGCAACCAGAAAATCACATGGAGTTGAAAGAATGGTGAATAGACCAAGCAAGTATAAGAAATAAGTGCAAGTGTATTTACAATTGGAACAATTTGTAGGAATTTGATATACCCCAGCAGTGCTGGGTATAGAATACAAATGGTTGCAGTTCACAATCCTATACCAAGTGACAGGGCCGCATCCCTAATTAAAAAGACTCCCACCGATATACTTGGTGTTCATGGATTTGGCTGTCTGTGTCAAAATGAACTACCGTCATGTACATTCGCACTTATTAACCATTATGTTCAATACATTTCCATATAAAATGTAAGCCCAATAAAGTGTAAAGACAGATTTCAAGGTGATCACAACCCAACACTTGTTTCGGGTCTATTGCCTCTTCTTCGTAAATGCTATACAACTTTTTGTGATGTTAATAAATGTGGGTGTTAAATATTATTAATCACAGAATAAATTCAGTTAGTACATCCCACTTAGGACATATAGCACTAATATCTTCATGTGGTTTTCCGTCAGAACACACGCTGATCTGCTTCAGACAGCCAGACGGCTATCGACACGCCGAGTGACGGAGACCACAATCAAATACTAGGCAGCCTCCAACCGCTGTACAGGACCACGTGCGACACAAAGCCTCAAGCTCTACAGAGTATCACCCTCCCTCAACACCATTTAATGGTGTACGCAAGCAGTCTTAGAACAGCAGTCCCTTCTCTGATTCTGACATGCTCCCATTAATGGAAAACCTCAAAGGGATACCCAAACCACGGTCGAGATGAAGGCCGCTCCACACTTTACTTCGCCTAAACGTCACTGGACAAGGACAAGCCATATCAGCTCTAGCTCCTGACCTCAATTGCAGCTAATTAATAGAGACGTCAACCCAGGATTGATTATTTTGAGTATTATTACAAAATACAAAAAAGGAAATGCTAAATGATTGACTAGAAGCTATTTGAACAACAGGACACACATGATGGTATATATATATATATATATATATATATATATATATATATATATATATATATATATATATATATATATAGGCACTGCTACAATGAGTGAAAATAAGCCAAGTGCCCAGTTGCCCAAAAAAGCACTGCAGGATAAGCACTGGAATTTTGTTTTGACCATTGTTCTTCTTGATGTCCTTTTTTGTTCTTGTTGTGAAAATCTTAAATAAGGCGGCCAAAACAGTAGCTCAAAATCAAAAATGTACCTATGCAGCATTTTGTCTTATATGTTTATGTCAATGTACCAGGAGTAATAACCTTTCCAGTACTCCGAATACACTTACATGTTGTTTTTTCACCATGTATATGTCCATGCAACTGTCTGTTCACATAAAAACACAATACCTTGAGAAATGATCATGGTACTGTTCAAAAATGTTATAAATAAATAAAACAGGGCAATTTTAAAACACCCAAGAATGGAAAAAGGAAAACTGTCAGAAATGCTTATGTACCTATATGAATGTCTAGACTAATGGTATTTGAAGGTTAGGTGGGAATCAAACGCCTCACACCAACGAATATTATAAGATGCAGGATTGATGTATGTTGAATTTGAACATGTTAGGACACCTTTAGTTATAGGAGTATTCTTTGCCCACCAGCCTCACACTTTAGGGCCACCCTTCTGTTTAATTCAGCCTGAACACAGGCTGCATCCTGAATCTTTAAGATCACGTTTAATTTAATAGTGAAACAAAATATCAATTCATTTAATTAATCTCACCGATAATCCTAGTTTAAAAATAACGATTATCACGAGTTGATGATTTATAGGAGACATTTTAGTAAATGACAAGAAGGAAGGTTGATATGAAAAACAAGGGTTGGTCAAACCACACGAAATATGTGTAGAATATGTTATAGTTGATATGAGGATAACAGTGCTATATGTCCTAAGTGGAATGGACTAATTATTACATGTCCTAAACGGAATGGACTAGTTTTATTTTTTCTGTGATTGATAACGTTACCACTCCCAATTATTAACATAACAAGTAGTTGAATAGCCCTGAAGAAGAGTTAATAAACACTGAACACGTATTGGCTTGTAATCAGCTTGAAATCGGTCATTACACTTAGGACCAGTAATTCATTTTGGCACAGAGATAGCGGAATCCATAAAGATCAAGTAGATCAGTTGATTCCTACTAGTGCATTAACGATGTGTATACTCTGTTCTCTTCCCATCACCAGAGCTACCAAGTGGGCCATGCCAGGAATGCAAACTCGAACAAGTCCTGGTTTCTCACTAACATAACTTAGTATGTTTGCGCCTACAGGCCCTTGTGTAAAATGTGAAAAACTGAATTATAAGTTATTGGGCCTCATTACGACCCTGGCGCTAAGGGGTCTGCGCCAGCGTTAGCTGCGCGGACCCCTTACCGCCAACTACGAGTTCCCGGAGCGCCATGGTCATTTTTCCGCCCGCTTTTTGCGGGCGGAAAAATCCATGGCGCTCTGGGACCTTGGTGTTAATTACGCCACCGTATTTTACGGTGGCGTAATTAACTCCTTCCCCACTCCCATTGAGCCCTATGGGGCCGGAATGGGAATGGGGAAGGGTAAATGGGTCAATGGGGACTTACCGCCCCGCCGACCTCGGAATGGGGCGGTAAGTCCGCCATCCGCCATGGCGTAAAGGGACTTTGCGCCATGGCCGGAAAGTCCGTCGATGGCGGAAAAAATCCGCCAGGGTCGTAATGAGGGCCATTGAATGGCCTCGGCTAAGAGGCCCGAACAGATGGTGTTGGTCGCGCATGTCATAGGTCGACGTGATTGTGGACTTCATACTAAACCACCTGCCGATGGACTAAACCTTGGAGTCAAGATATCTCTTGCTGCTGTTGGATCACAGGAAAGGTTGGGTAATGCATGGACCCAAGAGTCTATGTATTCAGGTGCACTCCCGTTTTATTTAGAGTCACAGAAGGAGAGAGGAGGTAGGACAATCTGAGTGGCCTGGCTCTTGATGTGTTGCTGCATCGAGGTGTCTGATTTGATCACCAGGCTTACTCTGGATGTACCCATTGCAGCAAATGTAACAACGGTACAATTTGATATATCTGCACACTGTTTCAGCAATAGCCCTCAAATCAATGGGCAGGCAAATAGCAAGCAGGTGAGAATGCACATTCTGACGTGCAGTGTAATATTTCTATGTGCAACATTTATTGCACTGTGAACATCCTTTGACATGGTGAAAACACACCTGTTTACACATACTGGCTTGGCACTGGCTGGAAGGGCTTAAGGCATCCAGACATAAGTAGGGAGGTCATCCGGTGCTAGACAAGGTATGGGCAAACTCAGGAAACATGGTGGACCTATAGCTATGGCGTTCTATGTATAAATATGTATGAATCGCTCGATGGGGCGTGGCCTCTGGAATTCCCTGGCAAAGTCATGATTACAGATGAAAAGCTCTAATTTGCAGTTTCCAGTGGCTGGGACGTAGGTGTTTCTGTATAATGGGAAGATAAAGGACACCTGGGACATTCTCATCACATCACAGAGACTCTTCTTTGGAATACTTTGTTGGAGCTCTTTTCATATTATGGGCAGGTCCCATTGGAATGCCCTGGTGAAGGCCTTACCATGTTATGGGAAGGGACTTTTTGGAAGGTTTTGATGAAAGTCGGACATGTGTTTGGAACTGCCCACTAAATATCCTGAAGATGGATCCACCATATCAGGAAAGGCTGACCTGCGGCGTGCCCTAATGAGGATAATGCACATCAAGAGGCACTTCCTTTCGGAATGCCCGGCTGAAATTCTCAAGTATCCTGGGCAGCTGTGGCATGGAGTGCCCTAATAAAGGTCTTACATATTGAGGCGGCAGGCCCTTCAGAGTGAAGGAACATTGGTTTTGATCATCATATGTAACTACTCTTGGGAATGCCTTGATTAGGATCTTACCATGACATGGGACACTGCTCTTCAGAATCACCAGGGAATGTTCTTACTGTGGGCGAGTATGTTACCTACAGTGGGAACATACCCTTTCTTTGGTAATCCGTCATGAAGCTCTTACGTTATACTGAGACGCTGCTCTTTGGAATGCGCGGGTAAAGGAATTACCGTGTCATGGGAAGCTGCCCTTTGGAATGCCCAGGTGAAGGTTGTTGTGGCGTTCTTTTCAATCCTATAAGTGTAGGACTGCTTCCCCTTGGATCCGTTCCAGTTTTCCACAACTACTTTCTTCTTGTAATTCATACCCTAAAAAATAAACATTAAACAAAGTGTTATGTGAATTCAGAGTCCCTACCACATGCTCGTCTTAAAGGCATGGTTTAGAGGGCTCATCTTCTAAGAGGGAAAACACTAATTGAGAAGAAGCCATGCTTGTCTTGAAAAGTCAGCAACATTAAACCACTGAAGGAGACAATCATGTAGCATAACTCAAAGCTCCCCAACTAATTCCTTAAGTAGAAACCCATCCATCCACCCATGTAGCCAGCCATCCACCCATCCAGCCACCTATCCAGCCACCTATCCAGCATCGAGCCATCCAGGTTGCTATTCATCCAGCCAGCCACCTATCCAGGCAGCTATCCATCCAGCCAGCCATCCAGCCATCCAGCATCCAGCCGGCCATCCATCCAGACACCTATCCAGCCGTCCAACCATCCAGACATCCAGTCAGCCATCTATCCATCCATCCATCCATCCAGCCACCTCTCCATCCAGCACCTATCCATCCTTCCAGCCACCCAGCCAGCCATTCAACCAGCCATCCAGCTAGTCATCCAGCTAGCCATCGATCCACCCAGTCATCCATCTGCATGGCGTCTGTGGCTCAAATGATGAATAGTGAACAGGACTAGTCTTAACACAGATCCACCATACAACTTCCTTAAAAACGGCCAAAAAGAAAGTTGTCATCTTGTGCTTGTTTCTTTTTGGTTGAGAAAACTACCCCAGATGTCATCACATGCATCCCATAAAGCACATGACAGTTCAATCAGCCCTAGAGCATTAATCCACAGGATATGAAATGCTGCTTTGGAAACAGTGCTTTAATAAAAGAAGGATCTTTTGATAGAGACTCTGTACACCTGCCCTTTCCTTACTGGCTTTTACTATCAGCACTGTCTTTTTTGCAATTTATCTCCCCGAAACAATGTAAATTATATCATATAAATATAATAAAAGAATGCATTCAATAACTGAATAAAAACTGGCAAATGCATTTCTTATTGGTCTAGTTGTGACATCATTGCTCAACTGTAATAAAAATATGACATCATTATCCAGCGGTAATATCTTATTAAAGGAGAGTTGTGATGTCACAATACCTGCTGCTAGTGGCAGCAAACGGCAGAATTCAAGTGACCACTGGAGCATATGATTAAAATCCTGACAAGCCAGTCACATTCTTTTCTTCTAAATTGACATCCACGAGGGGGGCGTGATCCAATCGGGTGGCCACAAACGTGGACAGAATCTGCCAGTAACTGCCTTCATTCTTTCTTGGTCACCTGCACATCTCCCACAGGCCCATCATGTTTTGCCTGTCCCTCGCCCAAATGGCCCCTGCGCCCCAGCCCTGAGTTTCCCCTCACTTTGTCACTTACCTGTCTGCGCCTACGTCACTCTTTCATCATCCACCGCCAGCTTCCAATGAGAAAGCCAGCCAGTGCTTTATTTGTAAAAAATAAAAAAGTGGCAGGGCCATAAAAATATTGGCCCCATAATCCCGGGCGCGTCGCCGCCCACAGTGCGGGCGTGCGGCCCGGGCCACCTCAGTGCTAGACCTAGATCACCCCACCACCAGCCCATCACACTGCTGCTGCTCCATGTCATATGTTTGGCGCTTTGGGGAAGGGCACACATGGGTTGAGGTAGTATAATGCTTTTTAAACACTTGTTATGGTAGGTGTAGTGGTTCCAGCATTCCGGCAACCCCAGAGGCAAAAGAGTGCATTTGAACACACTTCTAGACCACACTTGGTAGACGTCTGGACCATACTTGTTGTCCTCAAAGTGATAATGCATTTGATAAAATTGTTGTTGTTATTTGTCAATTTTGTAAAATGACCCCCCACACCCTCCCACCACCCGGTTTCCCAAATGGCTCTGAGTGGAGCTGCCCGACCATGGCTCGCGCCGTGGTGGGCACTAGATTAAACTATTGTAATGCTCAATTTGCCAGCACCTCCTGCTACAATCTAAAAAAACTGCAAGTCATATCAAATAATGTCCTAAGAGCTTCCCTCAACCTCCCCAAAACCGAACACATCAGCTGCCTGCAGGAAGGTACACCGGCTCCCTATCCGGGAAAGAATTCTCCTCAAGACACTAACCATTACCCACAGATGCATATCCAAGTTAGCGCCACCCTACGTGTCTCAAATATTTGCCAAACCGCAACCAGCCCCGTCAGAACCTCCTATACACAAGGGCTAGTTCAACCCACCTTCAAACGTGACAAAGCAGGTGGCTCAAGCTTTCTTGTCACTGCAGCCAAGCAATAGAACTCCCTCTCACACAATCGCAGATCAGAAGGCTCATACTGGGCTTTCTGTAAAGGCCTCAAAACCTGCCTGTTCGACTAACTCAAAGGTCTTTGGCCTCCCACCGTTTCCAGACCCTTGCAGCAATACTATGCACTGTTTATACTTTGTCTTTATGCACCAATGTAACCCATGCACCAATGTAACCTGTAACCGCCTTCTGGGCCAAAGTGGCCTCAGTCATGTAACCTTTTGTCCGCAACGTCCTGATGCCTGAGGGTTTGTCCGTGCTATACAAATGCAAGAAAAAATAAATAAATAAATCTAGGGCTACAAGTTTCAGAATGCTAAAATGAAACCATTACAGACCTAGTGTCTCCTGAATGGAGTGGATAATGTTAGCCTGTATTGTCGGAGTGTTAGATCACTGTAAATCAGTTTTACGTCTATAATAATATAAGTCTAAATCTTAAATTCATTTAATTTAGAATGCCATAAAAACGATGAATGGCACTTGAAAATAAGCAAGATCACATTTCTAAAAGTTGTCAAATGGTTTAGATCACCTCTGGTGGCATTGTGGCGTCACGGGCACCATGAATACATCAGAAATTAAATCAGAAATGGAAAAAAATCTCCTACTTTAATGACTTGACTTTAAACAATGACACACAAAGTTTGTGTGGAAAAAGCTGATATGAATGTTAAAACGTATGAATGTGTGGATTGCAAACAAAAACACGATATGCTTGCTGTGGATACGGGTACTTGAGAGGAGTCAAACGAATGCTGAGCAAATAGACATCCTTTGATAGCAGGGACGATATGCTATCCCTTCCCTCCGCGCACTTCCCATCACGAATATGTGTGACCTTACACCTCCAGCTCTGGCATTGTTCAGCCATGCTACACAACAAGTACATTTCCATTATTTGCTCAGGGGTGGCATACATTAAACCTTCCAGAATTATCTACCAAAGCGCAATGACATGAAGGAAGAAGGCAACGGGAAGAGAGAAGGCCGGGGAGAGGAAGGGAAAGGACAGAACAGAAACCTTCCAAAATGATTTACCAAAATGCGATGACATAAGGGAAGAAGGCAGCGGGAAGAGAGAAGGCAGGTGAGAGGAAGGGAAAAGGACAGGACAGAAATCTTCAGGAATTGTTTACCAAAATGCGATGATAAGAAGGAAGAAGGCAGCGTGAAGAGAGAAGGCAGGTGAGAGGAAGGGACAGAACAGGACAGAAACCTTACAGAATTATTTACCAAAACGTGATGACAAGAAGGAAGAAGGCAGCGGGAAGAGGAAGAGAGAAGGAAGTTGAGAGGAAGGGAAAGGACACAGGATCACTAGCGTCTAAGCCAAAGAGCAGGGAAGCAAGTGGTTGCAACACAAGGCGTTCAGTGAGTAGGGACAGGTCAGGACAGTTGTTAGAAACATTCGAGAATTATTTACCAAAAAGCGATGACATGAAGGAAGAAGGCAGCATGAAGAGAGAAGGCAGGTGAGAGGAAGGGAAAGGACAGAACAGAAGCCTTCCAGAATTATTTACCAAAATGGGATGACAAGAAGGAAGTAGGCAGCGGGAAGAGAGAAGGCAGGTGAGAGGAAGGGAAAGGACAGAACAGAAGCCTTCCAGAATTATTTACCAAAATGCGATGACAAGAAGGAAGAAGGCAGCGGGAAGAGAGAAGGCAGGTGAGAGGTAGGGAAAGGACAGAACAGAAGCCTTCCAGAATTATTTACCAAAATGCAATGACAAGAAGGAAGAAGGCAGCGGGAAGAGAGAAGGCAGGCGAGAGGTAGGGAAAGGACACAGGATCACTAGCGTCTAAACCAGAGGGCAGGGAAGCAAGTGGTTGCAACACAGAGCAGTTAAGTGAGCAAGGACAGAAAGGAAGAATATATACTTACCTGAGAGCAGCAGAAAGCAGTCTTCTAGTCTCACAACCGTAGTCACCGAGTCAGGCTCACACTGACTCTCGGAAGCCTAGCAGTACGCGTCGCTGCCTGCTGGCTTCTGAAGGTGAGGAGGAGGCTGGCAAGCTGCGCAGAAGTGCACTGCGCACTCCAGCCCAGCCTAGGGTGGCATGTGCCATATTCCCCGGGGGTGGGGTAGGAGGGGAACTCACGAGTTGTTAAAAAGTCTTGCTCGTGGAACTGTGTCCTTCTCCTCCCCCTCCCCCACTGTTGTTGCGTGAAATTAATCATGCCATGGAATCGAATCCACGGCCCACGCCTGCTGCGTGTAAATGTCAGACAGAGTCTGAGGTTTGCACGCATCAGTGAACATGATGGCACACACAGGCCCCCCTCCCCCCCATGTCCTACCTTGTTGTGCTGCACTCCTAGGCCCAGCCAGGCCCTGCAAGCAGAGCAGACTCTGAATGATTTATGATGGAAGCTCAAAGTTGGAACAAACAAAGCAATTTCAGGTGCGCCAGCAGGCCCAATGATGTTCTGGTGCCCAAAAAAGAGTGCTGGTGTTGCCCACCGGCAAACAGCGGCACAAATTAAGCACTGAAGCCAGCATGGAAATATTAAAGGGACTTTCCCCTTTTCAAGCCATTTTGGTTTGCAGTGTTCAATGGGAAAAAGGCAAGCACGATTTCTCATAATGAAATAACCTATTCATACCTTGGATGTTTGACCATGGTGTTAATAGGGATTGTCCTGAGCCCTCGCCAAGGCTCGAGCTGGTAGGACATTACCACCTAAGTCCACTCCTGACTCAGTGATTATCATGGTAATAGCTTTCTGTGACACCTTAAACACAGCAGTCTTCCAATTTTTCATAAATGAGGTCCTTCGAGAATTGTTGGACATATTGGTCAAAGTGTATATCAATAACACACTTATTTTTTCTCAAGACCAACCACAACATCAGAGCCAGGATCAACAGGTGTTACAGAAATTGCAGACAAATCATTGGAAAATAACAAATTTTGCATAGAGAAGGTGGTGTTTTGAGCACTTCTTAAATATCCCTGTCCTCTGGAAATGGATTCCCACAAGGGTCAAGCGGTGTGTGAAGGAGGTGCAAAGTTTCCTAGGCTTGCGGATTTCTGTAGGCAGCTAATCAGAGACTTTTTGCATGTGCCAATTCAGCTTTAGGAACAGAACAGGTTCTCCTTCCTAGGCAGTAAGTTATCAACGTGATCCTTAATTGCCAAGCATGTTAGGTCAGAAGGATTTGGGACTTCTGACTCTATACACGTGCCCTACTGTACCCTCCAGAACCTTACAAATCTCCTTTAGGCTCTGTAAGGTCCACCAGTCTAGAACCTAATGTTTTAGGGGAAGCTAATTAAGAACCGTCAATGGTATAATTGTTATTTGTGGTGTTTTTGTGTGCCCGCGCGCATTTGTGCACGTGTGTGTGTGTATGTGTCTTTTCTTTGGAAGGTGCTGTCCTTATGTTTTCCAAGAGACTAGGCCTTTCCCAGTACAAGATGGTGAGGGGAGTAGTGAGTGCTGATTGGTCCTGAGGCCTTGAACCTCCCACTGACGTCTGCCAGCTGCTGCTGTTGCCTGGGAGCTGTGCGCACTCCGCAGTACGAGCAAAAAGACTGCACTTCACTATATGGCCGTTATTATTTTGATTTGTATGCAGCAATGCTTTTTGACACTTTACTTTATTAAATTTGTATCGCAAACATAGACCCTTAGGCTTTAGGGCGCTGACTTACAACAAAAAACACAAAAGGGTGCTGCCTCAATATATAGTGTAAAAAACAGTGCAGTGATCAGAATCCATGGCGGAGATCTATGCGAACAATAGAGTCTTCACCCTCTTTTTAAACATATCCGTGGAGTCGATGCTTCTTATGTCCCTGGGCAAATCATTCCATATCCTGGGAGCAATCTCACAAAAGGCTCCTTTTAGAGCCTTCTCAGTTCTGCATCTAGGAGCCAATAAGACATCCTGATAATTCGACCTCAATATTGTACCATAACTTTTTTTGGTGATTAGAGTTTGCAGGTATGCCGCATTCTTACGCTGCCTATACTTTTGGATAATAACCAGGACTCGGAACTGGATTCTGGATTCCACCGGAAGCCAGTGAAGTGAGCGTCTCGCCATAGTTACAGGGTCTCTGCGAGAGAGTCCTACTACCAGCCTTATCGCTCCATTTTGGACTACCTGCAGTTTCTTGCCGATAGACCTATTTATTCCAATCAAGAGACTCGAGCAATAATCGATCTTGGCACCTACTATTGCCCTTGCTATCGTCTCTACATTGGTTTGCGAAATCAGGGGCCTAAGTTGAGCCAGAAATCAAATATAATAGGCGCATTATGAAACAATACTAGAGACATGGGGCTTCATGGTATAATATTGGTCTAAAACAACCACCAACATCTTTACTTTCTTAAGAGGACAGATGTTTACATCTCCTATATGGAAATAGTCATATGCTGTGCCCATTTTTCGTAAAATATTAGGCGAGCCGACAACTTAAAGCTCAGTCATCCCTCTGTTCAAGGCTAGTCTGTTCTGTACCATCCACGACTCAGTCAGTTGGTAAGTTTTGTTGATCAATACTTCATCCAGGTCATGATTCCCAGAGAGAGGGATGATACACTGTGTATCATCCGCGTTGTTCCGAATGATAACCCTCTCATGTGCTAAAATCACAAAAAAAGGAACAGTAAAGAGGTTATATAGGCATGGCAAGGTGCAGGAGCCCCGAGGCACCCCAAAGCTGACGATAATAGGTGCAGCTTCTGCTTCCGGACCAAATAGACAACTCTCTCGGTTACTAAGAAAAGACAGCATCCACTGAGTCGCCTCCGGGGAGAAATTAGCAACCTCACCCAACCTAGTGGCCAGGATGTAGTGGTCTACCAGGTCGAATGCTGCGGACAGATCCAACAACATAAGAAGGGAGGCCTCCCCCTTATCCATACGATGAAGTAACTAAGACTTAAGTACTAGGAGTGCCGATTCTGAACCAAATCCGGCCCTAAAACCTGACTGAAAGTCATTAAGAATGGGATATTCCTTCACATGCTTTGATATCTGTCGATAGGCCACCTGATCTAGAATTCTCAGGAGGAACGGTGTGTTTGTGATAGGCCTGAAATTATTAGGACTATCAGTGGAGAGTCCTGTATTTTTAAACATTGGTGTGACCCAAGCCTTTTTTTGGACTTGTGGGACGACTCCCGTCTCCAAGGAAGTGTTAATATAAATGTACAAATAGATGCCAGTAAGGTAGGAGAGCAGGTTTTGATAATCATGGTCACTGAAATGTTATTCTTACATTTTTTTTTTTTAGAACTCTGTTTATTGAGTTTAAACAACACAACATCAATCAATACAAGCATGAATCATAGGCATACATCAGACCAAGGCAGTATGGCAGTATCAAAAGCAAGAGGAGCCCTGCAGGGCCAAGGGCCGTGAGACATTTGTAAGACAAGGTAGGTAACCAATGTTAACAGCAGTACCGATCAACATTCATTAACGAATATCAGTGAGCATCAAGCCATTTACCCCATACTTTTTCGAATTTGCGGGGGCAGCGCTGTGCGTTATAGATCCGGCGTTCCAAAGTCGCGCATCTGTCCAGCTCATTACTCCAGCGGTTCAGAGATAGTGGGTCGGCAGAGCCCCATTTAGCCGCGATTAGCCTTTTGCCTGCCCCCAATGCTATTGCCAGAATTTTTTTTTTCATATTTTCAGAGGTCAACTTCACCCCGGATGCCTAAGAGTACCATTTTGGGATCCCTAGGGACAGGCGTCGCCAGGGCAGTCGAGATCATGTTAATACAGCTCTCCCAGAAGACAAGTACTACCCGGCAGTCCCATATCATATGGTAGAAGGTGGCAGGGTCCGTTTTGCATCTAAGGCATGTCTCGTCTTCTAATCCCCCCCATCTGGCATAGCAGTGCGTGAGTGGTATGAGCGGTGAAGGATTCTCAATTGTATTAGCCTGAGTTTAGATTCTATACCAATTTCTCTAGGGAACATTAATGCCTCGACCCAGTCTTCTGGTTCCAGCTGACCTATATCTCTTTCCCACTTCTCCCTGAGCCCATCGAGCTGAGTAGCCCTGAAGGAGTTAAGGGCTTGATAGAGAGTGGAAGTGACCTTAGAGGCAATGCATTGCGGGAGGACATTGGTCTCAATGGGAGAACAGGGGGGAATGTTTGTCGTATCAGGGAATTGGGTGCGGATGGCGTGGTCCAGCTGCGCATGTCGAAACCGATCCATGGGTGCCAGGTCGAATTGCTCTTGCATGGCCTCGAAGTCCAGGAGGTGACCTCCTTGTATCACGTGTGCTAATGTGTGTATCCCTTTTGCGCGCCAGTGACCGAAGGAGCCCATTTTCACTATTTCCTTGAGGAGCGCGTTGTGCCATAGGGGTTGGGATAGCGTTGGCTTTCCTTTCCAGCCAATTAGTTTGTGCGCATCCCGCCAAGCCTGGCAGATATGGTGCGTCATTCTGGGTAACATCGGGGGTTGGTCGTGGGTGGCGTACAGGATCTGTAGTGGGGTTAACGGGGCCATGATCTCTATTTCAATACGGATGTGGGGGAGTGTGGGGTCTGCGTGCATCCAGTCGTATACTACGTTATTCTTACATTTAATGGCTTTTAATTGTTTTATAATCAATTCCAGTTCATCAATTGAGATGGTATTAAAATTGAAAGTGGGAATAGAAGGCATCTCTCAAAAACCCAATCTAAGTTTGGAGTGTCGGCACGAGGAAAATTAGCTTGTTTCATATCAATATCTGCCCGAATGCTGCTAAGTTTCTCTTGCATAGCCTGCTGGATTCCTGAACACCAGGTCTTATCCTTGATCAGTCTTTCGGGGTCGACCGTGTTCGTCGTTTCATGTTCTTTTAAGATTTTAAATAGCTCCCTGGTATCAGACTTATGATACCTGATCCAATTAGTAAAAAGTAATTTTTTGCTTCCAAGACAGCTGCTTTATAGGATCTGGCTGCCGTCTTATATGCTTGTAGAGTTAACCTCTGGTTGGACTATGTTTAAAGTCCGCGCCGGAGTGATCTGTTTTCAATCAGACTTGTTCTTGTGTTCCTGATCCTGAATGTAGTGAAGTCTTTTGCATTCTCTGTTACGATGAAAGAAAACATCTTTTTCTTACATCTTTACGTTTTGGATGGCGGGATTGAGATCGATCTTATCTTGTAGGTAAAAACCCACCTGGACAGTGGTATGGGGTGTGCATGTGGATAACAGGGCCTGCACATATGAACATGTAGGGTGGTCCGCCTCCTTTCTGGTGTCGAGTGAGTGACCTGTTTACTTCTAGTAAACAAGACAGAAGGCGGTCAGTGTTTACACATCGCCATAGTGATCATCACTAAAACATAAATTGCCCCAGTGCACTAAATGCGTATCCTCAACTTGCTATTCTCATGCAAGCTTTCCGCAATCCAGTTTGTTATGCACAATGCATCTCCTATTGAATATCTCTCTAAATGCGGTTTCTGTTCATCTGCATCGACCTGTTTTATTTACATTCTTTATCCCTCAACTACTTTTCTTGCCCCCATTACTCTGTTCCACCTTCCAGTGTTACGCATCTGTTCATGTGACTACACTGTTCTGTTTGGCTAATTATGCAAAGTGTTTCAAGCGCAAGTACACTTCTTTTATCTTTAATAGTGAAAAGACGTTTTCAACAAAGTGTTAGTTCAGTTTAAAATCATACAAGATGCAGATATGGAACACGCAGTGTAAGAAGCTAGGCAGTGTGAGCATATTGCATTGAAGAGCAGTGTGATGAGCTCCTAAACTTGTGGGCAGTGTGAGAAGTGCCACTGGGAGCAATGTGAGCAACTGGCATTGCTGATCATTGTGAGGACACTGCACTGATGAGCAGTGGGAGGAGCTTGACGTGACGGGGCAGCGTCTGGACAGTGTGAAACATTTTCATTGTTAGCCATTTCAGATGTTTGCAGGAGCAGGCGATGAGAGGTGCTGGCCCTGGGGTAGTCTCAGAATCTGTCACCGATGCTACTGGGCAAGAATTTTTTTAATTAATTTACACGCTATCGTTTCTATAGAACCTTCTGTGCAAAAGACAGAGAAAACACCCATTGGCAATGCCAACAGTTTGGGTTTTTCTGTTGGCATGGGGCCACACCACTTGTTTTATCTTGCAGCAAGTGGTGACTTTATATGACAGATCTGAACCCCCGCAGAGGTTTTAACTTGTTTTGTTAGCTTCCTGGTACTTCTTCCCAAAGTGGAAGAATGGGTCATCAATGCGATAATTATATACTTATGGAAACTGATTCAGTGATCGCTTCAAATATTCAATACAGGCACGCTTACTTTTGAATGGATTGTGGAGCCGTCAGCCCTTTGAGGTGCTTTCGCGAGCTTCCACGCATTGACTGTTGCCGGAGACATACACACAGCACACCGTTTCTTACTGATCAAGAGACAAATATCACTAGCCAGTGGCTAGAGGCGAGTGCACATTTTGCACCGTGGCATGCACTACAGGGTGCATCTCTGATTTGCTCCAGATATGGAGAGGGTAAAGGGCAGGGTCCCATCCTGGGTTATACGCCTCAAACATGGTGTGCTCTTGTGAGCACCAAGAGGCACAGATTACAAATTGCCTTTCTGAAGGTGGGAGTCACTGAGTTAGCAAGCAAGATATACATTTGGTAGGAATAATTTAACTTCAGTAAAAATAACGTGTGTTCCCTCTCTGGGGACCAATTTATTCATCTACATTTACATGGAGAATTGAGGAAAGTCTTCACAGAAAGGGGAACTCTGCAGGGATTTCCTGTGGGAGACTGTCCTGTTATGAAGGATGTTGTGGCTCGCTCCCGGACCACTGGGGCGGGCCACATATGCCGTCTGGATCTCCCGACATGGACCATTTGGGCTGCGCTCACGCAGCAAACAATGAGCAGGGATCACCCTGCTTGCCCCGGAACACAGGAGCGTGTCACGTGGGCTGGGGGCACCCAGCTCAGAGCAGCCCTGGCTCTGGGGGCACCCAGACCAGGGTTGCACCTTCAGCCATGGTCACATGGCCTGTACCTTCAAGGGGGACGGTGTTGCCCAGCAGGGGCACCGTCCTCGTGCAGGGCCCCATCCTTGGGCCTCCTGCACACAGTGTGGCACCAGCAGGGTGCCTGGAAGAACGACACCAGAGTCAGGCTAGGATCGACTGACCCGCCGGAAACGGCTGGTCACTTTCATAAACTTGGTCACATGGTAACCACCATGTGACCATTATTCACATCCTGGGAGCTACCAAGCTCCCAGGAGGGGGTGACATACAACAAAGGAGGCACATTTTCTTTGTTCATTCCCATAAACTGTACTGTGTTTCCCATGCCACGAAGATAGGTTTGGTGGGTTGCATAGGGATTTCGGGGTGGGGGGGTGATCCAAGGGTCTAACAGGCAGATGACGCGGGAGCTTTGGGCCTGATTGGCTGTGAAAAAGGGAAGGCTCTTCCCAAAGGCTGCTTTTCCACACTCGTGTTAGTAGACCTTTTACTATGAAAATGTAAAACAATGAAACCAGAAATGCTCTGTTATACCAAGATGGACAGAGTTAGTGAATTGGCGCACCTGTTAGAGATTAGTGCACACACATTCTAGTAATCTGATTAGATCGCCTTAGCAGGTCTCCCGATTCACAGTGCATTTTTGGTTTGCGTGCATTTTGGTGGTTGTTGCTCTATTCCCCTTCCTTCTCATTCTCTTGCACACACCCACCCCTTATCGCGACCTCCTTTGAAACTTTGCATCCTCCTCCTTACACCCTGGTACCTATGAATGAAAAATGCAAATAACGTCAGTAAACGCCAAAACTATTGGCATTGGCAATGCTTGTTTTATTGTATCCACTTCCCCGAAACTCTATTTGGGGGCTGTGGAGTTTAGCAGCTCTGGCAGAATTCGCCCAGGGGGGTTCTGACAATAGCTTTCTGTGACAGCTGAAACCCATTCATTGAAAAGGAATTGTTTATGGTACCATGTTTATTACATTTTCCTTTGGAGATCCCTATTGCAGGAACCCCATGCAGAGGTTTCAGCTTTTCACCCCTCATTTGAGGTAGTCCTGCAGGCTGCCTGCCTTAGTGCCCTAGAATTTTAAGATCTTCACCCTCGACTGCGCTAGCTGTCTGGCTAGTGAGTCACAAGAGAAACTGTGAGATTAAAAGGCATCTGCCCTAGTAGCCCCTACTCTTCCTCCTCTGTCCCTGGTGTCAAGTCTTTCCTTCTTCTCTTAAGGTGGTCCCTCATTTAAGGTGGCTCGCCCTTTTCCTCTGCAACAATATCCTTTCAGCCAACAACGGAATGGCAGAGTCATGCTGCTGTGGACTTTAGAGCATCTTGTATTCCAGCTATACTCAACAGCATGGACATCTGCTCCTCTGAAGAGAGCATAGCTTCCCAGATGCCCGACAGAGGTGATCGAAGAAGAGTTGTCACTTCGGGCTAATAGGACCTATGGGCCAGGTCCAAGAGTCCAAACTTTGACTCCAATTGATGCAAATGGACTGCTCGGCTCAGAGTTAATAGATTGTAGTCTGCTCGCTTTTTAGAATTATTCAGAATTATTCAGAATGTTTTTAATGTTTATCAGATTGTATGCTTGTGCTTTTACAGTTCTTACATTCTTGTGATTCCATGTTGTTATTATTTGTCTAGGTGTTAGGGATAGAGTGCGGCAACCTTTGGGTGCGAGGGATAACATATTAATTGACAAACGACTTGCAAGATATAGCGGAACACTGTTTCAGTGTAGTCTGCTCTCTAGCTCTAATTTCAAATACTGTTTAAACAAAACAGCATAGCGCGACCCGGCATTACTTGAGGAAAACTGACTGCATGGCTCACAGTTAACATTAGGAATAGATTGCACTAGCTTTTGGGTGCAAGGGATAACATATTAATTGACAAACCACTTGCGAGGTATTAACAAAGTTACTCACCGTAGTGACTCCCTTACTCGTAGACCGTAGTCCCATTTCCTCCATACTTTTGGGACATTCCGTCCTTTGGGACGGGACCAGAGCACTTTTGAAGCATCAAAAACATGTTTTGCCCATCTTTTATTTTTATGCAGGTCCACCGCACGTGGCTGTATCCCCTCCTTCCTGAGCCCTGCCCAGTGCATGGCCCTTCAGTCTTTTTCTCCATGCAGGAGGGGTCCGACGCACTTGCATCTTGGGGATTTAGTTTTTTCCTCTTGTCCTTCAACTCTTCCTTCGGTCCAGTCCAGCAGGACAGAATGTCCCAAAACTAAGGAGGAAAGGGGGGACAGGACGTAGGAGTAAGCAGAACACTGTTTGAGTGTAGTCTGTTCTATAGCACTAATTTCAAATACTTTTTAAATAAGGGGATGGTGCGACTGCACAACATAAGTGCACTGTCAGCGCGCCAAAGGCAAACCATCTGGAATGAATCCAAGCAAGAGGCTAAACCACACTCGCAGGAACACCAACATACTGACGCTGACACAACAGATTACCTAAATGTAATCCTGAAGTACTTCCCAACTTCTCATACTCCCGACCGCTCAAAAGATCAGAAGATCCTTTGTGATGACTACCCAGATGTCGTCACTTCTGGCCTAGGGTGAGCCCCTTCCCGTGAGGCCAGGGAGGTAAGGCCGCTACCCGATAGTCCCCCTGTGGTTGATACTCAACAGGTGGATCTCATGGGATGGGAAGCCCCCTATGGGATTAGTGATGATCTGGGGAGAACATGGTATCACGATAGCCCACCTAACCATAACACACCTTCGTACCCCCTTACACCAACACTGTCCTTAGTGTTCCTATTTGTTTTTGCCATGCCAACAATATAGGAGGTACCGGGACAGGAAGAGTGTGGACTCCTCAAGGGACATGTATCCCTTAAGTACTGAGATGAGGGAGAGACCAATTGACTCACTGGAAGACCTCAATATCAGTACTAGGACACAAGAAGAAGTGCAGAAGCATAGAGAGCCCTCATGAGAACTTGAATGAATGGCCTAATGCTTCCTGAAACCTGATTGTGTCATAAATCTCCCCCCGTCTCACCTGGGATTGCTTCTTGCTCTGTTCTGCGGGAGGATTCCTCTTGTGGACGGATCGGGTCTTGTATAGACTCGCTCGAGTCCCGTCCGGCTGCAGAGCGCGTTCAGAGTTCCGGGAAGGCCGTTGTTCCAGGATGTCCAGGGAAGTAGGTAGCGGTGGCTAAGAATGGGGATTCCAGGAGTCGAGTAGAGGGAAAGGAAGAAGGAAGGAGGAAGGGAACCAGGATCTTGGATAGAAGATTCGCCGAACAGCATACACAAGTCACTACCGAATGATAACGTTGAGACGCGCGGGGCCGCGGGGGCGTGGCCAATTTATAGGACGTGCCGTGTGCGTTGTGAAAGCTGGTGTGAGGCTAGTCGCTTATTGCGGCCATGTTGGAAGTAACAAGGAATACAAGCCCCGGCGCCATAAGGACCAGGAGGTCCAGAAAGGGCAAGTTCTATGGGTCATGACAGATTGGGCAGAACCTGTTCAGAAGTGAAGAGGGAAACCAGGAAGGAGAGAAAAGTCCTTCCTGGAGGAACCGTGAGACGGGAAGCAGACCGGAGAGGAGAACAGAGGAATTTGTTGCTGGGGATGCAGCCCTGCACGTGGAGCTGTGCCTATCCAGTCTGTCATGGAGAGACTGACTGGAGCCATGGAGAAGCAGACGTCGAGGCTGCAGAAGGAGCTGGAACATACGGTCAAAGGGAGATACGCAGTCCACGAGGAATCAAATGCTGTGCAGCAGGCATTTATTTTACTACAGCCAGAACATTGATTCAGCTTCGAATTCCACCCAAAAACTATCCACAGTGGTGAATGTTTTATACGTTGGACCGCAAACGCCAGAACTAATTCCATCTCAACCTCTTGTGGATCTACTTTCATCTAACTTCACACAGAAAATTGAAAGAATTATAACCAAACTGGATAGGTTCTCCTTAAATAGAGGCCCACCCAGTTCGAATGAGGTACACACAGAAACTTCACCATTTTTGTTCTTCAAAACCTTTACAACTCTTGAGGAGAATGTACTTCTGTATCTCTTACTATCAGCCAAATGCTCAGGTTCTCCATCTGACATGGTTGAGTAGGAGGTCCTCGGGGAATGGGGGAGAAGCACCCAACGGTGAGATATGGTATCCCCCTTTTCCCACAACCAATCTAACCCCTATGCCTGCTTATGTTATGGGAAGCTATAACTCCCATAATTCCTCCCCACTTTATCTTAACAACAGTCCTGCGTGAGGAAGATGAGGAATGCGGTCAGAAAGATTACCTCCCCTAACTTGCATTGCTCCTGTCCCTGTAATGAGGCCAGGCAGAGTCAGGCACGTAACTCTAACAATGTACACCTGACAGTTATTAACACTCCCTGTGAAGATAAAAGGTGGCGCACACAAGCACACTTTGAGCAAGGCTGGGTAAGAGAAGAAACAGCTCTTTCGAGGCTGATGCAAACCAGGCTGTGGAAGTTGGAAGTCCAACGGGCTGATCGGCAGTTGAAAGGCTCAAGAGAAAGATAAGATTTCCATGCTTTTGGGAAGCCGCGAGCGTTCGAAGAGCAAACGCGAGCAGAGGAAAGAAACCTCAAAGTTGCCACAAAGCGGCCTGCAACCTTCCCGGGTGAACGGCAGAGTTAGTGAGGAGCAGAGGAGGTGTTGGTAATCGCCTTTAGCTGCAGGAAAAATATTAAAGAAATCCCTTTAACACAACGGGTGAGTTATCAAAGGAAACAAAAGTCCGGTTGATATTAAAGGGAAAGTGAATGTAATTTGAAAATTTAAGGTTGCGCGTGTGCCGATAAAACCCGAATGAAGAGGACAATAGTTGAAAGGAAAGGATTCAAAGTAACAGAGTGGCCCTGCGAGGGAAAGTGACTGTGATAAAGAAAGAAAGTTGAATAAGAGGAAAGTGAAATTTGTGAACTGGGAATATGCCAAGAGGGCAAAATATAAGAACTATGGAAAAGTCTAAGAGGGCAAATGAAAGAGAATAAGAACTACAAGTACCAAAAGGCATTGGTGGAAAAGAAATACCAAGAGGAATTGGGTGTTACACATGAACTTTTGAAAAGGCCAAGAGGGTAGACTAAAAAGAGTGAGAACCACAAGTACCAGGAAGTATTGATGCCACAAGATGAGTACTGTTTGTGAATTTAAGAATTTTTGAAAAAGAAGTTGAAGTGGTCATGCAAAGGTCTATATAAATTCCTTGCAGTTTCGAAAGTCTTTGACAGTAGAAAAGGATACCATAGATTAAACGTGGGGTAGGGAACCCCCCCAAAAGAGAGTCAGGCTCGAGCCCGTCAGATGGAAACCTGTGCAGAACTGTGAGAAATTGAGAAAGTGAATGCAGACTGAATATTGATGGCAAGGCAGGCAAAGCCTAAAGGAATTAATTGGACTACCAGAAGACGGAAGCCTAAGAGTGAACTGTTGAATTATACCAGTAAGCCAAAGTGTACAAGACTGATAGAATTGTGCCATCCACCTATCCTTTGTTTTTTTAAGAGACTCTTTAGAACCCGTGCGGTTGAACCTGGGGAAGGGAGTTGGCGCTGAAGCCATTCTGACATAACTCTTTGAGACACTATTGTCCTTTTGCACTCCCCTAACACATTTATCAATGAGAAGGAGGGCAAGGTTAGGTTTTCTTAGTATAAGCCTTTTTATTTTGACCAGGCGGACTTGGACATATTTTTTATTTGTTTTATGGTCGAGATTACTCCGATGTTAGAGTTAGGGCTAATTAGGAAATTTACCAACCCAACTTAAACTTTAAATAAAGGTTTTTGAAACTTGTATCCATTGTGTCTGTCTCTACTGCTTGATACCATGCCTTCCTCACAATTGTAGCACTTTTTTAAACCTATTTAACCAGAATGAATGCAGTCACTAACATCTCTCTCTTATCCAGTCCAATAAAGTTTGTGCCAACATACCTTCCAGTAATAGCTGCGCTTTATCAAAACTCCCATAACATAACATAACATAACATAACAAATAAAGTGAACCTTATGACACCTGGAACTAGTTTAGATTTCACATAATTATTTGGGTCAGGCCATTTCTGTCCCCACAGTCTGCAGGTGTGAGGCAACTTTGCTTGGAGTATTGACCACATTTTTTCCCTGTTGGCCTACAATAAATTGTTTCCCCAGTGCTGCTGGAGCAGGATTATGCTTCATGAGGCAGAGGACATGGTACCACAAACCCCCTCACTGTGCCAAGGACAGTAATTGGACCTTCGTGGGTATAGAATTGCAATCAGTACATGCCATGAAAATCATTTGCGAGGTTCACGGTAAGTGTATTCATTTTACGCATGTAGACTTAAGTAAGGTGGGTCAATGAGTGTTTCACAAGAAATTGTTTCTTCGGGAGTCATTGCATTGCAGTATGTTTCACTGCATATGGACAGATGTGTCTTCACCTGACTTTCTGTGGGTTGCCACCATGAGCCGAGATGACACTGGCAGCCAGTAGTCAATTCAGCAACAAGTGGAGCTCCCACCGACCTAAGGATTCAGTGCTGACATTAACAAGCAATACAAATGGCAAATTACGCAAACTGCCCCACCACCTCTCCTAAATATGTCTTTCAACAAATTATGCTAAGGGTCCAGCCTTTGCTCCAAAGTAGCATCATCCAGAAGTGACCACAGAGCAGTTTCTCTCTGCCTGGATTACCAGTCTATTTTATTTATTTATTTGTTTGATTTAATCAATTTAATGATTTTTACAAAACAATGTAGAAGAAGAAAACTGCTGAGAACAAAACAGAACAACATATGTAGAAGGTAAAAAGAAGGAGAAGAAGAAGAAGAAGAAAGATGAAGTAGATGAAGCAAGGAGAAAGAAGAACATGGTTGCAGGAAATAATGTAGGTGAGTAAATTTGAGTCCTTGAGGTCGCTGTGAATTCTTAGTTGCTCAAGAACCCAGCGTTTACATCACAGAGACAGAATGTGTTTGAGAGTCTGAGTGGTGGCAATTGTCCAGGTGGTCCTTTCTCCGCTGATCAAGCGACCCCACCAGAGGTCCTCTTCTTTTGTGTAAGATCCCGAAAGATGTGATAGCAAAAAATGTTCGCCTGTTGTCTTTGTTGCTGGACAATTTAGTAACAAGTGGCGTAGGGTTTCCAGTCTATTTTCAAGCTCTCAAGGAAGAACTTTAAGATCTCCAGTCGATCCAGATCCGAGTGTCCAAGCTCTCTCTGGGATTCAGGAAGACGCACCTGATCTCACAAGTATTTGAAGAACTTCACAGCTTCCCGTCTAGCAAAGAATTGCCCTTAGGGGAAAGCACAAGAAACCCCTGTGAATAATAATATTCTGTTATATTCCGTTCAGTATCACGTGGGACACTGACTACGGCTGGTTATTTCATGGTTGGATTTTGAACACTGGATTCGCCGAACACTATAAGTCCTTTCTCGGAGTCGATAGTCGGCGTATGGTCGGCGTATGAGTGCTTCCGGGTGTGGCAGAAGAGGACAGACAGTAAGATGGAGCAGGGACGACAAAGGTAAGTGAACGACGACATGTTAATTAAGAGGTCGTGGGTGGGCATAGTTGGTGATATGGAATGGGGCCCAGTCAAAGAACGTGGGGGGGCAGTGACAGCGGTATGGGGTGGAAGGTGGCTGCACCGATGAATTGGTGCACAGGAGAGGGATGGTATGGGGAGACCCTCCCACTGACACTCCACAAAGTTTGAACAAAAAAACAGGAAAAGAAGAAACGGGGCGAAGCGCTAGCAAACATAGTTGGTGAAACAGCATAGAACCATTCCTCTCAGGATGAAACCTACAGTTAAAAAAACGCCATCCTGCCCAACTAATCGATATTTCAATGCAAGGATCTTGGAAGAAAAAAGTATCAGACTGCAGTGATACCTGAGCTGAAATGACAACATAGAAGGACTATGTTGTGTTTGGTTAAAAGAATCCTGAAAAGAAGCCTATTTGAGGGGACAGTTGCCACTTAATTCACTGCTACCGGAACCACACCCGCCCACTCAAGAAAAGGAACTGGGTTACATCTCTGCTCCACAAGCTCTCGCCACACCCTTCACTGCTAACAACACCGCTCCACAGGCTCTCGCCACACCCTTCACTGCTGACAACACTGCTCCACTGGCTCTCGCCACAGCCTTCACTGCTGATAACACTGCTCCACAGGCTCTCGCCACACCCTTCACTACTGACAACACTGCTCCACAGGCTCTCGCCACACCCTTCACTGCTGACAACACCGCTCCACAGGCTCTCGCCACACCCTTCACTGCTGACAATACCGCTCCACAGGCTCACGCCACTCCCTTCGCTGATGACAACCCTGCTCCAGAGGCTCTCGCCACACCCTTCACTGCTGACAACCCTGCTCCAGAGGCTCACGCCACTCCCTTCGCTGATGACAACCCTGCTCCAGAGGCTCCCGCCACACCCTTCACTGTTGATAACACCGCTCCTCTGGCTCTCGCCACACCCTTCACTGCTGACAACACTGCTTCACAGGCTCTCGTCACACCCTTCAATGCTGACAACACCGCTCCATAGGCTCTCTCCGCACCCTTCACTGCTGACAACACTGCTTCACAGGCTCTCGTCACACCCTTCAATGCTGACAACACCGCTCCATAGGCTCTCTCCGCACCCTTCACTGCTGACAACATCGCCACGCCTCACTGCCGGTGATAGACTGGGCCAAGAATCAACTCATGACTTGGGTTGTGAGTTGGTAACTCAGTGGCATGCTATATGTTATACAACAGTTACATGTCTAAATACATCAATACATATAGGACACTCAATATGCAAATAAGATATCATCAATAAAGGTTTGGTGGGCTGTTATGGTAGTATTGCTTCTAGAAATGTTTTTGAATGATTTCATATAAATGTTTATAATATGCATATACTGCATAGAAACATTTTGATAGAGCATTTTTTCAATACATTGTCGGTATGCGGAAGGTGGCAATTTCATCTGCTATTTTATTGCATGAATAAATGATGTTCAGTCTATGATGTGTCACTCAATTAGCTGTCAATAATAAACAATTAACTGACCATCTCACAGACTGTGCGTTGCTTGCATAGAGTTTCTATAGGGACTACAACCATTGTTTATCCCATATGCTAACCTCAGCATTCATATTGGTTGAGTCATTGCTAAAAAACACATCATATTTCATCCTATTTTTATTTCCATTATCCACATCAATAGGTAACTTCGTCCAGTTTGAGGCTGAGTGTACAGCGCAGCTTCACTCACCGTCATGAAGTAGAGCTCACAGTTGCTGGTGCAGACTGTCTCGAATACAAAGGTGATGCGACCCACTTCCTTATTCTCCACGTCCTCAGTCAAAGAGAAAGGGGGGCTGCAAAGGCAAATCCGGCATTAGGACCAAGCCTGGAAACATGGGGTGCCTAGCTTGCAATAACACATTGAGAGGAATTACGTCATGAGGTGCTTTTCAATGAGACAAAGTAGACAAACAATTAAATACCTCGGCCACCTCTAATGCCCAAATGAGACAGGGGCTCTCATTAGGAGGCAGGCGGCAACGTAATGAACGGTGCCGGTACGGGACCGGCACTGTTCATTACGGGCTGCCCTATTACGAGGACTGCTGCGGGACCCGCTAAGGAACGCCTGGTCAGACCACTGGTCCTTAGCGGGTCCCGCTAGCAGACCAGGATGCTAACAACGGGCCCGTCATTAACGGGCCTGTTGTTAGCATCCTCCCCATTCCCATTGAGCCCTATGGGGGCTCAAATGGGAATGGGGGTTGTACCGGGTCCGGGTCCCGTGAAAGGGATTTACCGGGCCCTCCAAGGTCGGAATGGCCCGGTAAGTCCCCTTTTGCGGGACCCGGACCTGGAACCCAGTATGGAGGTAGCCATGCCGCTTTTAGCTTTTAGCGGCATGGCTACCTCCATACTCGTAATGAGGCCCAGTATCTTGCCTATGAGTGTGGAAGTTGAAAATATTGGTTTGGAAAGAGCAGTGAGGTAGGTAGAAGCACCATGAAGAGTACATGGATCCAGTTGAACACCATAAACAGGGTTACATATCTATGGCTCCTTCTGCCTCACTGTGCAACCTCTGTAGGTGAAACCTGGCTACCAATGTCTTACAAAGATGCTATGCATATAAAGGTAAACACCTCAGTGTTTTGGACCTAACGCTTCTAAATGTGATGCATATCCTTAAAGAGTGCCCATGGCAAAAGTCGTCTGAATGTTTCATGTACATTTGCTTGTGAGTGGTGATGACCAGAGGGCAAGGTTGGAAGAATTGATAGGGTCTCGAGGGGGCAGTGTAATGTCTGGCCAAGCCTTTGCCCTACCTTTCATCCCAAGGCATAAGCTGCTGGTCTGCCTCTGTTGGTCACCAAAAGATATTTCTAAATTGTGTTCCAAAAAAACATTGTTTTCCTACCACATTGTGCTATCACAAGCACTGCTTACATAAAAGAGTTTTAAAAAAAAACAACTCGCCATGTGTTTAAAATACATTTGTTTGCCTTCAAAAGCTGAACGTTATATATGTTCCCTTTAACGTAGGTAGCCCCCAGCAGAATGGTGGTGGTACGAACAGTAGATCTGCAGCACAGTGGCAGTGGGCTCTGGATCCCCAGATCCTGACAGGCTGGACATACTGCAGCCTGCAAGTACAGACGGTCTAAAACTGCAGCCAGGATAGCCCGCACTAGGAGCTGGTGACAATCGAACCATTAGGTGTCTTTTCACATCAGAAGAATGATGAGAACAGTGTGCTTCAAAAGCTGCAATGTGTTTAATAGACAATGGGCCTCATCATGAGTTGTGTGGAATGGTAAAATGCGTCAGTAACGCTATTACCGCCGCATTTACCGCTCCACCCTTTCTCGAGTTGGGTACAAAGTGTGAGTTTACCTTCTTTTTGCTGGAGGTAAATATCTCCCATTTCTTCCCATTTTCGGCGCTATTGTGCTATTAGCGCAGCGCTAATTGTGCCGATGCTAATAGCGCCAAGAAACCCCATTAGGTCCAATGGACCCTATGGAAACAGGGATTTACCTCCACACCGCAACTCTGGATCCGGCGTAAATTGCGCCAGACTGAGTTGTGGTAACTCTAATAGCTTTGGGTGGTATCCCGGTGCAGTTAGCGCAGGGGATACCGTGCAACTCAGAATGAGGCCCAATGAGTCCACAAAGCAGGAACTCTGTTCAGAACAAGAAATCGATTGGAGACACAAGGTCTCCTCAGTCAAAAGCCATGTTGCAAATCTTGCTTCCTACATCCTGTTCTCTTATACTTAACATCATGTTTTTTTTTACCAGTCTTACTGGCACCTGGCGGAGGTTGCCCCCTCCACCCACCTGACCTGCCCAGGAAGAGCACTCGGCATGTGTGGACATTTAAAAAAATGTATTCACTTTTTTTCATAAAGCACTGTGTTCCTTGGCTAGCCATGTTAAGATTTAAATGATTTTTATTTTTATTTCACTGTTTTTCACAAATTTTCTACATTCCAGTCATATGCCTTGTGTCACAATTGTATAGTTATTACATCATCACCCTGGGTTTATGAATTGGTACATCCTTTCTGAACCCCCCTAAACCTGCACTTGGTATATTTCCAAACTCTTTAAAAGCTGAGCCTTTCCCTTGTGTGTTGTGTCTATCCTGTCCCTTCTATAGGGACCTGTTGCTGAGTCACCCTGTGCTCCACAGACCCTTTTCCAGACTAACCTGTTCCTGCAGCCCATACTCTGAAGTAGGCCTTGCCATGAGACATTGATGCTGATCCCGTCATATCCTGCACCCAGATTTGATTGTTGTTGTGGGTACTCTGCAGCAACAGCTGTGTCCCCTGCTTAACCGCAAGGCACGTCAGACTGTGAGAGAGCTGCTGCAGCTACAATGCTCATGAACCGGAGAGACGAGAGAGGTAGAAGATTGACAACACTGCCTCTGCTGTTGGGGTGTCCCCCGCACCCTTGTTCACTATAATGTCGGCAGGGGTGTCCCCAGCAGCCGTTCGCATAAAGTTTTAAAAAAAGAAAAGGACCCTGCGTCAAAGGTTCCCGATCACGGAAATGAATGGGAACAGGTGTCGCAGGGTCACAGTGAGTCGGCGGTAAACAGCTAAATTTGCTGCCACAAGGTAAGTAAGGGGGGGAGCAGGTAATGTATTTGGTTTGGGTTGTTTTACTGTAACAACTAAACAGTATTTTCAAGCAAAAACGCAACGTTTTTTTCAGCCGTGGTTTTATTTGTTACTGTAAAACAACCCAAATCCAAATTAATCCCTGCTCAAACTTTCCCAAAGCACCTTGGCCCTTCACCCAGCCCGTATTTTCCCCTTATGTACTGTTCAGATAAACAACACATGTCTCTAAAAGACAGTGGGCCTCATTCCGAGTCGGGCGACAAGGGTTAATGGTCACCGGTAACGAGACCGGTGCCGTTAAACCCTTACCGCCCTATTCCGAGTTCCCTTTGCGGGTTGGAACTTAACACCTGCTTTTTGCAGGCGTTAAAAAAACAACCCGCAAAGGGACCTTGGAACTAATTACGGCACCGTAATTTACGGTGCCATAATTAGCACCTTCCCCATTCCCATTGAGCCCTATGGGGCAAAAATGGGAATGGGGAAGGGCCCATGGTGAATGGGGAATTACCTCCCCCGCCAACCTTGGAATGGGGCGGTAATTCTGCCATTCACCATGGCGGAGTCGGAGTGATAACGGCGTCAACCAAGGCGCTAATAACGCCTTGGTTAACGCCAGGGTCGGAATGAGGCCCAGTGTAAATAAGTGAAGTTATTGCAAAAGCCCCAAGTGCTAAACATCAATACTCAAGTTGCAGGTGAATAATAAGTGGTTATTGTGGGTGGGTCACTTGCTTCCTATTTTTGGAAAATATGAATGTTGCTATTGAACTCCCTAGCATACGGATTCTAGGCTACATATATGTGATAGTTGTGTTTTCCTTGTGTGAACTATATAATGCAGTTTATAATACACAGTGACACCTATTCCCTGTTTTGATAAAAATACAGTGTGCTGTTTCAGGAATTTTCTAGTGGTTGAAGTAAACAGTGTTATATCTGAACAGTTTCAGTTGCCTCTGAATTCAGAATATACCTAGCATATTTTAAACTGCCAACATTTATTCCACCTATGTAATAGTCAACCTGATTTAACATTTCCGCCACAGGAACTATGTAAATGCTTATTTTATATTATCTGACTGGTCTCAGAGTTAGCTGCTATTATTCTGCCTTGCCTTATATCATTTGCATTCACCTGGCATATTATTCTGCCTTGCTTTATATCATTTGCATTCACCTAGCATATTATTCTGCCTTGCTTTATATAATTTGTATTCACCTGGCATTGCTTTATATCATTTGCATTCACCTGGCATATTATCCTGCCTTTCCTGATATCATTTGCATTCACCTGGCATATTATTCTGCCTTGCTTTATATTATTTACATTCACCTGGCATATTATCCTGCCTTGCTGTACATCATTTGCATTGACCCTATATATTATTCTGCCTTGTTGTGTATCATTTGCATTTATCTTGCATGTTAGTCTGCCCAGCTATACATTATTTGCCTTCCCCTTCCATTGTATTCTGCCAATTCAATTATACGAAACTAAGGTCTGAATGGGATTCCTGGTGCCAGTCTTCTTCATTGCCAATTGTATTACCTATTGAGCACTGAGGCCCCCGGTATGGAAGGGGGATGAAAACACAATGCTAAAGTTTATTGCTTGGATAAATCAGCAAAATCAGCATTTGAAGTTCACCTCTAATTACAGTAAGGATGAAATAAACTACCTCGACATCACGATAAAAGCTGACAGAGCAAACAGAATATTATATGCAAAACCATATAAAAAAAACCCACAGACCGGAATGCTATTCTCCACTATAAAAGCTTCCATCCAGTACACATACGCTACAATTTGCCCTTTTGGGCAATTTTTGAGGCTCAAACGGAATAGCACTAATCGAGTGAAACTGCGAAAAAATCTGCAAAACCGAGAATACCCAACGAGTTTGACGAAGAAAGAGATGAAGAGAGTAGACAACAATAACAGAGAAGCTCTACTTGAATACCAGCAGAAATCAATGACAAACAAAAAAGACGGTATAGCCTTTGCAAATACATACAGCAACTAGTCTAACAGAATTAGAAAAATCATTTTTTCGAAACTGGAAGATCCTGGAAAAAAGTAGTGTTCCAATACAGAAACCACTGATTACAGAAACATTCCATACTAGGAGCACATCATCTATATATATTCTCCATATTTGGATATTGTCTTTAAAGGGGTTGTTTTCCATATAGATGATGCCTTTTTCAAATGCCTCCATGTAGAGATTGGCTATACTTGGGGATAAAGTAGCCCCCATTGCCGTTCCCTGCGTTTGTTGTAATAGTTCCTTTTTCTGGTCAGCTTTCTGCTATATGAAGTAAATATTAAAAAAGGCAAGCATTTCCCTCATCAACAATGCCCAGCCCAAAAGCAAGTCAGAGGGTAACCTCTCTACATTCTTCACTGAAAAGTTGAAAATAGCCACATCCAAGGCTTAGGCCCTATTTTATTGAGCACCCCTGCCATAACTGTTTCTCACTTGAATAGTTTGTCACCATTGCTATTAGAATACATTCATATTAAGGAGCAGTGATGAAGATAAGAAGTGGTACATTCTACAAGAAAGGCCGTATATGGAATGTTTTTGTTTTTTTTTAGATTATTCACTGAAACACAGGGAACTCCAGCGGGCGCCCATCATATTATTACTGCAGTTCTGAAAAAGGATTAAAATAAGCAAGTTATAAGGCATCTCTCACTTAGCTCCTCTAAAATCTGTTTTCAATGTTTCCATTTGTCTTTTATATTTGCTCTCTCCCCGTGACTCTGTTTCACTGTCCTTATCGTCTTTTGGTTGGCTTTCTTTTCATTTACACCTTAAATTCAATTTCCTCTCTATTGTCTTTAGCCTCTTTATGGCTGTGTGCCTCCTTTTCTTTCATCTCTTGTCTCTTTTTATCTTCCCTCTAGTTCACTTCACTCTCAGTCTCAATTTCTATTATCAGTTCTTCTCCCATGTGTGCTCAATCACGGTTTTGTTTGTTTTCGTTGCTTGCCCCACTCTACTGCAATGCTCTTCCCCTCTCTCTTCGTTCTGTTACCTCCTACTCTCTATTTCACACTACTCTTAAGAGCCATCTCTTCACTCTTGATGTAAATCTTGGTAATTTTGTATAGTCTGTAAACTTAATTTTATTGTATTATTAGTGTGTTCTTTACAGTGCTTTGGAGTAAAGAGTTATATAAATGTCAAATAAATACAAATAAATACAACTGGAAAGGATGCTATCTTTATAGGCCTAATTAATATTTCTCTTTGGAAGCTTCCAGAAATACATGTGCCCCTTCTTCAGGCAGTTCATGCACAACTGAGCAGTTTGTCTCATTTCCAGGAAGGCAAGACAAATAAATAATATTTGACCATTTTTACAAAGCACGTATGTCAGTATTATTCAAGTTCAACAAGTTCAGGTAAGATTGACCGCTGCTGAGAGTTCAGAGAGTGTATTGTGAAAGGTATTCAGAACAACTGACTCTGGGGCAAGGTGAGAGAAATGCATCCTGTGTGGAGTACAGTAACATTCTTTCTCCCATCCAGCCGGGGTTTAGACCATGTCTTGGAACTGCTGAGTAGTCTTTGAACCTTTGTTTGGTTGTGGCCCACACAATGAACATCAAGGAGGGGCACCTTTTTCTTGCCTTCGTCGATCTGAGCACCGCCTTCGATAAGGTCAATCGTGAGAATCCCTGGTGTGTGCTCAGGTCCATGAACTGCCCAGGTGCATTGGTAGTTTTCCTGGAGAGGCTGCATCTTTCAATGGTGGCCTGTGTGAGGAGTGGACGGTGTTCTGCCCTTTTTTAAGTGGCGGGTGTGGCGGTTCAGGGCTGCATGTTGGCCGCCCTGCTTTTCTGCTTGTACATTAATGGTTTATCTGACCACTTAAATCTACTCCAGATGTCGCTCCGCAATAGGCTTCTGCCACTTCTGGCTTACGCAGGTGATAATGTCTTGCTGGCCCATACTCATTGAGCATTGCAGCGTCTCATCAATGATTATTCTTCATTCATGGACGCACTGGACCTAAAGGTCAATGCTCAAAAATCGGCCATCATGGTCTGCAGTAGTTTAGTTTAGTTTGTTTATTTATAAAGCGCATCCGAGCCCTCAGGTAACTGGGCGCATAATCATGTGTACAGCAGGGTTACATATCGTTGCACGAACATCATATTAAAACAGACAGAGCGTACATTAGTGCAAGCTCTGAGTGCTTACATACAAGAGTAGAATATACCAAGAAAAGAAAAGTATGTACAGAGAAAATGGAATGAGGAATAAAAGTTACAGTGGATAATGCGGACCGGGTTATAGGTTGGTCCTGACTATGCTGTAGGTAGAGTAAACATTACTACAGGTGGAGAGCGGCGACTAGCAGGTCATGACGGTGAGAATCTGGGTGCTTAGGCTAGTAGCCATGATTTTACCATGACTCTGAATGGCCAGAATGCGGCTTCCGATCTAATTGTAGTGGGGAGGGTGTTCCAACATTGTGCTGCGAGCACTGGAAAACTGGAGCCCCTGCTGTTTTTAGGTTATAATTCGGGATCTTTAGTTGGTGTAGGTAAGGTGTTCTGGTGGGTCTAATGGGGCAGTGTCTAGAAAATTTGTCAGAAAGGTACCGTGGGGCAGTGTGTGATAGGCACTTGTGGGTGATGACCATTGTTCCTAGCTTAATTCTGTCACGGATCGGGAGCCAGTGGACTTCTTTTCTAGCCGTAGATATGTGCGCCTTGCGCGGGAGGTTGAGGACACATCTTAGTGCATTATTTTGCAGGATCTGGAGTCTATTCAAGTTTTTAGTGGTAGTGCCTAAGTAGAGTGTGTTGCAATAGTCTAATTTAGACAATATCAGCGCTCTAGATAGGGTGAGGCAGCTAGAGGTGGAGAGAAAAGGCCTGCAGGCATTGATCAATTTATTGGTGAATGAGGTAGCTGCGATGGTAGAGTTTATTTGTTTCTTTAGTGATAGGGTAGAATCGAGGTATACACCTAGTGTTTTAACCTCTTTGTAGACTTTTATGATGTTGCCATCAATAGTAAAGGAATGGTACCTTTGGTCCAGTTTGTTGAGGCGCGCCTGGGAGCCTACGATAAGCAATTCTGTCTTATCGTCGTTAAGGCAAAGACTGTGTGTGGCCATCCAGGCTTGGATTTCTAAGTAGATATCATTAAGCTTTGCAACATCTTCCTCATAGCTACCAGTGAGCGTGATGAGGACCTGGGTGTCGTCAGCATAATTAGTGTAGCTGACACCCAGATCGTCAAGACGGTCAAATAGGAGCTTTGTGAAGATGTTGTAAAGTGTGGGAGAAATGCAGGAGCCTTGTGGCACTCCACATGTGATTGGGATAGGGACGGCAGCCGTAGTGGGGGTGAAGACTCTAGTCGTCCTGTCAGACAGAAATGACTGGATCCATTTAGTGGCATTCTGGGAGAATGCAGCAGCCGAGGAGAGGTGTTGAGTGAGGATCTGGTGGTCAACCAGATCAAAGGCAGCAGAGAGATCCAGCAAGAGCAAAATGGCCAGTTTGCCCTTGTCTTTGGCGTCATCCATTTGGATTTTTAGATCCAAGAGGGCAGTTTCAGTCCCGTGCCTTGGTCTGAAGCCGGATTGTCGCAGGCCTAGGAGGTTGTTATCTTCCAAATGTTGTTGTATTTGGAGATAGGCTACCCTGTCCAAGATTTTGAGAAGAAATGGGACTGTGGTGATGGGCCTGTAATTTGTGGGAATGTTGGGATCTAGGTTAGGTTTTTTGAGCAGGGGTAGGACCCACGCTTCTTTAAGGTTGTTGGGGACCACTGAGTTTTTGAAGGAGGAGTTGATCAGAGAGGTGATGAGAGGGGCTAACTCATTAGCGCCATCTTTGATGACGCAGGCTGGGCAAATGTCACCTTTGCAGTTGGATGGTTTGAGGCTGGCGATTATCTTGATTACTTCCTCTTCTGTGACTGGTGAGAAGTGGTAAGATGGGCAGATAGGGGTAGTGTGGTTAATTTTGCTGCTGGGGTTCTGTTTAGAGGCAAGGCTAGCTTTTTTTGCTTCTATCTTAGTTTGTAGGAGGGCACTTTCGTTAGCAAGGGCGAGCTGGATATTGTTACACCAGGCCTTGTCTTTGATGCAGTCCTCTGTAGGGGGCAGTGGTGATTCAAGTTCTCTTAGTATAGAGAAAAAGTTCTTTGGTGCCAGATTTGGCATTTTGTATTCTCAAATTGTAGGTCTCTTTCTTAGCATTTAAGATGGCGGATGTGTAGGTGGAGGCAGCTGAAGCGAATTTGTCTTTAGTGGAGAGAGAAGGGGCTTTTCTCCAGCTAGTTTCTGCAGTTCTTTTAATATTGCGGAGAGCTTTTAATTCTGCTGAGAACCATTTGTTGGAATGGGAAATAGGTTTGGCTTTTCGTTGTTTGAGAGGAGCTATTTGGTTAAGGGCTAGTTCTAAAGTCTTGTTATATAGGTCTACTATGGCTGCTGGTTGTTTTTTTGCGTGGGTAGATTAGCTTTACTGATAGGCGCGAGAAGAGGTTTGAAGTTCTCTATAGTGATGTTGTGGTTGTTTCTGGAGATTATTTGAGGTAACTTTGTGAGTTGTGTGATAGATGGTAGGGATCTGGGTAAGGAGAAGGTAATGAGATGATGGTCAGTCCAAGCACAGGGTGTGATGTCAGTCAGTGAAAGGTTGCAATTAGCATCTGCAAGCCAATCCAAGGATCTTCCTTTTGTGTATGTAGGTTGGTTAATGTGTTGGGTGAAGCCTAGATGAGTAATCGTGTCGTTTAGGGAAGTGGCTTGGTTGTCATTAGGGTCGTTGAGTCCCAGGTTGAAATCTCCCAGAATGATGATTTGGGATTTCGGTTTCAAATTGGTAGTGGGTAGGAGAGAGATATCCTCTTCAAAGGTAGAAGGGGGTCCTGGGGGTCTGTATATAATATGGAGCAAGATGGTTTGTGTGTCAGATAATGGGAGTTTGACAGATAGTAGTTCGGCAGAAGGTAGGGTTGTGCTGGTTACTTCTCTGATGTTGAGGGTGGATTTTGCAATAATTGCTATTCCTCCGCTATTCCACTTTTCCTGTGAGCTCGGATGATGTTGGAGTTGTCTGGAGTGGCTAGCGCTATTGTGGGACCGGCTGCTGGGTGGAGCCATGTCTCCGTGATGGCCATAAAGTCTAGGTGGTTAGTGGAGATAATGTCGGCGACATCAGTCGCGTGGGAAACCAATGAGCGAGCGTTGATGAGGGCTCCCTTGATAGAAGTCTGTGGAGGGTTAGTTTTCGTGTGTGGTGGCGAGTGCGGTATAGTAGGGTTGTGACTGGGTGGGAGTTCAGAAAGTGAGGTAGGCTGCTTGGGGTTCGTAGTCTGATTGGTGAGCATTCTAGTGAATTTTGTGACAGGATTCGTACGATAGCTGAGTCTATCGTTTCTAGTTATGGTCAGTGGGGCTGCGTTCAGGCATGTGGTAGAGGGTACAACAAGGCGAGAACCTAGTCTTGTGTTTCTAAGGGGTGTGGGACAGGGTATGCATGGTGAAGGTGGGCGGGCGAATCTGTTTATCCATTCTATTGGAGATAGTAGGTCTGGGTAAAGTGGTGTGGTTGTGTGGGCGCGGAGCAACGGGAGGAGGGTAGCCATAGTTAGAGTGGCGCCTCTAAATGTGGCCATTGTAGGTGGCTTGGCTCTGATGGTGGGGGCAGTGAAATTCATAGGTTTTTAGCAAGAGTGCAGTAGTGACTACAGGTAAGGCACAACACAGGTCAATGAGGTCTATTAGCGACCCTAAGGCACAACACAGATCAAATGAGGTCTACTAGTGACCATAGGGCACAGAACAGATCAAATGAGGTCTATTAGCGACCATAGGGCACAACACAGGTCAAGTGAGGTCTATTAGCGACCATAGGGCACACACAGGTCAAATGAGGTCTATTAGCGACCATAGGGCACAGCACAGATCAAATGAGGTCTATTAGCGACCATAGGGCACAACACAGGTCAAGTGAGGTCTATTAGCGACCATAGGGCACACACAGGTCAAATGAGGCCTATTAGCGACCATAGAGCACAACACAGATCAAATGAGGTCTCTTAGCGACCATAGGGCACAGCACAGATCAAATGAGGTCTATTAGCGACTATAGGGCACAACACAGGTCAAGTGAGGTCTATTAGCGACCATAGGGCACACACAGGTCAAATGAGGTCTATTAGCGACCATAGGGCACAACACAAATCAAATGAGGTCTATTAGCGACCATAGGGCACAACACAAATCAAATGCAGCACATGATGCAGTGTGGCAGCATCTAGGTCCAGAGTAGTGCATCGTGCGTTAGGTAGCGCCTAGGATTGGGTGACAGTTTACTCACATGGCCGACTGGATATACGGGGTGCAAGGTTGTGATGGATCATCGATGGCGCCTCATCGGTAAATGCAGGATTTAACGGATGCCCTGGGCAGTTATATGGTTGTGGTCAGAATGTTCAGATGGTGTTCAGGAAGGATCTGGTGAGGGGCAGCGTCTCTGGCCCAGGCTCAGAATGCTCGGAACAGGCGCAGGAACAGGCCTTTGTGTGGCCTTTGTGTGCGCCGCCGTCGGATCCGCCTGCCGGCGGGAAATTGGATTCAAATGCGAGGCTCAGCCTCGTTTTTGCGCCGCGAAGCGCCCGGCATGCTGGGGTCAGGCAGGGCGAAGAGACAAGGTCAGGCAGGCCTTGTAATGTGCCTCGGATGATGCCGCACAGCTAACAGCTGTAATCCTGGCTTCTGTGATGGGGAAGGGGCTCCTGTCCTCTTCCCTTGGCGAGGGGGACGGAATAGTAGGGGGAAGCGTCCACCCAAATTCCAAGCATTGTTCATCAAGGGTGTGCTGATTTCTGGATTGTATAGTTTTGACTATCTGGGGGTCAGATTCTCTTCGAACCTTAGTCCTAAAGCCCATGTTAATGAGCAGACTGTAAGATTCAACCAGACCACCGGTAGGGTGGCCAGAGCAACGGGCATGTTTAAAGCAAAACCGGTTGAACTGGTGCTCAAAATGTACAGTGGGAAAGCTACCTCTGTTGCTAGGTATGGCATACTGCTGTGAGGATATAGTAATATTGAGCCCGTCCATGTGGTGGAGAACACCTTTTTTAAAAGAGTATTAGGGCTTCCTCGATCGGCTCCAAATTTCACTGTGCACCTGGAATTGGACTGTAGGTTTTTCAGTGATCTCATTGCTGTTCAGCCTGCCAGTCATTGGCCCAGTGGTTGGGGGAACAGTGAAGCTGTTCTGACTCATGAGGTAATTAACTATCTGGTTTGCAGGGACCCTCATCTGGAGATTCCCTGGCGCAGGCATGTAAAAGCTATGCTGGCGGAAGTGGACGTGGCTCAATGTTTTAATATGACAGATGTCATGCCTTGTAATGTTTTGAAGTCTGTGAATGTTTGGGTACACCACCATATCCTGGATGAAAGGGAGTTATCTGAGATCATGAGGCCGGCCAATAGGAAGCATATGATCATTGCGGGCTCAGGTCTCCCAAAGTATTTGCAATGGGCTCAGAATCTTTCTCAGTACATTATTAAAAGGGCCAGTTTTAATTGTATTCCTCTGAGAGCAGTGGCGGCGGCCTGGTAATGAGAATCAACCGTGTATTTTCTGTGATGCATCCATGGAAGACCTGGCCCATTTTCTACTGTTTTGCCGCGCATTCTCGCCTATCAGAGGTCGCGCGCTCAGGCCACTCTCGCAGGGCCAGGGATCCCTTCAGTATGGACCTGGTTTACGTTATCTCTTACGGGCAGATTCACCATGTGTGGGCGGGGCTTTACTATCATTTTTAAGGAATGCGTAATATGCCTGGAAACCTTTATTAAAATCTGATGCAAAGTTTTTTCTTGTATCTGCAAAATGTTTGATGGTTTTAATGATGGGATTTTCTGTCTGTGTTGACTTGTAATTATGCTGTTTATTGGTGTTGTTTTTATGGGAACGTTTTGTGCTCCCGAACCAAACTTTCTACTACTACTACTACTCCTACTACTACTACTACTACTACAACAGCATCCTTTACGCTTGTGCAGAGATTTGCATTTTAAATGTTAAGCATCTGACTTCTGTTTCCAGCAGGAAAGGAGAAAATAACCTCATGGTGTTTTGAAAAATAAATTGGAATGCACCATCTCGGGAGGATAGCTCAGGGGAAATGTGCTCGCCTTGGAAACAAGACGACACGGAGCACCACAGGTTCGATCCGTGGGTCCGCGCTTAGAATCCTCTGGGTATTACATGCGTTATAAATAATCTATCATATCATATCATCTAAAAGTACGGGACACTTGGACGCCTCCTAGAGTCTATTTGTGCATGTCCAGGTTTGTTTCACTGATGTCTGCGGAATAAAGGGCACATGTTAAATTCGGTAATGTGCCATGAACCGATGCCTGTGGGCTGCAGCGCATAATAAGAAGATAAATAATAATAAATAATGAACCCTGTGTGCCAGTACAGTGCTTGCATGCTCTCAGTATATACACTCCCTGCATCGTTTTATATCCACGCGATCATTAGTGTGCACACTATCAGGACTCTTCAATTGGGAATATTGGCTTAGTCAATGATGCCCCGGATGAAAAAAGTCATGATTGTTTGCACCGCGGCTACCATTTCTGATCCTACCTGAATCCAGGGACAGTCAATGACAGGACTATGAAATCGTTATCAGAGGCACCAGCCACAGTGTAAATGTAGTCGCCAGCCACTTCCCACCCTGGAGCAGAAAAGAAAGAGACACTGTGTTATAAAATCAAAACAAAAGAGATGTATAAACTTTAAGAAAAATACATGTATGTACTAAATCTACTGGGTAGCCTATGCCTTACCCGTCCCAATAGGACACCTGACTTACCTCGGTACACATAAAACTGATGAATTCTGCCCTAGGTTATAGAAAGGCTTTCATGGCTACATAGTATGTGAGGACGGGTTGGTTTGATGTTATATAGTAGATATCCCCAGGACGCCTTGTTTTCAGATTTTCACGTAAGTGAATTTGGGCCGCAACATACTAGAGCATATCTTTCTGGCTATTCAGTCCCTGTATTGGCTACACGGGAAAAATTGTATTGATTTGAAGATTATATATGCTTGACACACAAAAAGAACAGAAGTCAACCAGACCAAATAGCTTCTGCTACCTTAGACACAATCAGGAACAAGAGCCTCCTAAAAGATATAGGAGACGAAGAACTAAAAGGAATCTTTCTATGCTGGATCACCTCATTCCTGACCGGGAGGAGAGCAGCAAAAGACAAGGCCCCTTTCAGATCACATCCTCTGAGGCCGACATGCGGAGTACCCCAGGTATCCAATTTCTGGCCGCTCCATTTCAACATGACCCCACTCCTGAAACTCAAACAACTTGGGCTTTAAATGCTTCAACAATTTAGATGACAAGCAAATCATCTACAAATTCACAAACAACCGCAAAACTAACCCACCGGATCTCAGCACATCCCTCACACACTTGCACTGCTGGATGAAGGGAGACTCAAACTCAACCCAACCAAAACTGAGCTTTTGATTTGGGACCCACGCCAAGATACTCCGCCATGCCAATCCCCTGGCCTGAAGATCCGTCAGTAGCCCTTTGCCTACAGTAACCATCCAAAATCTTCAATTCACTTTGGCCCGCAACCTTACACTGGAACGTCTGGTTAAAGGATTGCAAGGAGTTGCTTCTTCCAGCTTCGGATTACCCCACGCGTCATGTGCTATTTGACTTTCACGCACCGAATGGGAGTTATGTACTCTCAAGACTAGATTATGCCACCCGCCTTTATCTAAGGCTCCCACAATAGCAACGCAAGAGGCTGCAAATAGTCCAAATCAAGGCAGCAAATGAGTACAGCACTCTGAAGACTCCACAGGCTCACACTAAAATGGAGGATTCGCCTAAAACACTGTGCATTCCCACCATGCTTTCCAGGACAGGGGTCCAGAATCCATCACAAGGAAACTAAAGATCAAGAGCGCTTCATTCGAACAATAAGGCCCTCGCAGTGGTATCAAGCTTCAATAAGATATGCCACAGGGAATTATCCTGCTCCTTCCTCTCAACCAAACTCTGGAACTACACTGCCCAAACTCCCAGTCCCAGCGCCCTGACCCAAACGCCTTCACACAGAGGACCAGGTGACCTTGGGAAGACAGCTGAATACCTGGCTACTCGTCTAAGACCAGCACAAAACCAGCACTAAAACCTCAACCAACAAAAGCCATCTCACAGTAAATTTGGTAGGAGGAAGCCAAGTGGAGCTGATCAATTACACCAACAACACTCACTTTTGCAAGCACAGATGTTGCAATTGTTGCAAAGTCTGCCAGCAGTAGCTAGTGTGATTATAGCCTATCAGAGTTCCTCCTTTCTGTTTTGTATTGCAGTTCTCTGTTTCTAAAATGTGCTTCCAAGTTTGCTTGGGAAGGCAAGAAAGGAAAGGACAGGGAGAATAAAAAGGCTTGACCATAAAGATAGTCCCCAAAATAGTGGTCAATCCCTGAATGTGTATAACTCAACAACACCAAAGTCTCTTTAGGCATATGTTTAAGGCTTTCGAGGCTCCAGAAATCACATTCCTACCAGTTATCCCCTTGTACTGCAAGTTGAAACCATTGAGGACGTTGGTCTGCATGTTCTCCGGGAGGGTGTTCCACCATTTATACTCATATCCCAGGGAGGGTTCTGTCCCAACAGGGCAAGGGATGCAAACTGCAAAGGAACGAAAATCAGGGCTTATCACAGAGAGCTTCCAATTGACAAGTCATAGCTACCTTGCTTTCACTGGGCTGAAATGCCATTAAAGGAATTCATACTGAATGCATGGATTTACAGGACATCTGTAGTCTTGTTAGAGTGTTTTGGTGCATAGTATGTATAGTTCCTTCCCGTTGATCCAATTATTTCATACTGCTTGCCTGCAACATGAACTTCCAGTGACTCTGCATCAATGTTTGCCTTATAGTTTGAGAAAGTGTTCAACACAAATTGTTTTTAAAAAATGTGTGAAGAAACATATATCAATAAAGAGAGTTCAGAGAGGCTAGGTGAACGTGCTGACTTAGTAAGCATCCATCAACAGCTGGTTCCAACTCAAGATGCTCAGTGACTGATGTCCGAAAGATCATCAGCGATGCATGAATGGGAGGATCTTTATGTGAGGTGCTGAGCTTCCTAAGAATAACATATTAAACCTGCCTGTAAAGCGATGGGGGGCCTGTTGATTGGCTTAGTCTACATTCCTCAAGTATCACATCAATCCTCATTGCCTGCCAATCACTGTATCCCTCATTTGTGTCACTCATTTTCTTGAAGTTCCTTGTGTTTGGAAGGAATGGGCTTTAAGCATGGACATGATGTGAAAAGGCAGAATCCTTCTATTGATGTCCTCGACTTCGGAATCGTACCAGTACTGCGACCCTACAATGTCGTCCAGTAGGAAAACTGCATCTTTGCGCACTTCATAAATCCTGACCCCCATTACTGCGCCCAAGCAGAGTGGGGGTTGCAGGGTTGTCCCACACTCTGCTTGGTCGCAATAACAGGAGTCGAGGGTTGCAGGGGTGTCCCTCGCTTGCCAATACGGCAAGCAGGGACAGGAAAAAAAAAGACTGAGATGCGTCAGCACCGGCCCACGTAAGTGGGAGGAACTTACGCTGCATGGGTACAAGGGAGTTGGCGAAACACACATAAGTGCACCGCGGTAAAGGCAGGTGGGGTGGGGGTTGGCGGTTGGACAATTGCAGGTAAAGGTGATCTATTTGATCACTGCACTGTGCCGTAATTGGCGTCAACATTTTCGTCAGCACAGTTATGGGCGGCGCAGTGAACACAGATTCCTCGACTTCCCTATGTATTGCTTGTTGCTGATGGGAGCCCTTGGCATTTGGGCCAGCATGAGACAACCTCCATGGCAGTGGCAGTCAGCAGCACGAATCCTGTATACAGAAGCTGAGTGGAACGGAAGTGGACTTTCCTTCTGTTACCACTGTACAGTCCTTTCTTAACTATGGAAGAGGACATTCTACCAAGCCATTTATCAAAGCACCACCATTTCCCTGCACCGAGCGGCCATTAAGTTTTGCTGTTTACAATGTATTAGTCCGGGGTCTGCAACCTTTGGTTCTACAGCCTCTATCAGTACTAGCCAGAATAGTGAATGGTGGGGGATCATGGGTGTCTTAGTAAAAAACATCTGGAGAGCCACATGTTGCAGACTCCTGGTATGAGCCTCTCCTTTCTGGTATTACTTGTGTTGTGTTTGGAAGTCACTGGAAGGTTAGGAAAGGTGGAAAGGTGCTGCGCAACGATAGCCTTGTCAGAAAAGCAATCTGTGGGAAGAGGCACGGACATCTCTTAAGATATGTGTTCTCTCTTTTTATCATGCAAGGAGGTCTAAATACAAAAACTCTACCGACTGCATGGGCTGAGAAGTAAAGAAAACAAAGGCAAGATTCCATAGTCCCGTCTGTGATGGCAGTGGTAAAGGACATGATGTCATACATTATGTTTAGGCTCTTCCGCACATGGCAGGTGTCACCTTGGTCCCAACACAGTACAAAACAGATTTAGTGTTCTAATATCCTCATCTTAGGGCGAGGGATAAGAGTGGCTGCATAGTCCATAGGAAGCCCCACATCAATATATATTCATATATAATTTTGACAGAAGCAATACTCTTCGGATTCATTTAATATCCTGATGCAACAGGTATTGTCCAACCCATCATCAAGTATTGGTCCCAAAGAGCCACAATTACCGGACAGAATAATAAGAGACCTTATTCCTATTGGAAGAAGCAAACGTTTTCCCAAGGCTTTCCATTTGAATACTATACAATGGCAGGGCTCTGCAAGCAATGTTGGACCACAACTCCCATCAGCCGTAGCCAGCATTGTCAATATGTGAGTGAGCATGGGAGTTGCAGCCGAAGCATCTGTAGAGTCAAAGGTTTCAGGCCCCTGTATAATGGAGATATTAAATGCATGTCAGTATTACTGCCCCTGCTCTGGAGGTAGATCATGGGGAGGTCCAGTATCTCCTTCATGAGACCAGAAGATGCTTTGCCTGGCCATCAATGCCTCATGAGCACAGCAGTGCTCACCAGCACAACACTACAGTACCAGTCACTGTAACTTTACCCGATCCATTGGAGTATGACCCATACAGGCAGGGCTCGCAGACACTGGTGTTGGTCTGGAAGAATCCCGGGTTGCACGGTGGACATCGCGTCTTGGTTCCCGAGGCAGGGAGCTTCACCGCGTCTTTTGCTTCTTCGGTGCAGATCTTTGGCTCAATCCATTTGTACATCATTTGAGTCTTGGAAGAAAATATGAGAAGACAGTACAAAGCGACATCATGATTATTAACCTTATTATTAATATTTTCTATTTTGTAAGGACAGACAACGCTCAAATGGTTACCATGGCAGCAGAAATATAAAATTACATGATAAAAACATGTCAACGGGGCAACAAAATGGCAAAGTAAAGATGTACAAAGCACCATTCTGCTCTTAGGTAAAATACTGCATGAATATTTTCCTTCTCTGCCAAGAACACTCCTCTCTCCAGTCTCTCAGATAGAGCTGTGGCATATCCCAGGGGTGTTTGACTCACTGTACTGTAAGCCCATTCTAACTGATTGTACAGACACATTTCCAAACAAGAAAATTGTACCGCTCTTGGCCATGACCAAAGCGTGTATTTGTGGCTTTATATAGCTCAAATCTAGCTAGAAAGTCCAGAGCGGTGTACAAGTCATTGGGCCTCATCACGAGTTGGGCGGTAACGCCGGCGCTATTAGCGCTGGCGTTAATAGCCCTACCGCCAAACCCCCCGGCACTAATAACGCCGGATCACGGGTTTGGCGGAACGGGAAATCCCCATTCCCCATTGAGCCCATTCGGGAATGCCCCATTCCACATTGGGCTCAATGGGGAGATTTCTCGCTCAGACCGCCGGTGGATTTCCTGCCGGCGGTAAGAGCGTGGATTTTCGGCAGATTTCCCCCCAGCTCAGAGCAGGGGGGGAAATCAGCCTAAGCCTTGATTTGGCAGAGCCTTAAATGCAGTGGTAATAGCGCTACCGCTGCATTTAAGGGTTACCTCCAAACTCGTGATGAGGCCCATTGAGAGTAACACATGAGATAAGGATGGGTGCTTACATGGTGGTTGCTATAGACTTTTATTCACCAAGAAAATAAAGAGAAAACTTAACTTTGCCTACTTCTATGAGGGGTTTTCCCGGCTCAAGTAAAATAATAATGGGTATGTCAGAATGTCTGTGTAAACTAAAGAGTCCACCATTCTGTGTCAAAATCTCTAACTCTGTCCCTCACACTTATTGTATTGTATTGGTTATTTATACAGCACCTTTGTATGGCCTCAATGCGCTTTCTTATATGATATATGATATGATACGTTATTCATAATTCGCTTAATACCAAGAGGTTTCTAAGCACGGACCCAGGGATCGGACCTGTGTTCCTGCGTGTCGTCTTGCTTCCAATGCGAGCCCGTTGCCCCTGAGCTATCCTCCCGAGCCTTGTAGTTGAAATGCGCTCAGGGACCGAAGTCCATGTATGGGACATTCTAAGAGTTAACTTTAAGATGCGTGTGTGTATTTTGCCAGGTTAGGACTTAGGAGGGCTGGTTGTACCCCAGTAAGCAACACAGAGGTTAGGCACGTGGGTGGGTGCTGTTGGCGGTTTTAATGCAGGAGACTCGATGTGTGTCCAGCTAGACCGAATTTGTACATAGGTTGTCGCTGTATACGAATGGCAGAGGTGTTGAGGCACATCAGGGGTTTCAGTGTGGACGGCTATGACTAAATTTGACATAGCCATAGCTGCATTCTAGAGTTCATGGATGGGGAGCCATGCCTGTGGCATGTGTCCACAGACGTGATGCGATTTATACATACCTTAGACTATGACTGATTTTTGTCTTCAGTGTTGTTTTCTTAGGTCTCTCAAGACAATAGACTGGTCGTTCCAGTGCATCTTCTGGTGGGGTTAGCATACTACCTTTGGGCAGGACCTGGCTGGTGGCATTCTTTCAGTGCAACAGGAAACAAATTAAATAGATCTTGCCACCTATGGCCTATGACCAATGGTAATGTTCCCGAACTCATTGCAACAAACCGTCTAAATGCGTCTTAGTGCACCTCTATTCCTATCCCCAAAAGTCATTAAAGTGCGTTCCGTGCCCAATGGCCCCAGTTGAAATGGTGCATTTCCACTCTACCACCAGTGAGACCTATGTGTTGAGCGTTCTGAGTGCTTGGGTGAGCCTCTTTATAATTTGGTAGGGACATACAGGGGAAATGACTCCCCTGGCTCTGGCCTGGCTGACCTCTTTCCTCTCTGATCGACCCTCCTAGGTCAAACTTGGGTCCTTCCTATCATCTATCTTCCTCTCTACCTGTGGTGTTCCCCAGGGGTCTAACCTCTCGCCCTGGCTTTTCAACCAATACCTGGCAACTGTCGCCCACTGCATTGCCATTTTCTGCTCAAATTTCCAGTGCTACGCTGACGACACTCAACTCATTTTCAGGCTGCCCTTAGCCACCTCCTCTTCCACTCTTATCTCTGATTGCCTAACTGCCATTCAAGATTGGTGTGCCGCCAATGATCTTTGTCTGAATGCCAGCAAGTCAGAGATCCTCCTCATCAGCACACCTTCACCATCCTTTCCTCTCACTCTCTGGCCAGCCTCCCTTGGCCCTCCTCCTACCCCCAACTGCGAGGCTAAGAATCTCTGGGTCATCTTTGACTCCACACTTTCCTTCTCCACCCACATCTCTGAGGTCTCTAAACAGTCAAACTTCCTACTGCTCCCCCTCAGAGGAACTCTGCCTTTCCTCTCCTTCCCCCAGAAGCTCATGGTATCCCAAGCTGTGGTTCTCTCTAGGTTGTACTATTGTAACAGCCTCTTTCTAAATCTACCTGTCTCTACTCTCTGCCCTCTGCAACTAATACAGAACAGGACTGCAAGACTTGTCCTTGGCCTCAAACTCTGGAATCGTATCTCTCCAGCTCTGAAATCTCTCCATTGGCTCCCAGTGGATGCCAGGATTAAATTCAAAACCCTCTGCATTGTCCACAAGGTTTTCTGGGGCCTGGGTCCAAAATACCTTCAGTTATCCCTCTGCACATACCTCCCCTCTCGAGCTCTTCGCTCCTCTACCTCTAACTCCCTCAGGGTCAGTCGTTTTTAAAAGAAACGAGCTGGGGGTAGACCTCTGTCTTTGGCTGGGGCCTCCCTCTAGAATAACCTCCCTGCCACTCTAAAACTTGTGGAGAACCATCTCCGGTTCTGGAAGCACCTAAAGACCTTCCTCTTTGCTTCTGCCTTTGCTCCCCCTCTCCCCTGCTGATCTGCTCTCTCTTGGCACTGTGCATCTGGCCACCCTCTGTCCCCTGGGCCCAGGTACCCGCTCACCCTGACACCCTCCTGCACTGCCTCCTGGCCACCCCTTCCTCTGGGGACTGTATATGTACTCATATAGTCCCCACCCCCACATTTTCTTCTTTTCCTGCACTTATCAGACTTACCCAGTCTGCTACCATCTACACAGCACTTGCCACTTGCTGGCTGCACTACCACTGTTTATTGCCTCTATTATATATTTATTTGTATTTATTATTATTTATCCATTCTCCTCTGCTCCGCACTCTCCACTCTCCCCCTTCATGCACTTTCCCCTTTCCCTTGCGCGTTCTCAATGTCACTGGGCCTAGAAAGATCGCTGTTGTGTTGTGCCCTGTTCCCTTCCCTTGCCTTATCGCGCTCTGAAACAGTTGTGTATGATCGCGATACAAATAAAATATCATATAATATCTTCCCCGGGATCACAAAATTCTGTGGTTTGATCCTTTTTTGCAGATTCAACTACCAGGACAATGGGCCTCATTACGATTGTGGCGGTAAGGCAACAACGGCGCTGGTAGTGCTACCGGTGCCGTTGTTACCAATGTGCCACATTACAAATACTGCTCGCGGGTGCGCTCTGCACACCTGGCCAGACCAGGCATGCAGAGTGGCACCAGCGAGCAATACAGGATGGTAGCAAAGGTATCGTTATGAACGGTACCACTGCTACCATTCTCCCCATTCCCATTGAGCTCTATGTGGGCTCAAATGGGAATGGGAACGTACCGGCCCGGGTCCGGCGCAAGGGAAATTACCGGGCCCGCCAAGGTCGGAATGGCTAGTAATTCCCCTTTCGCGGGACCCGGAGCCAGATCCGAGTTTGGGGGTAGCCATGCCGGTATAAACGGCATGGCTACCTCCAACCTCGTAATGAGGCCAATGACTCCCCGCTCCTGGTCTCTGGCTTTCACTGTTCCTCATACAAAACCAGGGGGAATCACTCCCTCGCCCTGGTGATCCTTGTTTCACTAATTCCTACTTTCTCAACAGTTCATGTACAAGTATGATCCCTGAACCAGATTTCCCCAGTATAGCCCACTTGGTCTTCTGGCTTGCCAAGTACAGCCACGAGGAAGAGGGTCACTCTCTCTCTTGCCTTTTGAAATCCTATGCCCCAGACCCGTATTTCTCTATTCAGCTTATTGGACAGACCTGGTTCACTATCCTGCTAAGTACTGAAATGAAGAAGACGATTTACTAAGTTCTCTTGACTCACTCTTAGTTCATTGGACAGACTTGGTTCACTAACTTGCCAAATACTGCCACAAAGAAGATTATTTGTAGGGCTCTTCTTTTATGGGTGTCGGTCCCAGACCTGTGTCTATCCTGCTCTAGTTTGGCAGACCAGGTTTACTCTCCTGCCAGGTACTTCCACAAAGAAGATAATTTGTACTTCTCTCTCGTGGGTGCGGGTACCAGACCTATCTTTCTCTTTCAGTGTTCACTTCTCCCCCAAGGGTTTCCTTATTGCCCCTGCTCTTTGGGTTCTTGTCTGCTCTCTTCTTCTGAGTCCTCCTCAACTCTCTCAGGCCCCCACCAACCGTCCCGGCAGCCCAGATACCTTCTGGGTTCTCACTGCTGTCCTCCGGACGGTCTTGAGCATTCTGTTCTTCTGCTTCACTTTTCGGCATGCTGCGGTGTCTCTGCAGCCTGTGGTTCCTCGCAGGATGGGTGTCTTCACTTGATCATGTGGTCCAGCTTCCTCGCACACCTGGGCCTTTGCTTCATGAGCTTTCCAGTCGGTCCGTCCACAGTGCACCGGATAGGGACGCCTCTAACTTCTCACCAGCAGCCTCTTCAGTCTTCCGCTTTGAATGGCTCACCCACTAGCGTCTCCTCCAGAGTTAGCTTGGCACAGAAAACAGTCCTTCTTTAGTTTTTGTTTTGTAGCAAGGTCCATTTCCTTGCAGAACACTAGAGCGTAGCTCTTGGCTCCATCGAGCCTTCTCTATGCTTCTATGCCTCTTGTTCGTCCTAGTACTTTGAAAGTCAGTTATCTTTAATCTTCCTGTGCTCTCCTTCATCTTAGTGGATTTTATGTCACTGGCCCTACAGTGGTACATATAGTGGTTGGGTATAATACTGGGTTGTAGGACAAGTGTAGGATTAGGAGGGGTGATTGGGAGGGGATCATAACGCATTCTCCTTAGATGTCTGTCCCTGTCCCCACGTTCTCCTTAGATGTCTGTCCCTGTCCCCAGAGGGGGAGTCTCTCCCCACGAGATACTCCCGCTGTGCACCATCCCCAGGGGAACTATCGGGTAGCAGCCTCACCTCCCTGGCCTCATGGGAAGGGGTTGCCCTTTGGGGAAAAGTGACGACATCTAGGGATTCGTCACACTTCCTGAAAACCAAATATGTCTTTCCTTGTAGTGTTCAACTTTTCATGAGAACAGTGGGTTGTTGGAACATTTGAAATGATAGAAGAAGTTATAGAAGTAGATTCTTTAAAACTGTCATCGAGTGTGCTGTCATGTATATGCCCAGTGTTGGTTATGTGTCATTTTTTCTTACCGTTCTTTTTGGGTGTCACCTTTATTCTACCTATAATTTGCAATTTTATCCACTTTAAGTTCATCTTCTGTATGAGTAAACCGATAATTTGTAAGTCTTATAGACCTTTCTTTACTAGTTTGATGGATGTGCCTATTCTTTTGTTAAGGATGAAAAGGGATGTGTTAAAGTGACATATTTTAGTAGTGCAAATAACTGTGATTCAGTACATGATGTCCCCCATCAATGTCTGTAGAGCACAATTCTATCAAGAAAAGGTGTCCTATGAATAAGACGATCTTACCACGTTTCATAGAAAGCACTGAAGTACCTGACACTTTGGAGGAGAACCTTCACAGCGTTGCTAGCTGGGCTTAAAAGAGCACTCTGATGAGATTTACGATTTCTTACATACAGTATGAGACTTCCTCAAATGTGGAACACTCCTGGTGATCCTAAAAAGTGTTAATACCTTGAAATGCTACAGAAGTCACCCCAAATGTATATCTGTGAAGGTAAGACAGGCCATATTGTACTATGTGATATTTACTAAAATATTTCCTATTATTATTAAAAGGTGGTATGACCTTTAGATAGCATTTTGCGTCTTAGTTTGGAAGGTAGAATTCAATTTACAGAGTGTGAATGTCCCTTTTCCTGCTAATGCTATTAGATTGTGCTAACACCCACTGAAAATACAGAGTTGGAAAGAATTTCCAAACTCAGTGTTACCTTAGGACAAGAAAATACCAGGCGGTCACCTACGGCTCGCTCCCTTTTCCTGCTAATGCTATTAGATTGTGTTAACAGGTGTCCAGTCAAACGATCAAAAAAAATGATCGAATGACCTTTTGCACGAATGCAAAAGGATAAAAAAAAGGGTCGAATTCTTTTTATTTATTTATATATATATTTTTAGTTTTGGTTGGTAAAAAATGTATTTAATAAAGAAAACAGGGGGTTTTGGGGGAGGGACCATAAAAAGAAAAAAAGAAATTCAACCCTTTTTTCGTTCCTTTGACTGTCAATCAAAAGGCATTCGGTCCTTTTGTTTTTGACCCTATCACTGGTAACCGTGTTAACAACCACTGAACATCCAGAGTTGGAAAGAATTTCCAAACCCAGTGCTACCTTAGGACAAGATAATACTAGGCGATCACCTACGGCTCGCCAGCAGGGAGTTTCTGCTTCCCTTTGCAAGCAGCAAAGTAATCTCATTGTCGGGTGTCAGATGTATCAAAATCGCACCTAGGGTGCAAAATATTCCTTGTACCAGCCAAGCCAAACACATTTGCTTTATCTTGCTTTTTAGGGTTAACTCTTTTAGGAAAAAAGGGTTCATAATTCAGTAGCTTGCTTGGGACCATAAATCTACACACCCAAAGGCGAGACCTACTTACCTCTCGCCAGAGTGCATAAAGGCTTGCCTCTAGCTTCACAAAAGACAACTCAAATGCAAGGATAAACAATTTTATAAAGAACTAACTTTCCTATTATCTTATCACCTGCATATTCACAGAAATGATTTTCCTTCTCACTGTGCTAGCGTAGGTAAAGCGATGAGGGACTGGTAACTGGGGGACAATCAGTGCCAGTGGGTGTTTTTTAAACATCACTAAAAGAAAAGTTGACTGAATGAAAGTTTGCAGCCTTTCAGGTGATTTTCACTAGGAGCAAGGAGATACTATGCATCTGAATGCAGTGCAATTACAAGCACATGGTGTTCAATGCCCAGCGACGGTTCATTTGTACACAACGCACAAGAACACCATTGTCTGTCTCCAAACAAGACTTATTATAATTTATTATTACCCGTGAATCCTGGCAATGTTGCAAATCGGATTTCTGCTTACCTCCCCATTTTGATCACATGCCGTGTGTGTGTAGAAAAAATCATGGTCGGTGCACGGGGGGCGATCGATGCATGAGCTGGATCCCGCCACTGCAAAACAATGCAAGGAGAACTCAAATTAAAATCTTTTGCGAAAACTGCCATTATCTAGTAATGATCCCATAGAGTGCCAACAAGTGTGTGTGTGTGTGTGTGTCTGTGTGTGTGTTTCCACTTCGTTGCCAGTCCATGACAACGAACCAGTATCACAAGTAAGGAACAAAAAATTATTAGAACACTCAGTCCGCTTTTATGTGTAAAAAAATATATTTAATTTTTATTTGTACAAGGATCCACAATTGCAATTCATTTAACTAACATGGATTTACATAGCAGTATAACTAGTCCCTCCTCTTCACACCACGCGTTCCACTCCAAGCACTGGCACTTCTTCAGGTGAAATTAAATCATATTTTCAACTGGCATTATTTATTTCTACACACCTCTCTGAGTCATCACTTATCCGGTCATGTGACTTACTCTCTACTTATTCCCAACCAAATGTGTGAAAGTCCAGCGGCCATCTTAGACTGGCTAATGATAGATGTACTAATGTTGTTACTGACTTTTGATGTTAGTTTAAAATAAACCTACAACATACATGATATATGTAACTCCATTTGGTGCTTTTTCTCTCAAATATCGTTTTTCGATACTGGTTTGTTATTATGGAACAGCAACCAAGTGGAATAATTGTTTGAGATTTTTTTCCCGGTTTGTCCCGCAACTGTAGTTAGAGCATCTCCTTGTTGTAGGCTTGTGCACCACTTTTGTGGGACCTTCTTGTTTTCATATACATATACATATATTTATATATATAGTCACTGAAAAAGCTTTGTTAAAGGGACATTATGGTTAAGTTGCACTAATCAAAACCAATGAAATTCAATGAAAAAACATGTCATCTTTGATGTCCTGGGTGTTAGTATTAGCAGTGTACGGTGGTGGCGTGAGTTATGGTTGCTTAGCTTACCATAACTGGCGAATTTCTGAGGTTTTTCGGTTTTACTTGTTACCATAATGTCCCTTTAACAAAGTTGTTTTCAGTGAATTTTACAGGTTTTTGTTAATACAGCTTAACCATAACGTCCCTTTAACAAAGTTGTTTCAGTGAATTTCATGGGTTTTTACCAGTGCACGCTAATTTCTTACAACTTACTAATATCATACTTACCCCAATCTAGCAACATTTTCATCCAATTTACAAAGTTTCACCGTGAGATTCTGCCATTTCCCATCTTCTAGAATCATTTTTAAAACTTTTGCACGTCTCACGTCATCGCAGACTTTCCGGACAGTGTCACGTGACCATGCGCAGCAGTTCGGAACTGCATTTTCTGTTGATCTGGCAACTTTCAAGTTTAAAATGTACCCTTGCCCAATTCCTACACCTATTCTTACTCATTATCCATTAACAATCTAGCACAGAGCACATACTAGGAATAATATTAGCAAAACTGCTATTTATCTTAGAAATGGAATCAGCTATTGCCATTCCTCCTTCCCAAGAGCCACCACCACCACCACCACCACCACCAGCTGGAGGACCTACACAACATAAAAAGCACTGTACTTCCAAAGACAATGAAGAGGACCAAGAGGCTGAGGCATAGCTCTCAACTCACACGCTTTTGGCGGGTGTCACCCGCCTTGTAAAGGGCTGACTCACCCGCCAAGCCTCCTGCACGCCCATTTATTCCAATGGACGTCTCACCCGCCAAAAACAAAATCGGGTGATTTCACCCGCCTTTGCAACACAAATGGTTGAGAGCTATGGCTGAGGTACAGGAAGTGCCGACCTTTACCCCCCAAAGAGAATCATAGGTGTGGCAGTTCTTTACCACTTTTGGGAATGTATCAAAGGCTAAAGCTACCAAAGTGAAATGCACTGTCTGCAACGTGGCACTCAGTCACGGACTACCTCGACAGTAATCCTACGGGACCACCTCCATGTGCCGCCGCACCAAATCCAACCACGCAATGCTCTCAGAAATGTTATTCCTTTGTTAGCAAGAAGTAGGCTGTCTTCCTCCACCTCATCTTCCTCAACCAATACTATAACCACACAGCCTACTTATGTGGGACATAAAATTCCACCAGCGATAAAAGTGGCTTTTGATCCATATCTTTCGAAGACAACAGTACTCTGTATATACTGCAACACACCACTCTGCACAGGGAGCAATTTTGAAGTGTTTTTCAAGCTGTAATCATGGAACATGGGAAACACTGCCCTACCTTATATGCAACACACGTGCAACATCTTCCCCAGTCAACCTGCCCCCCCATATTAGTGCTTGGTGCCATTTCCCTCCCCAGCTTACATTCTGACCTCTCCAGCAAAAAAGAAACAAAAAAAAGGTTCCTTTAGGAACCTTTCACAGTTAAAAAATAGAACTAAAAAAATAATCTTATAGACTCCATTTACTTTACATTTCTCAGTAAAGTAGATAGACTCAATAAGATATTTCAACATTTCCATTAGCATTTTGTGTTATGCTAATGGGAATAATGTAGCGTTCATGCCCCATTACAGGGTCTGGAACAGGGGACAATGGCCCAGCAGCCCAAATTATTGTCCCAAGTGAAGCGAGGGTAGATAACAAGGGACTCCGGACCATTACCCCCATGTTCCAGCCCCTGCAACGGGGGATGAAGGCCATTAGCACCCAGGGTTGCCAAGGCGGTAACCCGGGGTACTAAAAAAAAAGGATTTTCCTTCCTACACCGGGACGCGCGCATACAGAGTCCCTCTTCCCTTTCCATGGCGGCCTGCGGGAGGCAAAGAGAAGGAGTGAATGCGGCAGCAGCACCTGCCACAACCGAAATAAGATAAGTAGGTGCGTGGGGGGAAAAAAGAAAAAAGAAACCGGATGGAGGGTGGGGAGGAAGATGGCAGTGGGGCAAGCCAGCCGGCAGGCGGCTTGGAACGTGGACTTGTACCGGCGGTTCAAGCCTGAGTTCGTAGCCACCTGATTGGCTATCTCCCCCACCCATAGTGCTAATGTACAATTCTATATTAAAGAAAAATATAAAAAGACAGAAATCATTTTCTGTCTCAAATACTTTTCTCTAGCATACAATAAGGAACATAATCGGTGGACCTTTATAACTATCCACGGTTTCCACAGACCCTTTTCCACGCCATGGATCATTAAAACACCTGGATGGCACATGCACACCATCGCACAGAGCAGCCATTCTACCCTTTTTAATTTTATATTTGTAACACTCCCTCAATGTCTGCTTTCAAACAGTCACACATCCATCCACTAATCACTTCCAATAAACTTTCCATATAACGCTATGACCATATTAAGCTTCCACACACCAACTACCACTTAAAGGGATGGTCTAGTAAAAATGTTTATTAAAAAAATAGATAGGCCACATAAAAAAAAAAATACTAGCATCCTCCGTTTTAAAACTTCCTATGTAAAATTTTGAGCTATTCAAGCTCAAAATTCGAAAAAGCAAGCACAGTGGCGCAGCCATTTTGTGAAATGGAGGCCCTCCTGTGCTGGCTTTTGCTTTTGCGGCACTAATGAAGGAAAAGCCAGCCAGCTGTAGTAAACAAAGTCTACCGCTGGGTGGCTTTCCCTTCATTAGTGCCGGGACTCGGAGGACGCGGACTGGAGACCAGAGCAGGAAAGCTGCAGCTGAATCTCGGTAAGTGCTATTTATTTTTTTTACAAAAGATAAGCACTAGCTGCATTTTTTTTTCTAAGTTTTCCGGGCTGGAGGAGCCCAGAAAACTTAGAAATAAAATCGCAGCTTTAAAAACGTTGTATTCATGTTTGTGGTCGCTTTTGAAGCGACCGCAAACATAAATACAACGTTATTGTGTTGGAAAACGCTGCGGTTTTTCTTTCCAAGTTTCTCAGGCTCCTCCGGCTCGGAGGAGCCTGAGAAACTTGGAAAGAAAAAACGCAGCGTTTTCCAACACAACCGCGTTGTGTCTGCCTGAATCTGCTTTACCATTTGGGGCTCTCGGGCTCCCCTTGATTCAGGCAGAAACAATGCGGCATTGCGGAAAACAACCGCGTTGTTTCTGCCTGAATCTGCTTTTCCATTTGGGGCTCTCGGGCTCCAGGGAGCCCGAGAGCCCCAAATGGAAAAGCAGATTCAGGCAGAAACAACGCGGCATTGCGGAAAACAACCGCATTGTGTCTGCCTGAATCTGCTTTACCATTTGGGGCTCTCGGGCTCCCCGGAGCCCGAGAGCCCCAAATGGAAAAGCAGATTCAGGCAGAAACAACGCGGCATTGCGGAAAACGGAGCCTGAGAGCCCCAAATGGAAAAGCAGATTCAGGCAGAAACAACGCGGCATTGCGGAAAACAACCGCGTTGTTTCTGCCTGAATCTGCTTTTCTATTTGGGGCTCTCGGGCTCCCCACGGGGAGCCCGAGAGCCCCAAATGGGAAAGCAGATTTAGGCAGACAACGCAGCATTTAGCATTTCCCATTTGGGGCTCTTGGGTTCCCCACGGGGAGCTCGAGAGCCCCAAATGGGAAATCAGCTGCAGGTAGAAACACTACGCGGCATGTAAACATAACCGCGTGTGTTTCTGCCTGCTGTGGCTTTCACTTTGGGTCTCCGGTGCTCCGGAGCACCGGAGACCCAAAGTGATAGCCACAGCAGGCAGAAACACACACGGTTGTGTTGGAAAACGCTGCAGTTTTTCTTTCCAAGTTTCTCAGGCTCCTCTGAGCCGGAGGAGCCTGAGAAACTTGGAAAGAAAAACCGCAGCGTTTGCCAACACAATAACGTTGTATTTATATTTGCGGTCGCTTCAAAAGCGGCCACAAACATAAATACAACGTTTTTAAAGCTGCGGTTTTATTTCTAAGTTTTCCGGGCTCCTCCAGCCTGGAAAACTTAGAAAAAAAAACGCAGCTAGTGCTTATTTTTTGTAAAAAAAATAAATAGCACTTACCGAGATTCAGCTGCAGCTTTCCTGCTCTGGTCTCCGGTCCGCGTCCTCCGAGTCTCGGCACTAATGAAGGGAAAGCCACCCAGCGGTAGACTTTGTTTACTACAGCTGGCTGGCTTTTCCTTCATTAGTGCCGCAAAAGCAAAAGCCAGCACAGGAGGGCCTGCATTTCACAAAATGGCTGTGCCCCTGTGCTTGCTTTTTCGAATTTTGAGCTTGAATAGCTCAAAATTTTACATAGGAAGTTTTAAAACGGAGGGTGCCAGTATTTTTTTTTTTATGTGGCCTATCTATTTTTTAAATACAAATTTTTACTAGACCATCCCTTTAACAATCTTTTACAAATCTTTTGCTTTTTGAAATTTATTTTTTTAGTTCTCTTCTTCCAAATGATTGTATTGTTTTTATGTTGATTGCACAGTCAATCTGCTGTTCTAATATGAACTTGCGTTCTGTGGATCACTTGAAAATGGTTTCATGGAACGCAAATGGAATTAATAATGTTGTAAAGGATCCAAGGTGTTGTCTTGCTTAAAAACAATGTCTTGTGATGTTGACTTTTCTCCAGACGACACACCTCACTGATGATGAGGCCGCCAAACTTAGGCGGCGTTGGGTGGGTCAAACATACTTTTCAACACTCAGTTCGAACAAAAGGGATCTCTCGATTTTAATTTAAAAAAATCTACAAATATAGGTTCTGTCTAGCAACTCTGCCAAAGAAGGGATAATTGTCTCGCTAATAGTTAATTTGATGTCTCTCCTTACAATATATGCTGAACAAATCCATCAGGTGGAGAATGAACACAGCCATATTGCAGAATAAGCGTATAAAAGAAGAGATTGTGAATGAAATTGAGAATTTTATTGCAATTAACAGAACTGCTGCTGTTGCTCTTTCAACGGTCTGGTAGACAATGAAGTGCTATATGTCAGGCAGACTGATGTCTAAAACAGGGAAATACTGGAGAATGAAAGAGAAGGAATTGAAGAGATTAACCAGCGAAGCAAAAGCACTGGCGAAACAATGTGCGATGAATCAGGACCAGAATGTACAGTCTGAACTCAGGAAAAATATGAGTTAAACAAAATTATATCTGACCAGGTTAACAACACTTTATTCAGGAGTTTAATTAATTACTTTGAGAATGGGGAAAAGGCTGGAAGGTTACTGGCCCACAGCCTAAAGGTTGAAGAGAGTGTACAATGTATTACTGCGATAAGAGATCCATTTCGGCAATCTGGTGACACATCATAAGAGCATAAATTACATATACATGGGATTTTATGAGGATCTGTACCAATCTGAATTAAGTTGTGACCAGAACACAATAAAATCGATTCTTGACTGTGTTGAGATCCCTCAGCTATCGAAAAAGCAAGAAACACTCTTAGAAAACACAATAACAGTGGAGGATGCTCATCTGGCAACTTCGACGGTCCGAGGAGGCAAAACGCCAGGAACCGATGGATTGCCTGCTGAATTACACCGGATCTTACATGAGTATGCCCTACAGCTACTATGTGATGTGCTGAACCCATCGTTCGAAACTGGGTCCTTGCCAGACTCTATGACATGCATTGGTGATGGTACTGATGAAAAAAGTCAAATCACCAACACAATGTGGGAACTATAGGTCAATTAGCCTGATTAATTCTGACTGCAAGCTCCTGGCAAAGATATTGGCCAAACGATTGGAACCTGTGGTGCCATCGCTAGTGCATGACAACCAGGTGGGATTTGTGTCTAGAAGGTCAGTGGCGGATAATGTGAGGCGGCTGCTCCAGGCGATTGATATTGGATGTAAGCAAATGTGCCCAGCTGCAGTGTTCTCACTGGATGCACAGAAGGCCTTTGATAGGGTTGAGTGGCCATACCTATTCGAGTGCTTAAATAAAATGGGTTTCGGGGTGAACTTCCAGCAGTGGGTGAGGCTTTTATATACTGACCCTAATACTAGTGTGCTCACAAATGGACTCATCTCAGAACTCTTCAGGCTAAATAGGGGTACCAGACAGGGATGCCCACTGTCCCCTCTACTATTCATCCAAGCTATGGAGCCATTGGCGGTGATGCTGCAATCAAATGAGGATATCCATACTGTCGGCGAGGGTGTAGGTGCTCAAAAGATTTGGTACTATGCTGATGACTTGCTTGTGTTTCTCAGTTACCCTGCCACAGGTATTTCGCACCTGATAGAGGATTTTCAGTGTTTTTCTAATTTGACAGGGTACAAGATAAACTGGTCTAAATCTGAGATTCTACAAGTCGACGTTTTCTTGCATGAGACACACGTGCTGCCAATATGACTTTATTTGGTGCCCAGGAAAAATGAAATATTTTGGAGTCTGGATTTGTTCCAAGGTTGAGAAATTGCCAATGATGAATTTTGATTTGATAATTCCCAAGCTAGAATCTGACATGTACAGGTTGGCACTTCTGAGACTCTCATTGTGGTGCAAAACGCACTGTGAGTAAAACTGAAACTGAGAACTGTAGTAAAAATGAATTTAGCACCAAAAATGCACTCAGTTCTCTCAATGCTCCCTATGTGCCAAGGCAGATTTTCAAAGAGCTGGATATGCAATACAAAAGTTCCTGTGGGATGGCAAGCCGCCGAGCTTGGCTCTATGGAAAATGCAGCTTGCACTGAGACAAGGCGGTATGAACCTGCCGAACTTCTTTGACTACCATCTCGCTTTTTCCACCCGACACTTGTGTCGGACTATAGGTTCAGAGCATGAACTTTCAGGTGAGATTGTGGCTGAGTGGAATGGTGTCTCGCATCTGGCACCACAAGCCTTGTTTAACAGTGACTATACCTTCTCGTCTTGTGAACACCCTGACAGCGTTATTGCGTGAGTTCTGGTGCAACATATCACGAAAGATTGGAAGTGACCCATACCAATTCTTGGATGCATCAATCTGGTTGAATCCTGCATTGACCAGCAATGGGAAGGAACTCTTCTGGTCATCTTGGTTCCTGGGAGGAGTTAGATATATCAGAGGTCTGATTAAGGAAGGAAAATTATTCCCCTTTGCATGTCTGTGCAATGACTTTAACTTGGCTGATTGTTCTTACGCAGAGTACAGACAACTAAGGGGAATCGTTGCCACCAAAATAAATCCTGCGCAAATGATGCCTCCAAATACAGCATGGACGGCGCTGGAGCTCTGCAAGAATGCCCTGCATCCAGCAGCTACAATGTATGGCATACTGTTATCCAGTCGGAAAGGAGACCCTAAACTGGCCAATGTCTGGGCTATTGAACTAGGTTAAAGAATCGATCAGGACTGCTGGCAGCGATGCTGCAATAATGTCTGCCTGGTGAGCTTGGATTGGGGCTTGAGGGCATCACAGACCAAGCTCCTCGTCAGAACATATTCGAGTCCGGATCGTATGTTTAAGAGACACCTTATTGACTGTGACCAATGCTGAAAATGTAAATTTGAGAAGGGCACCTTAAGTCACGTGCGCTGGGCCTGCCCCAAAACAAAAGACTTTTGGAAACTAGTTTGTGAAAGGCTGGGCTTGGTTTTAAGCTGCACGATTGCAATGAAAGCATCTATTTTGGTTCTCGGAGATGTTACAAAAATGTGTGGCTGCTCCAAGCTTGTATGGTGGCAAAAAAATGATTCTAAAGGGATAGAAGTCTGCGGCCTCCTTTTGTATTCATGACTGGGTGGACGAATTATTGACTGTCTCCACATATGAGAGAGCAATTTACAAGTAGTCTATGAATGATGATACTTTTGCAGACATTTGGGGATAATTCCTTGATGCATATGGTTGATGTTTTAACTATATAATGCATGTTGTTAACTGTGCACTTATCTCCCACGCATTTGTTTTTTTTGTTTGTTTTCTTTTTTCTCTCTCTTCTCTTTTTCTATTCTTCCGTTAATTCAATGTTTGATTTTTATGAACCATTATTGACTATTCAATGCTGTTTTAATATTTGCTGGTCTGTACTCAGTGGTTGGATTTCAATGTTATGTACCATTTGTTATGGCTCTTGTGACTTGCTTTTGACAAGGGAAAATAAAAAATTTACTGAAAAAACAAATCTTTTGCATTTACATTTCCCTTACTTATACAAAGCAATTGTACACAGTGTTCCTATAAATGCACGTATGCATTTTGCAGTGAGAGAAGTGCAAACATAGAACGGGCGCTACTGATGGGCAAATGCTCATGAGTACCCAGGAGGGAAATGCCAAGGGGGAACGCCACTGGGTAACTACTGGAGCAGAGGAGTTCCAAAAGCGCGATGCATCTTAAGCATAGCATCCCTTTAACACATTTTTTCTGTCAATTTAATAGGTATTTTATAAGTGAAAATGTTTCATGGTGTTATATCACTATTAATAATTCCTCTTTTCATATATATGAAAGAACTATAAACCTCCTTCCTTAAAGATACACATTTTTTGCAACACATACTTATGCCTGTCATTATGAGCAGCGCATGTTGCACATGGAAATCATTGTTCAATTGCCTACAGCATAAGGCTCAACCATAACCCCAGCAAACCAAACCACCCCTATTATTCACTGCACCTACACTGCATCTTAGCTCAGTGTCCACTATACCCTAATAATATAACCAATGGCCAGTGCTCATATCTGACCAGTCTCCAAATCCATGGGGCATAGGCTTTGGCCATGCCGCATTCTCAAATTAGCAAATCAGAGTACACATTTGCGTTTTTGCTGAGGACCAGACCCACTACCCAGACACCAAATGTATATCACTAGTTTTTCTAATTATAATCTTACACTTTCGAAAAATAAAACACAAGACATATTTCCAAAAAACATGCTATTAGGTCCCTGCTAATGCTTGTTGCACAGGTTTGTTGTAATCTAAACCACTACTTCAGGCTGTAACCGCAAGCAGAATATTTTTTCTCATTCAAACCTACCACTATGGCTGCATGCCCCAATAAGCAAATTACAGAACACATTTTTCTTTGCTGACGGCCAGGCCCATTGCCCAGACACCAATGTTATATAACTGTGGTGTGTACACTTTAAAAAAAACAAAAAAACACAGGAATATTTTCAAAACCATGCTTTCCAGTTCTTGCTGACCCTCCTCGTGCACATTTGCTGCAATCCCATCCAGCACTTCAACCAGTACCCATGAGCAACATTGTTTTCCCTTTTAAACCTATACCAATTTTCAAAAACGTTACGACATAGCGGTCCCTGGTGGCCATGCCCAGTTTAACCCCATTGCTGGTCCCACGTAGTCATGGCCAGTAGCCAGATTGTTCGGGTCATAGCACTAGGCCATGACCCGGACAATCTGCACACTACCCATGGCCACAGGCTATACCTCAGTCACCAAAGGTATATCACTATTTTTGGTACCTACTAAATTATGACACTTTTCCAAAAATAAAGAAGAGGCCCATTTACAAAACCATGCTCTCAGGTCCTTGCCAATGCTCCTTACAGAAGTTTGCTGCAAATCCGCCCATGTTTTATTTTTTCAAAAGTGTACATACATACAATAGTCATATAACTTAGCCCCCACTTGACAAAATAAATCCATTCACACTTTGCACAAACATTCAAGGTTGGGTATAAAATCTTTCTGAAAATATTCGTCAAACGGCAACAAAGTTAGAAACCACATAAACATTTTGAGACCCGTCCCTCTAATGTTGCCCCCTATTGACAAAATCCCACTAAACTTTCATATCTAGATCTAAAATCTCTTTGCAAACTTTTGTGCAGATTCATCAAATGACACCACATTTATAAGCCTTTACAATATTTTGGGACCCCCCCTCTAATTTTGTGCGCTCTCGGCAAAACAGCACCAAACTTGTAGAACCATTCAAGATCACGTCTTGAATAATATCATAACATTTCATACAGTTTCATTGAGTGGCGCCAAAGTTACACAGCATCCAAAAACTGCTTTTCACCAACCCTGTAATGCAAAAATATGTATGGATACCCCCAGGCCTCCAGATAAGGTGCGCCCGAGGCCTTTTTACGCATGAAAATCTTGTAAATACGACAGCTTTAGTATTTCCCTGTGTACATTTACACACAAGTTTAGAGCAGAGGGCCGTTCAAACGTCAGCTTACTTGACAGCAACCAGAAGGCTTCTTTTGATTTTTATCTACCTAGATGTAATCGCAAACCATGGATAAATGCCTCTGAAACAGTATGCATTTCTCTGAAGCCTTTCAAAAAAAGAAACTGCACACTGTGATTAAAGAAATGGTTTACTTAATTCAGCTTCTGCTGTGTTGCTGCTCATGGAGCAAACAGAAGCACTGTGCATAATTATTTTCCTAGCATTTTAGGATTGTAAAATTAATAAGATGGAAAATTAAGATGCAATTGAGAGTTAATATTTTGTAAGAAATGATGCGTTTTTCCCAGTGAATGCAAACCAGTATTGCACTATTGTATTTTTTAGAGAAGTTCTGTGCTGTGTGCATAATCATGCAAAGGCAGATCATTTTTACACTTATAATTTAATTTACACTCTAATTATAGAAACCGTGTGTAAAATAACTATGCACGGTCTAGTTTACATCCATTCAACCTTGCAGTAAAGGGGTACATTATTATAAATGGTCAGTGGCAGCAGAGTCTTTGTTCAAGGGTGAGTGATTGTCATTTCACCAATCACAGGTCTTCTAGCCTCTCAAATCTTCAAGACTACAATTAAAACATCCAAAACCTGACTCTCCAGGAAGTGCAAGCACTGCTCAAAAATAAACAAATGAAAGTTAAATTTGTAATTGAAATAGAAACTCAGCAAAACATGCCCCTGTGATAATCCAGGTAGGTATTTAACTTTATGTAGCGCTTCATACATGGTTCGTCCAACATCTAGGCACTGTGATTATTATACCTCAATCGATACTCAGTTAACCGACCTCGGAAGGATGTTAGCCAATAAGATAGCTCAGCTGGTTGGGCACTCGTTGCTGTAATCTGTTCATGATCTGTAAATTGCAGGTTTGAATCTCAGCAAGGCCAACTCATCCTTTCAAGTTTGATAATGGAGTACCGACTACGGTTTGATGATAATTGTGATCAATATGTTTTATGTACAGCGCTTTGCCAAAAGCACTATATAAATAACCATTTAACCATGATAGTAGATATAGAATTTAGCATGGAGTCCTTCCCTCAATGCACTGTTGTACCATCAGGTAGTAATAGCTCCAGAAAACGAAGACTTTCATTAAACCTCAAAAGACAATTCTGCTATCGAACCTCAAAACACACAATACAAATTATGCTTGCTTTACTATGTAATTTGCTAGGTTTTTGTGTTTTCAATATTGAAATATATACAGGTGAGATCAAATGGCAGGCCTTACAGAAATAATGAAAGGTGTATTCTGTCACAATGCAGAAAGCTGCCACATAGTAATGATTTCCATACAGTTTTTGCACATGTCGGCTCGATGTCACATACATTTTTCTCTCTTGCATAGGAGAAAAGTAATTTTTACTCTCTTAAAATCACATTTATTCTCAAAGAGTTAAAATAAGAAGTAAAATACTCCCACCTCAAAATCTTATTTGGAGCACAGGATGCCCCTGAACATCTGAGATGTTTGCTAACATCACAGGGCTGTCCCCAAACTGTTTGCGGACATCGTAGATGAAAAAACACCTGTTTTGGGGCTTTTTATGGCCATATCACATCCCATCCTCATCACCCCTCACCTCCCCAGAGATCGTTTGATTAGTTTGACAAGTGCAATGTTGTGTGTTTTTATGTTTTTACTGCAAAGTTCACAGAGAACAGGCCCTGTCTGCGAATCCAACATGACGGGCATTTCCAAAAAATAAGATGCACCTCATGCTTATCACCATCCAATCAGCTGGCATGGTTAAAAGCCATGCCTAGTAGCCTGTCACTGTTTTAAAATATATAGTGGGCAACGTTGAAAGCTTTAGTCAGTGGCCAGGGCTAAAGGCCATAGCTAGTGCCCATTCATATGTCAGAATATACAATTGAGACAGCCAAAGGCCGTGGGCACTGGCTAGTATTGCATTGAAAACTATGGCTAGCGTCTGGTTAGTGAAGTGGGAGAATGGAAGAACAGGCTCCCGTCCTTCACCTCTCGCGCTTGGCCTAGAGGGTCACGGCCCAGACACCCGCCGCGAGAAGAGTTTGTCCATTTACCAGACGACCAGGTACCCTGGTACAGGAACATACGGATGTGTCCACCTGCCTGCCCAGCAGCCCGCACTGGCCATGCCGACACCTGCGGCTCGGATCAGCTAGACTAAAAACCACACGTCGTTAGAGATGCCATGACGACCTAGACAACGGGAAGCACATCTGTACAAGTATACACACTTAACATTTCCACACCAATCTACACGAAGAACATACTCAGTGCTCTGACGTAGGCGACAGGCATATTCACGGACGTGCATCTTTATTATTTTTACATAGGCTTTCAGAATGCAGAAACGCAAGATGCATCATGAACTCATCTATAACGCTTGCTCACGCTTCCCTTGAAACCCGTTACCACCATGAGAGGTATAATGGAAACACGATACTGGTCATGGAAATGTATGCTACTATAATCTAAAGCACCTATGCACCAAACAGACTACTTAAGCACCAGGCCCGAGTAGGCCTCAAACAAGAGCTCCCGTGGACATTAACAAAGCAAGAGTCAGGTTGCTGATCCTGCAGAAAGAACCCGATGGAGCAACCAGCCAAGGTCGCAATGTTGCAAGCCCACATCCAAGAACAAATCATCAAAGGCACGATGTTGCAACCTCGCACTCCGCGTACCAACGTTAAAGTCATATCTACAAATTAAACCAGACACACAGTGGAAAAGCAATATTAATTGTGCAGAATTCTGCCTCAAACACGGTCCCGCCTCACGTGACCAAGCCGAATCTGACGAGATGCCAAAACCCAGGAGAGAAAAGGCGTCTGGGTCCCTCACTACGAGACACAGGCCGAGACACTTGAAAGGCTCAATGGACACCTGCTACAGTGGGAGCGGTCAGCCTTCCACCTATGAATAAATCCTCACATTGTCTGCACGTACCCATATTGAAACATTGTTGCAAACACAGGTACACCGAGAGCTGGGAACAACGGTGGTCCCAGGCTGGGGAGCTCACGGATGCACCAATCAGAACATGGGGCTCTTATCTCAGACGTCAGTAACATTAGCCAATCCTCAGGAGCCTTCATGTAACAATTCTTATGTATCCAATTATAGGGACAACCCAGATATACCACCTGACTACACCTTGTCCACTAATATCATTCTCTATATGTGTACTATACTAACCCTACCACTCGAGCAACCAATTAAGAGTGGCGATAGGTTTTTTGTTAACTTTCTGAAGTGACGCAAGTAGCGCGTCATAATGCAGTAAAAAGGGCCTGCGAGCCCCACGATTATGTGTGTGTCAGGACGGACGCGTACGCTCCTTGACCCATCCCTGCCGTTTTGTATAAATAAACAGCAGAGTCGCCTTGCTCCTTGTGTGTGTGTCTCATACTCTATCTCATCTGGGATATACGGGAGGAGTTGGGGCCTCCCTGCCCGGAGGTCTGCGGACGGCCCGGCCGACCCCGGCAGAATTTCCCCCCGACAAGTTGGAGGCACTGCTGAGATCTGTTTAAGATCAACTTTTATTTTTAGTTTTTCCAGGCACTCCCGTTGCGAGGAGGCCCGGCGGCGCGGCCCCCTCTGCCGTTGCCCCCTTCTGAGGACTACAGGACCATCGCGGAGCCGCGAGAAGACCGGACAGCGCAATCCGGATATTGGCCCTCGGGAGCCGGTTGAGAAGTATCCCGCCCGCGGTCGGCGAGTGTCCAGACGTGGTCCAGACGAGGGGAGGTGGCGAGCCGCTTGGAGGGTGCACGCAGTCGAGCGGCCCTGCATCGAGAGAACTTGGTGAGCATGACACGCACAACAAGCAATGCGAAATTGTGAGGGAGGGGGAGGAAGTAAATAAGGGAGGGGGGAGGTATTGTAGAGATGTGCGGCGAAGGTTTAACTGAGTGTTGCTAATGGAATGAATGGTAGCAAAACGAGTGCGAGAACAGTCGGCTAACGTTACGCGAAAGAGGGGGGCGGGGCACGAAAACATCACGTGCAGCCGCTCGTAACAGTCAGCTAACGTTACGCGAAAGAGGGGGGCGGGGCACGAAAACATCACGTGCAGCCGCTTGTAACAGTGAGCTAACGTTACGCGAAAGAGGGGGGCGGGGCACGAAAACATCACGTGCAGCCGCTCGTAAGACACTGATGGTCTAAATTGCGACTAAGTGTGAGGGTGGGTGTGTGTGGTTTCCTACGACTTGACATTTATTGATCAATGAGTAGATGAGGTTCCCTATTGTTCGAGCAAGAAACTCGATAGGTAGATGACGTTTCCCTGTGGGCGGTAGCTAGTTACATAGTTGCCCAAAACGGAAGATAATTGGCTGGTTAAGCCCTCCTGTTAAGGGGCGTATCACACGCGAGGCGACGCAGCGTGCGCAGTCCGGTTATATTATTGATGAGATTACCTTGTTCCAGGAGAGACAGGAAGACAGCTGTAGGGTTAGCGGGGTAGATTGCAAGTGTATTTTGAACTTAAAAAACATAACAAGAATATACCAGTAGCTCGAAGAAATCGGTGACGTCACCAGTAGGGATTTAATAGGATATCGCGAGCACAAGGAATTTTGGGTTTGAGAGTGGTGGGGAAGAGAAGCATGATAAAGGAGCTGGTACGGAGATAAACTATAAACCAGTGGATCGAAAAAAGGGGAAAGGGGCGTGGCTGCGCACGGAGAACGCCGGCCACGGCAAGTGTAAACGGGGGAGGAGAACGGAGAAACAGGACGACTGTATAAGATCATCGTAAGGGGTACGCAGCCGCAGGGGGCTGCGTGCGCTTCGGCCGCAGGGGGCCGTAGGGGAAGGAATATAATATAACATCATATTTATTATCATTGCATAATTTGTCAAAAGGATTGTCGAAAGTCCCCACACTTGCGGGGCGAGGTAAGCAATACAAGGTTGTATATCGTAAACTGCTAGTAAGGGGAAGGGTAACAAGGGGAGTGAATTTATGTCATACGGGAGAGGGTCGGGAGGGTGGGGGAACACCCTCACTACCCCACTACAGCACATATGCACCACACTGCCACCACATAGGGAGAAGTTAATTAAGTACAGCATAGAGTGGACCCAGGGGACAGATAACAAAATGTTAACACCATGGCCGCCTAATGGTAGTTTCGATCCATATGCCCAACATTCACTACTGAACCATCTGCACAATACATACAAGGGGAAGAAGTTGGCAAACCATGTGGAGGTGTTTAACTTATGGAGGATGTTCCAGGGGTCTCGACCAGGACCAAATGGAATGTTCACTATGGGGGAAACACCGGAAGAAAAGGAGATTAAGAAAGAAGGAACGGGTGGGGAAAAGGAGTGCGAAAGCACAAAGAATACGGGGAACGAAAGACAGGGAGGAGAAAAGATTGATAAATCAGACGACATAAAAAAGGAACCGAGCAATGGGATACCCATAACACCGGGAGTGAAAACAGAGGGAGGAGGGTTGTACCCTTTAAGAGAATTAGGAGAAATAGCAGGACAGTTAAGGGCGGCTGAAGGATACTCAAACCCGGCATACAGCCCTCCACCATATGTGGCTCATGGGAAGATACCAATGGGGGACAGGAGGATTAGAGAAGAGCAGACTGTAGAGATAGGAAACGATGAGTGGATAGCTGCACAGATATTGTTGAAATTACGAGGCTCACTAACTGGAGAAGAAAGGGAGGCGGTAAGGAGAACAAACGAGGATAGTGCCAGAGAGAGTGAAATGAGGGGAGAGGAGCTACTACGGCAGAAGGAAGAGATTTTGGAGGAAAGATTAGCAGAACTAAGGGATGAGCAGAATGAACTGATCAAACAACTTGAGCGGGAGGAAAGAGAGAGAGTGAGGAAAAGGAAAGAAGGTAAGGACGAATTGGAAAAATTAAGGGAACGAAGTGAGGAACAAAAGAGAGAAGCTGAAAGGGTAAAAGGAGCAGCAGATAGGGTATCAAGAGTAGTGCTGAGAGAGAAGAAGAAGGAAGAAGAAGAAAAGGAAAAAGAAATGGAAATATGGAGGAGGAGGATAATATCAGAGGCAACTAAGAAATATGAAGAGGGGAAGGTAATAGAGAGTATAGTAGAAAGAGAAAGGGTGAAATGGGAAAGGAAGAAAGAGGATGAAAGGATATTGGAACAGATGAGCAACGAAGTAATGGAGGAGTTGAAAAGGAAAAGGGAGGAAAATAGTAGGGAAATGGAGGAGAGGAGTGAAGGAGGAAGAGAAGAGAGGGGTTGGGAGAGTGAAAGATGGGGAGATGTATATAAAAGTAGAGAGGTAGCAACAACATCAGCACAAAGGGGGACAGTTGGTAACAACGGAAAGGGAGAAAGAGACCTAATAGACTTAAAAACAGTAACAATAAAAGGAAAAAAGGCAGAGTGGGGGGTGCAATTTATGAATGATTTTTGCAGTGAGGAGGAAGGAGGAGTGGAGAAGGATGGAAGGAAGAGTGAAAGGGAAAGCTTAGATAAACTATACCTTACTAGAACAAACATAGATTCGCCCTGGATGAGTAGAAGATGGGAGGAGCTGGAGAGAAGTAAGGAGGAAGTGAAAAGAATAGGGGAAGCACAAACCAATGAAACCACGCCACCCACATCACCATCGCACCCTCCCACGTCACGCCCTACATGTTCAACTACCGCGCGCTCTCTGCACAGAATAAAGCTCGCGCCCTTCATGAATGAACTTACACCTTATGCATGTCGGCTTAGGGACCTCCCTAGTCGCAGGCAAGACAGACAAATAAACATACCCATATTGAACACAGGAAATGATGAAAAAAGGGGAAAGGAAGAAGAGGGAGATAGGAGCAGAGGTAGTAAGGAAGAATTTGAAGTAGTAAAAGAAATGGGGGAAGAGGAGGGGTGTGAAGACTCAACATTATGGAGCGTAAAGGGTGACACAAGACAGAATTTAATGCCACTGCTGGAGAGAGGAGGGGTTAGACCACAGTATGTACCTTGGAAACATACGGATAAGGAAAATATAAAATGTAGGCTCCCATCACTAAGTGGAGGTGCGGGTAAGTGGATATATGAAATGGAAAAACACACCGCAGGACAGAAACTAGCAGTAGGAGATGTGAAGGGCCTGTTAATATCAATATTAGGGGATAGAGCGGATGACATTTGGAAAAGAGCGGGATTCCATGGGGTAACAATAACGAACACATCGCATGATGGGGCACCATTTGCAAACTGCAGACATGCGCTATGGCAGGCACTGAGAGTGCAGTACCCAGACACATCAGACATAGGAGCCATTACTTCCCGTAAGATGGGTGAAAATGAGGATCCTGTTGATTATATACAGGATGTTCAAGAGAAGTGGCGCATGGAAACTAGAGAACAATGGGACAAAACACCAGCCATATTTTATCATATACTAGTACAAGGGCTCCCAGAAGGAGTTCAAAAACAACTAAAGAAAGTAGTGGGGATGGAAGCAAAACCATGGCCAGAAATACAACTGACTATAGTACATCACTGCAGAACATGGCAAGGAAAAATGAAACAAAAGGAAGAGGATAGGAAAACAGAAGAGGCCAAATTAGTACAGAAAAAACTTACTAAATACACAATGGAAGGGGCACTAATAACTACGCCCACACCAATGGCCCAAAGCCCAACGCAAGTAGTGGCTGCACAAGATCCCGCACAAATAACGCCTCCACAAGGTGTAATACAGCAAGTGCCGCCTCTGCAATTACACGCACCAAACATGGGAGGAGGGTACCCAATGCAAGGAACTGGGTATTATAGTTATAACAGAGGGAGAGGAGGGTTTATGAGGGGGAGAGGATATGGATATAATACCCAACAACAGGCTGGGGGACTAAGAAATAACTACCCCACAGGGCAACCCGTATACCAGGACAACACAGGGAGCTTCCCATGGCAAAACAGGGAACCACCCGTGTGTTGGAGCTGCGGACTATTAGGACACATGTCACGTACATGTAGGGTCAGGCCAGGAACACCAGCATGGAATGAACAAGCACAACCTAGGACATTACAAGAACAGCAGGGCATACAACAACAGCAGACGTCACAAAAAGGGAGTGACCCACAACAACAAACAACACAACAGCCACAAACCTATTCACTGCCACAACAACAAATAACACAGTACCTGCCACCGCCACAACAACAAGTAGCGTTAATACAACCACCACCCCAAAATGAACGAACACAATTGGGTGGGGTGACGGTGTTGGGACACAACCCTTACACAGGGAATGGCCAATCATTGTACCCCCAATAGGCCAGCCCACAGACGGCCTTGGTGTGTCCCATCCTGTCAGTAACACCTAATAGTGCGGAGGAACCACGCATAGAGGTAACGATAGGTGACAAAAAATTATCATTTCTTGTTGACACCGGGGCAACCCGGTCTTGCATAAGGGAAGGTAAATTTAAGATGTCAGGCGAAGCCATGAACACCCAAGGATTTTCTGGGGCTAAAGGGTTGGTTCCATTTACTGATAATGTTCCCTTATCTATTGGAGATTATGATCTGTCAGTTCCACTCTTGTATTATAGTGCCTCACCAGTAAATATACTGGGGAGGGACATAATGAACAGGTTGAACATGACGATCTCCTTTACAGAGGATGGCATAATTTGCTCTACTCCAGGGATTAACATGCTCGCAGCACGACAGATTTTGCAAGCATACTGTGGACAGACAGCGATTAGGGCGGAGCCAGTAGATGGCGAGATATTCCAATATGGCACTGACATGGCATTTGCATGGATGCCAGGGATAGAAGGGAAAATATGGAGGAGACCAGCAGCCTATCTATTCCGACCAGAAACACCAGTTAATGAACTAGAAGGGAAGGTGTTTGTAGTGGACATTGAGAGCATTATTGCAACAGCTGATTATGTTGCTGTGCACGCCCAAGATAAAGAAGGAAGAGCATGGAGGGCGGTGATAGCACTAGCAGAAGGATGTAGGCTGACCCAGGTGTCAGATGAAGAGCTGTTCTCAGAAGAAAAGGAAGAAAATGAAATGGTGTTCATGATGAGTGTAGAAATATGGCTAAGAGTGGCTCACAAACAAGTAGCACAGAAAATTGCAATGGCACTTGAGGCACCCGCAGGCACCCCAGTCCCATTTTTTAAGGAGGATATGTCAAAGGTGCCCAAATCATTATGGACTATTAGCCCTTATGACGTGGGATGCATAAAAAGCATAGGGGGTGTAAGGATAAAATTGAAAAAAGGTGCCATACTACCAAGAGTTAAACAGTACCCATTGTCAAAAGAGGCAGATGAGGGCATATTTGAAACCATAACAGCCCTTATAAACAATGGCATATTGGTCCCCTCAGAATCACCATGTAACACAGCTGTGTACCCGGTGCGCAAGGCTAAAGGGGGGTCTTGGCGCTTCATACAGGACCTCAGACCCTTGAACAACATAGTAGAAGCAGAGTATCCAGTAACAGCAAACCCGGCCACAATATTGTGTGGCATTCCAGCAGAAGCATCACGATTTACAGTGATTGACCTTAAAAATGCTTTCTTCTCAATACCATTACACCCAGACTCACAAGATTTGACAAGCTTCACTTACCGAAATACAAAGTGGAAACATACCAGATTACCACAGGGGTATTGTGAATCACCCTCAATTTTCAATAGAGTAATACAGATGGATTTGGGTAACGTTGAGGTGGAAAGCACAGTGTTACAGTATGTGGATGACATAATAATTTGCAGTACAAACGAAAGTAAATGTAGAGAGGACTCCTTAAAAATGTTGACGATACTGGCAGAAAAGGGGTACAAGGTAGACATGGAAAAGATACAATACTGTCAGGAACAGGTACTTTACATTGGTCAACTGATATCCCAACATGGAAGAAGGATTGCACCACAAAGAGCACAGGCCATCTCAAGCACTCCCGTGCCACAGACTGTGAGAGAACTGCAGCAATTTCTGGGGCTGTGCAACTACTGTAGAGCATGGGTATTTGATTACAGCTCATACATAGGACCCCTGCTTGAGGGTTTGAAGGAAGCAAATAAAGGGGAGAAAAAGTTGGGATGGACTATGGAAATGAGGGAGGCATTTGACGAATTAAAAGACGCGATATCAACTGCTCCAGTACTTGCATCCCCAGACTATGAGCGGCGCTTCTTTATATTTTCACATTGCGACTCAGCAGTGATGAAAGCAGTATTGGCCCAAAAAACTAGCATGGGCTATAAACCAGTAGCATTTTACAGCGGTCACTTAGACCCTATAATGTTAGGCCACTTCTCTTGTGAACAAGGTCTTGCTGCAGCTGCTTTTGCAGTAGAAAAAGCATCAGCAATAACTATGGGGTGTCCAACTACACTATTTGTGGAACATGCACTATTTGCGATATTGAATAAACCTAAGTCCACATTAACGACACAGAGGGCATCAGGTTATGAGATTATTTTGTCTAAAGCTGAACTGGCAATTGTTAGATGTAGCACGGTTAACCCTGCAAGGTTCCTAGCAGAAGTAATTGAAGAGGGAGATTACGCCCACGACTGCACCCAAGTAACTGAAATATACTCATGTACTAGGAAAGTTGAAGAAAACGCACTAGAGGGAGGTGAGCTTTTGTTTATTGATGGGTCATCAACTATTGATCAAGGAGATGGGATACGAAGGACTGGGGCAGCAGTAGTAAAAATGATGGAGGCGCCGGTGTGTGTGGCTATGAAGTGTGTACAATTACCACAGCATTACTCTGCTCAAGCGGCGGAACTCGTTGCACTAATATTGGCATTAAAGGAAAGTTTTAATAAAAGAGTAACTATATATTCCGACAGTGCATATGTTACATCCACTGTCCACTCAGGGCTATCAAAATGGAGAAGGAGAGGGTTTAGGAGAGCTGATGGCACTCCAGTACAACATGCCCTCTTGTTGGCTGAACTAATTGAAGTAATAAACGACCCCCAAGAACTAGCCCTAGTAAAATGCACCGCACACACCAATGGAGAAGACTACGTTTCAAAAGGAAATGCAGCAGCAGACGCACATGCGAAATATGCTGCATATTTTGGTGAGATATGGAACCCCACAGACTCACAGAGAGGGAGAGGGAGGGGAATAGCGAGGGAGATGTTAATAAGAGAAGGGTACACCCATCTCCCAGCCACACAGATTATGGAGCTACAAGCGGCTGCACCAATGGCCGAAAAAGAAGTATGGGTGAAAAGAGGATGCACAATGTCACCAACCGACGCACTATGGCGCCAGGGTGGCACTGGGAAAGTTGTAATACCGTTGGCACTGTTAAATACCGCCTTGAGCCAATTACATCACCCTGCCCATACAGGCAAGGAAATAATTGCAGCACGAATTAGAGAAGATTGGTTTTGTCCCGAGTTAACCTCCCATGTGTCAAATTTTATCAGCAATTGCCTCACATGTCAACAGTTTACGGCCGGTCATACTCTAAAAGTGATAAGAGGTACAATACCCCGGCCAGAAGGACCTTTTCGGCACCTTCAAATTGACTATGTTGATATGATCAACATCTGTCAAGGCAATAGGTATATGATTGTAGTAGTATGTCCATTTTCTAGGTGGATTGAAGCAGGGCCCTGTTCACACCCTGATGCGTTTAGAGCAGCCAAATTCATAGTAAGGGAGGTCTTCCCCAGGTGGGGAGTGTGCGAGGTGTTAAGATCAGACAACGGCCCCCATTTCGCAAATGAAATGTTCCAGCATATCACATCCCTGCTGAACATTAAACACAAATTTGCATGTGCATACCACCCACAGGCTAATGGTGTATGTGAACGCCTGAATGGCCTATTGAAGGAGGCAATTGCTAAAATACAACAAACAACAAAGAAAAGTTGGTTGTATTGCCTTCCGTTAGCATTGTTTGAACTTAGAAACAGGCCAGGGTCCGACCACCACCTCACCCCTCACGAAGTGGTTACTGGACGTCAAATGCGCCTTCCCCTAACACCAACGTCAAGGGCATTCACCGATAACGAAAGTTCAGCGAATGTGTTAGGAGATGAAATGTATCAATATGTGTCTTCTTTGATTACTAGTGTCGTGTTTGTGTCTCAACAGCTCGAGCGCACACGGGGCGGGTCTACCAGCAATCAAGAAAAAGACGAAAGTACGGAATTGGGAAAGGAGAACTCGTGCAAACTTGCCAAAGGTGACCACGTACTACTTCGCAATTTCAATAGAAGGTGGAACGAGAAGAGGTTCACTGGCCCCCATCTGGTAGAGGACGTATCAACAAGAGCAGTAAAACTAAAGGATAAGCGTGCCTGGAACCACCTACATGACGTAAAGATCTACAAACTGCAGACCCGCCCCAGCGCCAACGACAGGTCCATTGGAAGAACAGCAACAACATCGCCGACAGCGGAAGAAAGTTCCACCACAGACAACGACCCAATTGTTCCCTCGGAGACAATAACTAACGAAGAAGGGGGTGACCCCCATACTGCCCACCCCATGATCACTCGCTCAAAGAGTAAAAATACTTCCGCCATCTGAGCGCAAACCCCCCCCATTGACTGCTAAGTACAGTTGTAACTAAAATTGAAGGACATTGCTTGCACCAATACACATGTAAACACGTGAATGTTCTCTTTTTCTCTCGCACATACAGGAACTGCGTAATATTGTATTGTTAAGAAAAGCTAATTAACAAGTTCAGTGTGCAGGTGTAGATGGTGCTGCCAGACGATAACTACCCAGAAGAATTGTCACACCAATTTGTATACGAAATAAAGAGGCCAACATACTTAAAAAGGAGAAGGGTACGTGTATACTACACAGCCTTCCTCCTGGCCATAGAATATTACATGCCCCACCTCCGCCCATACTTGCCGGTCCTAAGAGACCCATCACTTAGAGTAGCGTGGGAGCAGCTCTTCGCCTGGGCACTGAATGACTACTTGATAGGGAGAGCTTAAAGGAAACAAAACTAACATTTAATAACGAGCACTTTTGAGAATTTTTAGGCGGGCAACTGTAACGTCGCAAGAATAAGCTGCCAGGACCGCAGCAAGGTAAGAGCAAAATGCCGGTGAAATTAGCATATGTAATAAAAATAATAGGGATTTTTATGATCACCGGGTTCTTGGCTGCCTCTGTCTGGCAGTACAGCTATGCTATTGATTTTATTGCTGCACCCAAACTTAATATACCCCCGTCCCCTGCTGCAACAGGTGTTACGTCAGGTGGTAATCGTAATTTTGCACCCAAGCAAAATAGAGTTAAACGCAGCACGTACTCAGACAATAAAGGTATTGATAATTATGTACAAGACTCAGCACACGTCACAAACAACATATGGTACCAACACATGACCCGCATTGGTAAGCAGACAACTGAGGATAGCTGTTACGTTTGCTCATTAATACCATACGCCATGAGCGCTTCACGAACATTTGTTGCCACAGAAATAGATGAAAAAACAGCACAGTGCATAATATATTTGGCCCTGTTCCAAACGAAAGGAAGATTTCAAGGAACAGTAGTGCACATGACATGGAAAACACGAGACTCATACCCATATGAAAACAACTTCCTCAAGACCTATCTGAGTTATCACAAGACCAGTTTACATGCTGAAGCATTCAGGTACATAACAAGTGGCCCTGCAAAAGGAGAAACAAAGAAGGTAACACTGCAGTATCTACCATGTGATTGGTACGCAACTGAAGTTCCGGGTAAACAAGGATGCTGGGACAGGCCGCTACTGACGATAACAGGAAAGGTGTTCCTGGGCAACAGCTGGGAGATAGGAGTGATTGGCAGCAACATGGTAACAAAAGAAACTATCTCAACTATCGAGACACACAATCATCGATGTTGGACGACGTGGATCAAGTATGTACCAATGCTCACGTGGGTAGAAGAAGATGAAGACCCGATAACTATACTACCATTGACTGCGCCTAAAGTATGCTACCAGCATAAAGGAGAGGTGGACGTAGGATATAACACCAATTGTGCAAGCGTGATGGAGTTGCCTGAGGGGGGAGCGGGAACAGCAGTAATAATGGACCATTATTGGGCCTGTGGAGAAAAGGCATATCATACACTGCCTCCCCTGTGGAATGGTGTGTGCACAATGGTACACGTCAATGTACCATCACTAGTGGTACCTAAGAAGCATGTCGATGTGGCGAAATTTCCTAAAATGGATGAAGGGGATAAGAGAAGAAAGAGATCTGCACCACTTCAGAAGGAGCAAGGAAACAGGACCAACAGCAATGATACTGTCCTAAATAGGAGAAAAAGACAAGGAGAGCCATTGACAGGAAATTACCTGTGGGGAAGGTCGGAAACGGAACTAACATCAATACCGCCAGAACACAGACTATTCAGCAGAGCAGCAATGTTCTTCTCATCAATAATACATCCGGGACTGCAGGCATACGCAAACGCAAAATGGCTCCAAATAACAAGGTGGGAACTAATGATGACCATCAATTCAACAGTAAATGGGTTCAACGCAATTAAAGAGGAGCTGCGAGCTGTAAGGATGGTAGCACTCCAGAACAGATATGTATTGGACCTTCTCACAGCAATGGAAGGAGGAGTTTGTGCAAAAATAGGACAATCTTGCTGCACGTTCATACCTGCCAACGATGCTGACAATGGTACACTGACAGAAGCAGTTTCACAATTGGCCCAGATGCACTCCAAAATGATGGACGAAAGTAACGGTGTAAACAAGGATAAGAGCTGGTTTTCACTATTATGGTCATGGATGCCATCTTGGCTGTCAGATGGACTGAAAATAATAGTGGGATGTGCTATTTTGGCTGGAGCTACCCTGATCATAATTAGATTTTGGAAGGCCCGGAAGGCACGCACGACTGACGAGTTGCTGGAAATGGTGGGAATGCACCCCTTAATGCCAGCAGATGACGGCCAGCATACAGGTGTGATAATACAAGAAAGGGAGAAGTTGCGCACCCAAATCATCACCAATCATCTAGACCCACCATCAGTGAAGATTGAGAACCCAAGGAACCCCAGGAGCTACATAGGAAGATGGGTATACTGTACTCCTGGAGGAACATGTGAATACATGTATTGGTCATTTGAAGATCATGTAAACCATTATGGACATCTCGGAGGGATAACTAAGATATGGAGGGTAAGAGGAGATAACGAGAAGGATATGTTTGTGGTCGACAGGTCGACCAGAGGGGGGACTGAAGTGGGAGAATGGAAGAACAGGCTCCCGTCCTTCACCTCTCGCGCTTGGCCTAGAGGGTCACGGCCCAGACACCCGCCGCGAGAAGAGTTTGTCCATTTACCAGACGACCAGGTACCCTGGTACAGGAACATACGGATGTGTCCACCTGCCTGCCCAGCAGCCCGCACTGGCCATGCCGACACCTGCGGCTCGGATCAGCTAGACTAAAAACCACACGTCGTTAGAGATGCCATGACGACCTAGACAACGGGAAGCACATCTGTACAAGTATACACACTTAACATTTCCACACCAATCTACACGAAGAACATACTCAGTGCTCTGACGTAGGCGACAGGCATATTCACGGACGTGCATCTTTATTATTTTTACATAGGCTTTCAGAATGCAGAAACGCAAGATGCATCATGAACTCATCTATAACGCTTGCTCACGCTTCCCTTGAAACCCGTTACCACCATGAGAGGTATAATGGAAACACGATACTGGTCATGGAAATGTATGCTACTATAATCTAAAGCACCTATGCACCAAACAGACTACTTAAGCACCAGGCCCGAGTAGGCCTCAAACAAGAGCTCCCGTGGACATTAACAAAGCAAGAGTCAGGTTGCTGATCCTGCAGAAAGAACCCGATGGAGCAACCAGCCAAGGTCGCAATGTTGCAAGCCCACATCCAAGAACAAATCATCAAAGGCACGATGTTGCAACCTCGCACTCCGCGTACCAACGTTAAAGTCATATCTACAAATTAAACCAGACACACAGTGGAAAAGCAATATTAATTGTGCAGAATTCTGCCTCAAACACGGTCCCGCCTCACGTGACCAAGCCGAATCTGACGAGATGCCAAAACCCAGGAGAGAAAAGGCGTCTGGGTCCCTCACTACGAGACACAGGCCGAGACACTTGAAAGGCTCAATGGACACCTGCTACAGTGGGAGCGGTCAGCCTTCCACCTATGAATAAATCCTTACATTGTATGCACGTACCCATATTGAAACATTGTTGCAAACACAGGTACACCGAGAGCTGGGAACAACGGTGGTCCCAGGCTGGGGAGCTCACGGATGCACCAATCAGAACATGGGGCTCTTATCTCAGACGTCAGTAACATTAGCCAATCCTCAGGAGCCTTCATGTAACAATTCTTATGTATCCAATTATAGGGAAAACCCAGATATACCACCTGACTACACCTTGTCCACTAATATCATTCTCTATATGTGTACTATACTAACCCTACCACTCGAGCAACCAATTAAGAGTGGCGATAGGTTTTTTGTTAACTTTCTGAAGTGACGCAAGTAGCGCGTCATGATGCAGTAAAAAGGGCCTGCGAGCCCCACGATTATGTGTGTGTCAGGACGGACGCGTACGCTCCTTGACCCATCCCTGCCGTTTTGTATAAATAAACAGCAGAGTCGCCTTGCTCCTTGTGTGTGTGTCTCATACTCTATCTCATCTGGGATATACGGGAGGAGTTGGGGCCTCCCTGCCCGGAGGTCTGCGGACGGCCCGGCCGACCCCGGCAGAATTTCCCCCCGACATTAGTGTATATAACATACAGTGAACACAGTCAAAGGCCAGATCTAGTGGCTGGTTGGTGTTGTGTAATACACAGTGGGCAAGGCTGAAGGCCATTGCTTATTGCATTTTATTATTTTAAAATGTACAGCCGAAATGGCCAAAAGATGTACAAACTGATCAAGGTCAAAGGCCATGGCTAGTAGCCCATTTATATGTTAGAATATATAGTGGGCACAGTCGCAGATTGTGGCCGCTGGCCAGTATTGTGCTAAAGTCCATGGCTAGTGCCTTTTCAGTGCATATAATATACAGTGGACACTGTTGAAAGCTGCATCCACTGGTAAAGGCCAAAATCTATTGTTGGCAGCCTGTTAGTGTTTTAAAATATTCAGTGCACATGGGTGAAAGTTGTGACCACTGTCCATAACTGAAGGCCATGACCAGTACCCATTCATGTGTTCAAATGTATTTGGCCATGCACACTGACCATGGCTGAAGGCCATGCTTAATGCCAGTTACTGTTGTAATTAGTGATGTCATCAGTGATGTGATCTGAAATGTTATCATTGTGGTCATAGTCTGCGCAACAGGGGGCGCGAAGTTAAGGTGGCTTTGGCTGAATTTCCAGGGTTTTGTTGCATTACATTCTAACCTTAACGTCCCTGCAATTAACGTTTCTTCCTTGCATTTCAAAGGTTTTGTTATTCCATAGATTTTTAGAACACTTCCAGACCACCAGCATGGTCTTCGGCCATGGTACACCGCTTTTTGGTGCCATCATTTAGGCACGGGCCTGATTTGGCACGCCCATTCTACCACACTGTCCATTTCGGCATGCTCTTTTAGGCGCAAAAAGCCCTTCCAATGCTGATAATTTGGTGTGAAGGATGTTTGGACGTGGCTGACATTGCAGCCACGTCTATATGCCCTCATGCTAAATAAGATCACAGGACTGCACTGCAACAAAGCTCGCCACCTCCCACTTGCATTGCTTTTCTTTTAATTAAATAAAATTAGTTAAATAAAATATTAAAAAACAGCCTTGAACCCTGGTCTGCCAGAGGTTGAGGACCAGCATTTAACCACTAGGCCACAATGGCTTGGTGCTTCATAGGGCATCCATTTCATACTTAGCCTATAATTTAATATGTTCAATGATAAAAGGCTAGGTACGAAACTTGTGAAAATCCAAACAATAACATCATTGTAGCATAATGGTTAAGTGCTGCGTCTCTAACTCCTTAACGCCAGGGTTCTCTAATAGCGGTGCTCAGCATAAATGTGATTTTTCTTTTATTTCATTTTTTCTGTTTTATAAAACTGCAGATGCTCTGTGTTATGGGATGCTTAAAACTAAGAAAACACACAGCATTCAGGACTGTGGACTGTCTGCCATTCATGCAGTAACCAGGACCGACCATGCTTAGTTTAAAAGCGAGGAAGGATCCAGCCCCCTTAGCCCTGTTTCTCTATGTGTTCTTCTAAGTGGGGCCACATATATTAGGCAACACAACCTTAGTGGGCTGACCCCCTTTCTCACTTTGAAGCTAAGCAGGGTTTGTCCCAGTTAATACAGGGATGGAAAACCCACTGCTGCTGTAAAAATAACTATTTTTTTTATTTTATTGACTGGGATACTACGAATACCAGAATGCAAGTCAGCAAAATGCAAAACATTGTCTCTGACTGCAAAACCTTCAAGGACTGACAGTAGCACGGTTTAAAAAAAGTAAATCATTCAGATACCCATTTGGTCGCCCATCTATTCAGTAACCGGGACTGAACCTGTTTAGCTTCAAAGCGGGGCTAACACGGCTTAGCTTCAAAGCAAGAAAAGGGCCAGCCCCTTTCTCCAAGTGGTCTTGTAAGTTTGAATGATTTATCAGGCAACATGGCCTGAGGAAGCTGCCCCCTTCCTCAATTTGAATCTAAGCAGAGTCTGTCCTGGTTACTGCATGGACGGGAGACTTGGATGGCAGTTGAGTCCCTAGCCAGTGATTTTTCACCCTGATGACAATATAGTTATAAAAATATGTTTCCCCCAAAAGAAGTTTTAAAAATGTAACTGCGGGTACCAAACTACACATGCCTGCGGTTGTAACCTGGGCAAAACAGCCACAAAAACTAAAAAATGTCCCTGCCCCCCTCATCTGTGCCAGCTCCCCCGCTCCCTCCACTCCCCAGGTGGCCTCCTCACTTCCCCTCCCCTCTTCCCTTTAACCCAGAGCACACGCGGCTTCTGTGATGTCAGCTATTCGCAGCTATAGCGGAGGCTACAGAAAGCTTTGTGTTGCAAACTTGGTCCCTGGACCCACTCCAACTCCCAGATGGCATTTTAATGTTTTTTGACCTGCAAATAGCTTTTTACTGCATTTCATTTTCCCATAACCTCGAGTATAGCCGCGAATATCTCTTGCACCAAGAGAAAAACAAGATAGCGGTCATTTCATTTCTGAACATCATGATCCTGCAATGCACCATGGAGATACAACTATAATTTTTGGGGAAGGGGGCACCCCTTCTCCTTCCAATTTTAAAATAACTACAGCATGAATAACCCCGAACCACTCATGGATCACGAGTCAATGCTTCGTGCCCAAGTTGTTTCGTAGCTGGTCCGAATCCGCCCAGCGGTTTAGGCTGTGCGCTTTGGCAAAAAATGACCTTTTTTGTCTATGCGAAAATGAATGGGAAGAAGTCTGTCAAATCCGTTACTCGAATCAAAAGTTATTAACAATATAATTTTGAAGGGTTCCTATGTGTCTCCGACTCACCTTTACTATGATGGAACGCCTAAGTAAGGGCAACAAAACAAATGCATGAGAATATGCAACAATACATGTAAATATTTGGCAGGATTTTTCATCTGTTTCTATGCAAAACTGCACACAAATCATACTCTTCATAACTGGGACTGTGTCTGTGCTCTATGAAATAATATGTATATATGAGATATTGTGTTTCAAACTCTTCTACTACCTTGATCGTGAGAAAATAACCTCAAAGAAATTAGCTTCTGCTGTCCTTCTACCATAACCACCATTGCCCGATTGTTCCGGCCTTGGATTGGCATCAAATGTCCTGCAAATTAGTTCAGATCCCAATAACCATCAGGAAGCTCCGAAGAAGGAAAAAAGCAAGCACAGTATGGCTGTCCCCAGTGTAGAAAATAGATCTTTGGAATTCAGATTCTCGCGTTAATTGGGCTCTTCTAAGCCAGGGGTCTGCAACCTGTGGCTATCCCGATGTTTCAGGACTGCAATGCCATGATCCCTCACCATTGAATATGTTGTCTAGTGCTGCTGGAAGCTGTCATTTAAAAAATCTGCAGAGCCAAAGGTTGCAGACATGTGTCCTTGCACATTCCCCATTCATACAGCTTGTTTGTGCTACAATTCGTCGATACACAACCAACGGGATAGGTCATCATTAAAATGGCTGTACCAAGACTCCTGCAGCCATCATGAATATCTTACATGATAAACTAGTAGAGCGAGATGTGGGCCATTGGCATAGCCAAACACGAGATGACAAAAGTAGTGATTACCATGACTCTGTTTGGGAAGGCCATGTAGTGGGAAATTCTGACGTTCAATTGACAATTCTTCACCTCCATATAACATTTCTGTGCTAGTTCACACATTCAGAATGTTGCCCGGTATAACCTACATCACATGGGATAGAAGGTGGTAAGGTAAGAAGATGTATCTTGTAAGTGTCATGCGTAGTAGGAAGGATACCCTCAGGCACATCGCTCTGCATAAGACTCATACTCATAGGGATATGGACACTCGCGCTCTCACCCCCGGGGATTCCCCGACACATAACACAGCTAGAATCCCCAAGTCACAGTCAGCTCCTCGTAATGTCACGCTACCTGTGGTGCAGGGGAGGCGTCAGAGGGCGACTTCCTTGGTTCCCTCGTTTCCAGTGGCAACTGCCATGGAGATTGCGAGCGGGCTGGAGCAGCTGAGTGCAACCATTTCCTGGTTTCAGAACGACTTCCCGATCACGTGCCCTGAGCTCCGCTCACGTGATCGGGAGTCGACAGACATAAAAGTCAGGCAATTTGAATCGTTCGCCGCTTCACAGCTGTTTTCATGACACTGTTCGGCGTTCTCGATACACGTCTCAGATTATTTGGACAAAGACCTCATTTTACGGATTACGGACTGGCTATTCTTGCATCTTGGATACTGTTGTTGGTTTCTGCTCGGATACACAGACTTTTGATTTTGGATAACTGTTAAAGTATTTTTTCGGATTCCACTTCTCTGCTTTGCCACTTACCCATCGCTGCCCGGATTCGACAATAAGATTGTTTTTGACCTGTCTTCGAATTTCTCCTTGAACTGCTACGGTGCCTCCACGTGTTCCACGATAACCATAGTGCCCAAATACATCAAGGATCACACAGGTGTGTAGCCAGCGCTGATTTTCTGGCGCTAGGCTTGATGGATTGCTGACGCTCCCTTGCACCCTAGCCTCAGAGCCCCTAGCACCTTTCCATTGAAACTAGGTAAGCCTTTTTTGAAATACCGTTACATTGTTTGAAAGTACTGTGCTTGTTTGTGCTAATACATGACTTCCTTACAACAGCTCTGGGGTCCTCGGCGGCGTCTGATCCTGTGAAACAACAACCACCTGTGGCCTCAAGGCTCGCACAGGGAGTTGTTTTCTCTCTCCCTGTGGGGAACTTGGGGACAGAGGCCCATATACTCTTCACGACGCAGCAAGTCAAGACAGACTGTGAAGCCTCAGTGTTGTGTTGAGTATGGAGGCCGTAGCCGACAACCCCGTGGCTGCATTGGTACAGGCAATCACAGTGTTGAGGCCAATACTGCTATACATCAGCGGTTAGATCTCATCCAAAGTGCACAACACTCGAGCTATTGGACTTAACTCATGGAAAGGGCTCACTCATAGAATACATTGCCCGATTCAATCAATTGGCTGCTGAGACCTCATGGCCCGAAACAAAGAAGGCAGTGGTGTTCTATAGAGGACTCAATAATTCCTTGAAAGATGCTATGGCTGTCGTCCCCTCTCTGCCCACACAACACACTGAATTAGTAGACCTCGCCCTACAGATTGACGCACGGCGTTCTGAACGCAAATCCGAAGCGGGGTTTCCTAATACAGTTCAGGCCTCCCCTTCCACAGATACAGGTGGCAAACCCATGCAAATAGGCGGAATCCGCAGCCCGATTTCACAAATAGAGAGAGCGCGCCGAAGAACTGACAACGCTTGCTACCATTGTGGCCGAAGTGGACATTTTGTAAAGACCTGTCCTCGACGTCCCAAGTCTAAAAATCCGGTTTTTCGGAATGCTCGACCCTAGATCCGAGGGCCGGATCGAGCAGTTCTTCTACTCCCTCGGACACGGTACCCGCCTTTGGGAGGCTTAGGCCGGTGGTGGTACAGGCTACATTAAAACCCACCATACAGTTTCCATTGTTATTGATTCAGGTGCCACAGGCAATTATGTCGATATCATGTTGGCCGAGTCATTGAATCTACCTCTGGTTACCAAACAACACCCAGAACCTGTACAGGCAGTGGACTGCACGGCACTGATTTCCGGTCCGATCAGACAACAAACTGCCCCAATCACCCTGAATATACAGAGCACCCATCAGGAAGTTATTTCCTTGTACTTAATTTCAATGCCGCAATTTGATTTGATTTTGGGTCTTCCCTGGTTGAAACAACATAATCCACTGATTGACTGGAAGTCTGGGCATGTTCATTTTGAGTCAATATTATGTCAGAATTTTTGCCTCACCGCACCCGAAGGCATTGAATCACCCCCACGTGCGTTGGGGGCCATCGCTCAACTCACACTGAACGATGACATTCCTTCTCCTTCAGACCCACACCTGGTGAGGGCTGTTGCAACCGGTATTCCTGTAGAATATCAGGACTTTCAGGAGGTTTTCGATAAGGGCTCTTCCGAAATTCTTTCTCCACTTCGCCCTTACGATTGTCCCATTGACCTAATTCCTGATTCCATCATTCCTTCGGGACGCATCTACTAACTGTCTCCCTCGGAGGAACAGGCTCTAAAGGAATACATCCAAGAGGCCCTGAAGATTGGTCACATATGCCCTTCTACCTCCCCGGTGGCCAGCCCTATTTTTTTTGTTCCCAAGAAGGAGGTCGACTTACGTCCCTGTGTGGACTACCGCCGCTTGAACTCCATTACTGTAAAAAATCGGTATCCAATCCCTTTGATCACCCCGTTTTTGGATAGACTAAGTCACGCCAATATCTTTACGAAGCTCAATCTCCGTGGAGCATATAACCTGATTAGGATTTGCCCCAGAGACGAGTGGAAAACGGTCTTCTGTACTCGCTATGGGCTGTTTGAATATGTGGTTATGCCCTTTGGTCTTTGTAACGCCCCAGCCATGTTCCAACGTATTCTGAACAAAGTATTCCATGATTTGCTGGACGTATATTTAGCAGTATACCTCGATGATATCCTCATTTTCTCACAAAACCTAAAAGAACATGTCTACACGTCCGCAAGGTTTTGTCTCGTCTTCATCAATATTCACTCTTCGCTAAGCCTGAGAAGTGTCAGTTTCATACCGACAGTGTGGAATTTCTGGGATTCCATATTACCCCTGGGGGTCTATCCATGAATCATTCCAAGGTCCGTGCTGTGTTAGATTGGCCGAAGCCCAGTAACCTCAAGGCATTACAATCATTCCTGGGTTTCTCGAATTACTACAGGCGTTTTATTCAGGATTTTTCCTCCATTGTAACACCCCTTACTGCATTGACCAGCCCTAAAGTGCCTTTTGTGTGGCTAGAAGAACACCAGGCAGATTTTGATGCATTAAAGACAGCATTTACCACTGCCTCCGTTCTAAAGCACCCCGACCCAGAACTCCCCTTCATAGTGGAAGCAGATGCATCCTCATTTGCTCTTGGCGCAGTGTTATCCCAGCATTGTCCCTTTTCAGGTCAGCTACATCCGGTGGTGTTTCATTCCTGGAAGTTTTCCCCTACTGAAAACCATTACACTGTCATGGAAAAAGAGTTATTGGCCATCAAAGATGCCTTTCAAGTCTGGTGGAATCACCTGTTAGGGGCAAAACATCCAATCACGGTATTCACAGATCACTGTAATATCCAGGACTTGGCTTCGCTCAAATGTATCAATAGCCGGCAGGTGCGGTGGCATTTATTCTTTGCGGCCTTCGACTTCCAGATCAAACATCGATCAGGTTTGTCCCATGGAAAGCCAGACGCATTGTCTCGTTCCCCTGGCGGGGTCTCCTTGCCCGTTTTCCCTGAAAGCCTATTAGACCAACACGTCATTTGGCTTTGTATACCCCCTTTACCACTACTGAAGTCAATCCGTACATGGGTTTCGCTACATCCCGAACAAATCTCCAAGTGGGATCCTGTGTTTCATGATGGGTTGCCATTCATCCAGAATAGATTATGGTTACCAACAAAGACCTCAGTTTACGGATTACGGACTGGTTGTTCTTGCTCCTTGGACACTGTTGTTGGTTTCTGCTCGGATTCACAGACTTTTGATTTTGGCTAACTGTTAACAGATTGTTTCGGATTCCACTTCTCTGCTTTGCCACTTACCCATCGCTGCCCGGATTCGACCATTGGATTGTTTGTTACTTGTCTTCGAATTTCTCCTTGAACTGCTACGGTGCCTCCACGTGTTCCACGATTACCATAGTGCCACAAATACATCAAGGATCACACAGGTGTGTAGCCAGCGCTGATTTTCTTGCACTAGGCTTTATGGATTGCTGATGCTCCCTTGCACCATAGCCTCAGAGTCCCTAGCACCTTTCCATTGAAATTAGGTAAGCCCTTTTTGAAATACCGTTACATTGTTTGAAAGTACTGTGCTTGTTTGTGCTAATACCTGACTTCCTTCCAACAGCTCTGGGGTCCTCGGCGGCGTCTGATCCTGTGAAACAACAACCACCTGTGGCCTCAAGGTTCGCACAGGGAGTAGTTTTCTCTCTACCTGTGGGGAACTTGGGGACAGAGGCCCATATACTCTTCACGACGCAGCAAGTCAAGACAGTAAGTAGCCGACTGGGTTATGTCTGCCAAGGAAAATCTGCACCACCTCTGGCATCAAGTTCCATATTTTAATTAATTTCTGTGTAAGGAATATTATGAAGGTCAATAAGCAAATCTGCTCTACAAGTAGAGATCTGAAAAAACATAAGAATTTTTTATCTAGTGTGGAGAGTCCTAAAATGTACAGGAACAGGCTACTTCGTGAGTTGACATTAAAGCAAAACGTAACCAACAAACTGTTTATGAGTCCGTCTTCTAGAGACAGATCCTGGTTTAAAGTAATAAACAGCTTTCAGGACTTGTAGAACCACCTCTGCCTCAGAAGGAATTTTGATCTTCTTCCTATCTGCCTGATTTGTCAAATTGTGAAGCAGATGAAGCAAAGCTAGTTATAATATGTGACCAAAAGTACAGTAATGGCGATGTAGGGAGTAGTGGTAGTAGGTGGACAGAGTAACTAGCATAGGATTAGAGTGGGAGTTAGTAGAAGGGGAGCAGGGCACCATATCCATGGGTGAGCAGGGCACCATATCCCTGGCAGTCCCTGAAGGTTGAACAGGGGCTAGTACAGAGGGTGAGCAGGGCACCCTGTCCCTCGGTCTGTAACAGTGAGAGTGGTGCACAGTGCACCTTATCTTGGAATACTAGAGACAGAGAGAGGTAGTGGTAGTAGCATAGTGGGATCAGTAGTCCTGGTAGTAGCCAGAAGAGCGACAGCGAGTGAGAAGTTAGGAGTAGATATTGGTATACAGTTGAAGAGGAGTTAGGATTAGAGGGATAGTAGTAAGCAGAGAAGTGGGTGAGAGGAAGGAGGGAGAAGACAGAACAGAGGTAGACGAGTAGTGGGAGATATCAGTCATAGTAAGAACAGGAGTGGGAAAGGAAGCAAGATCGAAGGGTGGAGGTGGAAAGGCAGAGTGTGATATTGGAGGGGCAGTGACATGGTGGAAGAACACTACATAAAAAGTTTAGTATAGAAAAGGGTCAGGAGTGAGAGGCTGTGAAAAGTGTGAGCGTGACATTGGGTGAACGAAGGCACCATTCCCGATTTTCCCAGCAACTAACCAACGATAGGAGAGGGAGAGTTAGAAATTCCCTAAGGAGTCTGATAGCCAACGACTTAGGGAGAACACCATTAGTTGTAGTAAGAAGAGAGAAAAACAGGGGTTACCGATCCATAGTCACTAACAGCCCGGTTGGGACATCTGGTGCTGGGAGGTGGGTCCCAAGCCCGGGGCAGTTGAGATAGAGAAAAGGGGCGGCCCTAGAGCCAATTATTTCCCAGTCCCTTAGACCCCAAAGAGGAATCAAGAAACAGCTATTCTGACAATTTATTTAAATAAACACCCTTGGAAGAGTCAGCAAGGTTATTTGTGGCGGATAGCCCGTCACAACATTTATTGCCAAATTGTTAACAAGCAGAGAATGACTAGGTTTAAAGCAATCGTTTTTAGTCATGCAGCACATACTGCAAAGGCATAAGAAACAGTGCTGCGTCAGTGGGCTTTGTGACAACTGGAACACATTTTTCTTGGGGCTCAGTTGTATTCTATGGGATGCAGCGTGAGAGAGGGTGAAGGTGATGTAAGAAGCCGGTCAATCCCTAAGTCAATTGTCTGCAGATGAGGGCTCTGCTGTAAGTTATCTGCATGACACCTGCCTCACAGTCCGCGTGCAAATCACATGCACAAGTGTAAGATAAGGCACAGCTACCACCAGTGTACATCCTCTTGTCTGTACCATCTTTTTTTGTTGAGTAGAAAATGCTAAGTTGGCTTCAACCGTGGTGATGATAATGCATCGTCCCCTATGGAAAATCAAGCTTGTCGTCCATGCGATTGCCAGTCTCCTGGAGTACCCATTCTCTAGAGAGAAACCACATGCTAATCCCCCCCCCCGATCACCCACCTGCCTGAGTCCCCTGGGTGACCGATTCTCCACATGGGAGAGTTCTGACTGTCTAGTCCATATTGCTTGGCGAGGTTGGGGAACCTGATGGAGAGGCTGAGTACCTACGAGTGTATACTAGTGCGTGACGGGTCACGGAAGGCTTCAAAGAGTGGATGGAAGGTCCATATGGGGAAAAAGAAGCTTATGGTTAGGAAAGCCTACATTATGAAATACTGGAATGAGAGGTCTCCATGGGGTGCTAGGACAGCTCAAGTTAAGAGAGCCTAAAGTCATGTAAATTCAACTAACAGGTGGGATCCAGGAAAGCCTACAGAGAGTTATGCTGGGAGAGCCTGATTCATTCAGTCTCATTTGATGACACTTTTCGATCAGCCAGATCTGAAGAGAGTAGGTAGGAAGGCTGATAGATGGCTTGTGTGAGAGGAGGGAATGGGGTGCTGAGGATGGGCGCATCAGGTGGTTATTTGCCGTGCTGGGCAAGTGGCTCTGATTATGAATGCTAGGGTGCAGGAAGGAAGGCTGATGGATAGGGTTGTGTGGGCTGTAGAAGGGGAGAATAGGGTGTTGAGAATTAGTAGGGTGGATGAGGCTGGGGAGGGGGTTGATTGTCGTGCTGGGCAAGTGGCCCAGATTTCTTATGCAGAGGGGAAGAGCCAGGTTTTTCGTGCTTTCCTGAAGGCAAGGCGGTCCTCTACGCGGTGGATGGTTACAGAGAGAGAGTGCCAAAGTGTGGGTGCTTGCATTGAGAAGGAGGTACCCACCATACGAGATGATCTGGTCACTGGAATTACGAATAGAAGTACTGAGCCAGTTCTTGGGCTTCTGTTCCGCCTGTATCGAGAACATTTTTGCTGCAGGTATTCAGGTCCTTTGTTGTAAAAGGCTCGATGAGTGATACACTTCACCTTGGAGGAAGCTCGCCGACCGATCAGAAGCCAGCAGAGACCTCAGAGGGCGAGAGAGATGTGTTCTCTAGGGCCTAAAGCTAGGAGGAGTCCTGTGGCATTGTTTTGTATGCTGAATCTTTGCAGTTGTGAGGTGGGAGCTCCTAAGTATAGTGTGTTGACATAATCTAGGCATGAAAGGATGATTGCAACAATAGCAGTGAACGTGTTGAAAGGTCAGGAAAGTAAAATGCACCAGATGATGCGTATGTGGAGGAAGCAGCTTTTTACCACTGAGTTGATTTGATGAGACAGAGTCCGGTCCGAGTCATGACGCACACAATATGTTTTACTGTGTTGTTGGTGGTGGGGGTTGGGCCTAGAGAGGAGGAGTGGGTTGAGGTGGGGATCTGTTTGGGGTGGCTGCGGTGCATTTGAGAGAGTAATGTTAGTTGAAGTGAGGGGGATGTGGTTTATGATAAGGTGGACCAGGTGGGTGGGAGAGAGCTGGATTGAAAGGCTACGTGGGATGGATGATGGTGGATGAGTTGCTGGGAGGGGGGTCATATCGGGAGGGGGAGATTGAGTGTGCAGGGGCAGATCCTGCAGATGAGCTAAGAGCTGTGGGTCAGGGGAAGAGGTCAGGATTTGACTGAGAAGTAACAGCCAAAGGGGCTTGTGAGGATTTTGGATGGGAGGTGGGGTATACTATTAGAAGAGGTGGAACTTGTGAATGGTGTTATGTGGGGTGAAAGTTAGAGATGTGGGAGTAAGTGGAGATGGGGCAGGCAGGGATGGTAGGGTTGATGACAGTGGGGGTTTGTGGGTGCAAGGAGGAGGAGACTGAGTTAGCGTCAGAGGTGGCGAGTGGAGTGTGCCCAATGGGCAATGGATGGAGGTTGAGGGGGGAAGAAGGGATTGGGTAGGAGGCCAGTGTCTTTTGGGAAGATATTGAATGCTGATGGGAAGGGTGGAATTGAAAGCTGTTAGCAGGGCAGGAGGATTGAGTCTTAGTCGAGAGGTTGGAAGGGGGATGTAAGATTGTTGCTCAAATTGTGTGAATAGCAATGGTGGATAAGTGGTGAAATTGTTGGAAGTGTTTGATCGTCGAGAGAGCTTGAGTTCTGGAAGCGGGCGAGAGTAGGTTTGTTGAAAGAGGGCTGTATGTCAGGTGTCCACTGAAGATTGAGGGTGTGTGAGTTGAAGGAAGTTGAGTTTTTATCAGGGAAGGGCGGGCGGGGGTCAGACCAGCTGTAAGGTGGTAGGGTTTGTGTTGTTGGATGCCATGAGAGAGAGAGGGGGTAAATCTATGGGTGAGTGCAGAGGGGATAGTTAAGGGGTAGGTATGGGGTGCTACATGTTGCTTCTTTTGAATGCTTGGGTGGGTGAGGGCCATGGAGGAGAGAGGATGGTGTTTGACCGGATGATCTGTGACCTTTCTGGTGTGCCATTTGTAACCTCTTATTTTGAAGCTGTTGGTCATTGTTGGATGTTGTATGCTTTAAGATAGATAGATAGATAGATAGATAGGTAGGTAGATAGATAGATAGATAGATAGATAGATAGATAGATAGATAGATAGATAGATAGATAGATAGATAGATAGATAGATAGATAGATAGATAGATAGATAGATAGATACTAGCCTTGTGGAATGGGTGTAAGTCATTATTCGGCATCTCATGAGGTAGAGAATTGAGGCCAGCACTGCCCTAGTGGGAAGCCACGGAGACCAAATCAGGACAGTTCTTGTTGGAAATAATTCAAAGTTAAAAACTCGCAGTAGCCAGGTTTAACGTGACAGGGTCAAACAGTGGCAAAATTCAAAGATAAAAGTCTCACAGAGGCAAAATTCAAAAGGACAGAGCCCCACAGGAGTAAACATCAAAGTTAAAAACTCACAGCAGCAAAGTCCAAACTGACATAATCTCACAGTGGCAAACTTCAGAGTGACAGTATCTCACACAGTGGCAGAATCAAAATTAAGAAAGTCCCACAGTGGCACAAGTCAGAGTTAAAGCCTCAATGCAGCAAAAGCTCAAAAAATGACAGTCTCGCAGTGGCAACATTCAAAGTTGAACACTCACAGCATCTAAGTTCAAAGTAACAGTCACACAGTGGCAAAACTCAGAAGGACAGAGTCTCATAGTGGTAAAAATCAAAATTAAGAGCGTCTCACTGTGGCAAAGTTCAAAATGACAGTGGCAAAATCAAAGTTTGGAAGATCACAGCAACTACGTTTAAAGTTACAGAAAATCACAGTGGAATAAAACAAAGTTAATGACGTCCCACCATGGCAGGATTCAAAATTAGAACTCACAGCAGCTTAATTTAAAGTGAGTGGCAAACTATAACAGTGGCAAAGTCTTGTGGTAGAACAATGTAAGAGTGGCAAAATACTAGAATGGCCCAATCGCACAGTGGCATAATTTAAAGTGTTAAAAGTTCATGCTGGGAAAACTCAAAGTGGCAAAATGCAACCTGTGGCAAAATCTCACAGCAGAAAAATTGATTGTGGTCAAAGTCTTCCAATAGCAGAATTAAAAGTGTCAGAGTGCAGGAGTGGCACAATTTAGATTGGAAAAATGTGAAGGTGGCAACATCTCACAGTGGCAGAAATTTGAGTGTATTAGGTTTTTTCTTATCTTCTTCTCTGTGTTCCCCTTGGTTGGTGGGATCTGGAGGGTTGGGCTGGGCATCAAACAAATAGGGAATTTCCCTTATCCACTGCCCTTCGCCGGCTGCCCGGCAAGGCTGCCCTGGGTGGATCTAACAGAGCAAGAACAGTCAGAGAGATAGGACTGAAACCACTGTGGGATAGTACCTGAGACACTGATAGGAAATAGATGAAAGTAGAACAGAGTGATTGATGGTGTCAAAAGCGATAGTTTGGTGTGACAGGCAGCCAGAAGAGAGTTAGAAACTGAATCGAGTGCAGATAGCATAAGGAGGCTGTTGGACAAATGTGATTTAACCCTACGGTGCTCAGCCTTTCAATGCAAAAAATGAAGGGATAGAAGAAGAGAAGCGTAGCTTTGCCTGGGCTTAATAAAAAGAGCCACTAAGGTTGTTAGCAGCACATGCCTTTACTAAAAGAAGGGCCCAGGGCTCCTGCCACCTACATAGTGACACCTTTTGAGGGGGGTGGCCCACAAAAGTATGAGGATAAATGTCCTGACCTTCAAGAGAACCAGGTCAAACCGAACCTTTAGGGCAGAGGTCTCCACATACAGCCTTGCAGATCCAAATCCATTCCATGTTTTGAAAATATCCTCACAACATAAACGTGAGAACGCGAATCTAGATAACAGTTATTGACATAGTCAGTGGTTATCCTGAAACTCTGGTGGGATTTTTACTCTCGAGGAGCGGACTTGATGACACCAGCAGTAAGGTAAAAATGATCTAAAGTACATGTACTGAACCCTATTTTGTAATGCACCCTTCGTATGGCAGATGGTGTCCTACAAAATCCTTATGATAGAGCATGAAGAACATTGCACAGTAAGCCCAGCAAAATCAGAATGCTCAAAATCATCAGGCAGAGCAGAAAGAGGAGTAGTGCACCCCTGCAAAGCAGATGACTTGCTGAAGCTTTGCCAACAGTGGTGACAACTGTAAGAAACCCATAGAGGTCAGTCAGAACCACCACATTCTTCACTTTGCAGCTAAAGAACCTCACTTTGCAAGTTGATGGAGAAGCCCACTCTGCACAGGTGAATTGTGGGTCTGTGGGTCCTAAGAAAGGAAAAACCTATTCTTTCCCTAAAGGAAATATTTGCACAAAACCCATACCATGCTAAGCAAAAGGGTGCAAGTCCTCTCGGACAGATTAAAAGCAATTGTTAGTCTAAAAGGGTGTTCAAAATCCCCTGCTTTTAACAGAACATAGAGGAAGCTGTGAGCCACTGAAAACATTCAGACTAAAACACCCGCTGAGAAAACAATGATGTCACAGTTGCATGGAACACAACGGTGAGACTAGGGGCCTGATTCTGAGCTTGTGATAAAAAGTTTGTGAAAATACGACATTGTCCCCTCCAGTTTCCAGCATCACCATTCTGAGGTTGGTGAAAATATTGGAGGGGAGATGTCCTGCTTTCCAGCAGCAAAAGCTTCTAAAATCACGCATTGTGGGGGAAACATGTGCTCCAGTGGCATTGTGAGCCTTTCTTAATAAACGGCCACTTTTCTAATTTGAGAAAGTTTTCTTAAACTTTCATTAAAGTGGAAAAGTGCTACTGCAGTCTAAGAAATGCTGTATTTATAAAGATAAAAAGTGTGCAGTGAAGTTTAACTGCACCTCAAAGGTACCATATTTCTACTTCTTTTTCTGTCAGGCTAAACCAGTGCTTCTCGGAGGAGAATCCCCTCCATGTGGCTGCCCTGCATTCCTGATGGTTGCTAGGGCTGCCCTGCATTCCTGATGGTTGCTATGGCTGCCCTGCATTCCTGATGGTTGCTAGGGCTGCCCTGCATTCCTGATGGTTGCTAGGGCTGCCCTGCATTCCTGATGGTTGCTAGGGCTGCCCTGCATTCCTGATGGTTGCCAGGGCAGTTGTCAAGCCGTAAATCAGGCACGTGCAAAAGCCGAAGCTTTTCATGCCCCTGCACCACATTCTTTCATCATCAGAATACGGTGTTTGTAAGTTAAGTGTTCCTCCTTCAAGAAAGAACACTTTCTTACATCTGTACGCACCTCAGAATCAGCACCATCACCAGTTTAGGGAAAGTGACAGCTGTCCGTTTTGGAAACGCAACCGCATGGGGCTGCATAAGAATTAATGGGGAATCAATTGGATAGGAGAAAATAAAGGCAAAATTGGCATGAAAACTGAATATGAAAAGATGAGGTTAACCAACTGAGACCCCTTATTCAAAAAGCTGGAAAGGTATATAGGGATTATTGTAACTATTTCCTGGAATTTCTAAGTATGGTTTTTTCGCCTTCTTTGAAATAACAGATGGATCAGAAGGTTGGCAGTTGCAAAAGTCTAAAGCTCATCACCAAATAATCCAATAGGGAGTCGGGCAGCAAAAAAGGTAGAGAGAAGTTCGATTTCCATACAGATGTGCAGAAATGAGTCAAGAAACCAGCATAGCACCCCTTTCATGAAAGTGTTGGCCATGAGCACAGAAACCTCTGTTTTGTTTACAGTTTTACACAATGAACAGAAATCAGTAAGATACATTTAGAGTGTTACATTAGAAACTGACATCCTAAGGTACATCCTGGGGGCATGCCTTTACAGGACTAGCTGCACTCCATGAAATTCAGATCGGCCCAATCATGTGACACAGACCACCTCCTCATTGGCAGATTTCCATCGCACCTAATGGTACCAAAACTGCGGATGCAGTGCTCATGCGGTCGGTGTTCCGGTTCTCTGGCTACTAAACCTGCCTAAACGATCTCATGCAGATTGTGTAGGTAGGCATACCTTCGCCACTACGTTGGCTGACAGGCTCGCACAGCCTTGTGGGTCCTCATACGCGTGCCAATCAATCGGTATTCCCTAGCTTGGCTGCAGCTCCTATGCCATTGCCACAATTAGGGCTGCCATTCTGCACCGTCTGAGGATAATGTACGTCCACAGACCTAAAGTAAAATGCTAGCAGCTCTCACACATGTCACAGTACCACCTGCATCGTACAGGGTCCACTCCATACGTGTATAAACCCCTGACATCTTTCAGGCTCATTTGCTGTTTTCCCTGAGCAGTAACTTGGGTCCCTAGGCATGGCAAGCTCGGGATCCACAAGTGGGACATATATGTCCCACTTGGGGCAAAACAAAAAGAAGATGGCTGGAAGGTTTGAAAAACAATGGTGTGGAGGCCTGTCCCGAGCAATTGCCAGTGGTGAGATTAATTCATACCCCTCCATGGATTAACCTTCACTTTTGCAGTTGTCGCCCCAGGAGGACGGCTATGTCCAGAAGTGGGTCTTGAGCCTGACGTGCCTAGAGACCAAAGCTACACCTCACTAGTGATAGCCAATGGGGCTGAAACATGTCTGGGGTTGCTTGTGGTCTCGTGTAGAAGGGATGTGACCTAGCAGTTTGGGCTGGATTGCCCCTTTAGGGGTGGGGTCTAGACAGGCCTTATCCCTTCTTTAGTGGCATAGGAGGCCAATATACAATGGTCTGGAGGGTTATCCGGGGCAATTGCCAGTGCTTAAGCCACCAACCCTCAGTTTTGCCTTTGTAGGAAGAAAATGACCAAGACGTTCTTTAGATTATAGGGGAGATTACAAAAAAAAACCTTCTTGTCAATTCTAGGTGTGCAGTATTACATACAACTGATTACATGTTTAGATGGAACCATGCCAGCAGGGTGGGACGTGATCAAAAGATTTGGTTAAAACAAAGTCTTGAAATGTGGAGTGACCAAATTGAGCGAAACTGTTGATGTTTGCGATGTCCCTCTTTGCAGTAAGAATGTCATCTTTTTAAAAAGGCTTAATACTGGTACGATTTCTATATATAGTGTATGGCAACTGCAAAATGAAGTCACATGTAACTAAGACTATTAGTAAGAAAAAAATGATGTGATACCTATTTAGCGACATGTGAGTGCTATGGCCATTACCATGGATTCCGTAAACAAGATGAGGTGCTGGAGCTCTACTCCATTTTGGCTTTAATTTGCACTGTGCTCCTCATCTCCTGACAAGGAATATGGGATGGTCCCTATGCATAAATTATCAGTGCTCTGGCACAGATAATAGAGTCAAGAGAGTCTTTCTTCCCTTTCTAGTGGCTTATTACGCAAGCTATTTTCTGTGTTCCATGTGTTTATGTGTGGGTTGCGTATTTTTATGGCTAGAGTTGTGTGTAAATGCTCGAACTGTGCCACGTCGTGGCATTGGCAGTCTGTTAATGCAAGCATGGCTCCCAAGCAGCCCCTGTCATGTGTGGCCCCTTGCGCCACTGCTGTTTTTCTCATTGAAAGCTGAGACTTGCGGTTTCGTTTTTCCCATCGCCAGTAGGGGCTTTCAAGTCCCAAGAGGCACAGTTAAACGCCAGGGCTGGGGCAACGTGCCCCGCATGACTTGGGGCCCCTTGGCAGCTCTGTCTAATCGTGACTCTTTTGTGTGTGACACAAAGAAAGCTTTGATGCCTCAGACTGTCATGGAGGGTCGCGCAGCGTGTTAGGTAAGTGCTAGAGGCACTATTTTGTTTCTAGTTGGGATGACTGAAGGGCCAGTCGGGTATATAAGTCTTTGGATGCTGCTTTTCAGTGTCCGCATGAGACCATGAACGCTTTACCTGAGTACTTCTCTTTGTCACACTCCTGGCAGGAAGTGGCCCCTTTGCCAGAATAGGAGCCCGCCGGGCACTCCTTGCAGGTTGGAGAACCCCGCTTCGAGGCGTAGGTCCCTGGTTTGCACGGGAAGCATTCAGATGTGTACGCCACTCCTGGGAGAAGGATAGGGAAGAGGATGGAGAGGAAAAATAGAATGATCATTTCGGCAGATTATGGTGAAAGGCGCTATACAAATGAGAAAATGAATGAATGAATGGATTAATTAAATGAAATGTACCAAGCAATCCAGACACCTCTCAAGACCTCAATTCTATTATACATTCATTTAAAACACATATATTTTTATTCCATTTTTCAGAGAATGCATGCTACAAACAAACAGCAATAACTCCTATCCTGATAACCAGCCCCTGAAATCATTTTGAACCCGAGGACCTTGAATACATTTAAATCCCAAGTGCCACCTGCGCTCTCTAGGATCCCCTGAAACAGCCTACCCTACTTAAATGGTGAGGGGATACCCGCCCCCTTGTTTGCCCTAACATTTCGACCTTGCAATGTCAGTTATGCCTCTAGACCAGGCTGAGCCACGAAGTAGAGTGAGTCCAGAGCCCCCCAATTCTTAAACATGAGATTAGGGTTTAAATGATGCCCACACAGCTACAGCAACAACATATATTACACATTGATGGAGTTGGAGTCTCAAGGGTGTTAGGCTCTTTCACTGGTAATTATCATGCCCAGGCCTCAGATGGAGAATGTGCCACCTTCATCTCCCACTAACTTCTAATGGTCAAACGTGCTTTATCAGTGAGTTACTTCTAGCACGTGATTAAAATTTAGCGGGTTATGGTTGCAGAGCTTCACCACACAGTATAGTGAACAGAGTTCACATACACCATTAGTACCCGGCACGGAGCGTCCGCGAGAAACATTAAACGTGGATTGGCTTGTTTCCGAGCCATACCACAGTGTACTCCTGTGGACGCACGAACGTTGTTCGCGTGCTGGGTACACTCTTTTTTTGTTCAAGGCAACCTTTGAAAGAGAGAAGGAACCACACGTAGCCCCTTCTCCCTTTTCCAAGGTGGTCTTTTTTTATAAAAATGTTTCTCCCATTCATTAGTACGGAGCAACTTGTCCCAAAATAGCGCCCTGTTGCTCCATATTAATGAGCAGTAGGCTCGTTCTAGTGTTCCTAGAACCAACACGTATTGTGACGAAACCTTTTCAAACGGCAAAAGAAATGCTGCTTGATAAGGTTTCGTCAGCCATTAGTGTTCCGGGGCTGCAAACTCGGGAAAATCAATATCCCAAGCCTGCAAACCCCGGAATACCAATGGCAATAACCGCCTCGCCGGTGGGACATTACCACCTTATAGTAATGCCCCCCGGGGCCACCGTTAAGGCCCTCGCTATGCTCGGGCCTGTAACTTCAGGCCCCGGGGCAATACCATAGCCGGTAATGGCCCGCCGGCTCAGCGGTTATTGTCACAATAGGATGCTACACCCAAGGCGGTCTACAAAACGTTCCACCACAATCATGATGGCTGGTCAAAGGGTGCATGCCCAATGCTGTGGTGTCTCTGCTAAACACAGAAAGTGTACTAGGAGTTCACCACATTTGCAGCACACACACACACAAACCCACACACACAAACACCCATAGAACTTCTCTAAGCATGGAGAGGGTGCACAAGGATGACATTGACTCAGGTTGTGACTTGTGACACACAGCTTTCAGCTAAGGAAGGACTGCCACCACTCCTTTTATAGCGCATGCCGTTTCTTCGCCAATTGGATGTGGAAAAGGAATTCAGACAACCACTGAAATACTGCTGAAGAGGATGATTACAGCTACATTTGGGAGCAAACAGATCTTTGCATCTTAAATGATGGCGCACAGGGATACCCCTCAAACACAGCTTGGTAAGGATAGCGTTAATGTGCCTAGCAGATGGTACACACAGCAGCACAGGCCACAAGAATGTCGCACAGCGCCTTGTCAGTCAACACGATGGTAGAGAGGGCCTTTGCACACATACAATATCTAGGGCAGTGCTGTCCTCTACTGACAGGTGATTAAAGTAATCACCCATCCGTAGGGTGTGGGGACATTGCTTGGCCAGCACAGGAACAACTTTGTTCGATTGCACACCCAAAACGTTTGCATCGATAGGTCGTAGCAGAGGTCTTCTCCCACCCACAAGATGGTTGACTGAATTCAGTTTCAGTGTGCAAAGTTTGGAAATCGTAGTGTAACCCCTAACAAAGGCATTGGATAGAAGCTCAGGGGGTACAACCAAAAGGCTAGCTAGCCCCGAATATGATGCCTATACACAAGTGTTTCCAGGCGCGACGAGGCAAGGGAGGGGGAACAGAGGGAAGACAAAGACAGCGATCTTACTAGGCCAGGTGGCATTGAGATCGCGCAAGTGCAGGGAAAGGGGAAAGGGGTAGGGGGCAGTGCAGTACATAGGAACGACAGTAAAAAAACAAAAAAATTGAATAAATAAAAGCAATGAGTAAAAGTGCGGCCAGCTGGTGGCAAGTGCAAGGGTAAGTGCAGGCATTAGGTGTCAAGTGCTGGTAGGGGGCTGTAGGGATAAGGAAAAACGGTCCCCACGAGCGGAGGATGCCAGGGAGGCAGTGCATGTGTGCAACTGGTGGGGGAGGGTTCCTGAGCCCGAGATCAGAGGGTAGCCAGGTGACCAGTGCAGTTTCAGAATACCAACAGTCCCGGCATTGGCATAACCCCGGTACTTTTCCAGACCTAGCAACACCCCTGAACCCTAAGAACAGTTCAGAGGACAGGGAAAGGAAGGAGCGTTAGAAGAGTGCACATTGGAAAAGTAAGGGGCTAGAGAATGAAGACATGAAAGTGGGAAATAATGAGAGGGGGTTGAGAGATGTGCAAAGATGAACGCAGGAAGGAGGAGGTGAGAGTGGCAGTCTGGTGGGGGGGGGGGAAATAATGCTGGGGGCGGACCACTTACCAGTAATGCTGATGGATCTGAGCAGCACAGGCTTCGGGGGCTTCAAGCCCACTGCAAACGCGGTGGTCCTCCAGTACAGAACATTGTTGCCTCGGGTCAGGTCCAGCTTAAAAACAAACCATACGTCGTTTGATTATGATAAGTATTGATAACAATCTTTTTGTTGTTGTTTTAATAAAACGTAAACTATGCACTTGAGTGTGCGAGAGTGCTCTACTAAGTTACAAATTAATCAAAAACTCAAAAAATACATGCACAAATATAAACGACAAACTGCTGCCTAACCATGGATAATGCATCCAATAACGTAACAACTACTTATAGCAGAGGAATAAATGAGCACCATACACCGTCGTAAATAAGCAGCGCTCAGACGCCTGAGGGTTCGTAGCGCTATATAAATGCAAAAAATAAAATAAATAATAAATAATGAGCAACAGTATAGCTCTACAACAAAGTACATGTCGTGAAGACCCTAAAATTAGAGCCCAAAGCTAGGTCTCAACGTGCTCCGTGTTGTAATCCTCATACTAACAGGTAATAGTTAGCGAGAGAACAGTATCACCAAAAAAGGCAGAGTGGCTTAGACACTCTTCAATGTATTGCTGAATTTGGCCGCAAAGTCCTGCCAGACAACCAGACATTTTTTGCTAGTTAAGTGGTTGCATGAGTGGGCCGAAGAGTTAAAAATACCATTTTAAATTGGTAACGAATGTCAATGTCGTTGTCTCGGGAGGATAGCTCAGTGGCAACGTGCTCGCCTTGGAAGCAAGATGGCACGGAGCAACACAGGTTCGATTCCTGGGTCCGCGCTTAGAAACCTCTGAGGATCAAGCGCGTTATAAAAAAAACCTATCATATCAATGATGCAGTGATTAAAAGAGAACGCAGAGCGCCTACACTTGAAATAATGTATATCATTTCAAAGGCTGCACATTCCAAAATCACAGCTAGCGTTCCTCGGCACCATATAATTTGACATAAGGTTATAACAACTCGAGGAACGTGCGCCTAAAGAGAGATTGGTGAAGTACACTTGTCCACAGCTAAACCTATTGTTCTTGTAGAAAAAAAGGAAATCTCTGGAGTAATGTGGAAAAACCTTTCATTTTAATCCATGGTGATTCTTTTACAAATGTGAGGTCATTTGGCCAGCACATGTTTCTCTCCACTTGGGAGCTGCTTCAGGGCCATGGAGGTCATACGTCGGAGTTAAAGTAGCCAACACTGAACCTGTTGCTCGTTTAGAGCTTTCAATGTGATGCTTGTTTCTTATGGTCGAAAGCAAAATCTTTAAAAGTTAAAGAAACATTTCAAATAGTTCTGTTGTTAGTTGCCAATGCTTTAAATCCATAGTCATGAATTTATTAAATCCAAATCCCCTATAAATGAAGTGTTTTGGTAATCCGACTCTGCACCAAGAATCGAAGACAGAGAGGATTATACTAATATTAGTGTCTATTTTCTAGTCGAAATTGATGAGCATGCTATACAGAGTAAGCACCGCAAAATTGTATCAAGTGCAAAAGAAAAAGTACTCTGGGCACTAACGCACAAGATACTAAATGTATTATTCTTGCACCAGTAAACTCTTACTGGATATACACTGTTACTTATCAATGAAAGAATAACACATCTATCGGTAGTGCCCAGAGTACTTTTTCTTTTATATTAAATCAAAATCTCGCTTTGTAGCTTTATGGTTGTCACTGGTTGTTTAATTCCATTGGAGCGGACTACTCTTCAAACAAACATGTTAGTACAAGTTCGGACACACGTTCCTCAATAAGTTTGTAATGGGGAAAGAGTCAGCAATAGAAACCCAGGGCTTGAACCAGGCACCGACCTGGGTGCGGCTTGAAGCACTCCCCTCAAAGGGGCAGCCAAAACCGAGTATGTGAAACCAGTCTAGAAAAGCATGGAGGACCAGGCAAGTACAAGCAGGGCAGAATGAGGCAGAGTATGTGCTTCAAGATGGACCAGATGGAGTGCAGGCAGTTTTCTGGATATGAGACTTCTATGTCATTTCATCGACACCCGTTTTTACGACAGGGGTTTTTACGATGAGTTTTTGCTGTTGTGGAGGGTTCCCCCTTAAAGCCTCCCATCCTCTACCTATTTTTTGTTATTCCCGACCCCCCAACCCTTTATATGCCCATTCCCACCCCCCCGAAAAGAATTTGAAAAGCACCCGTCGTAAAAACGGTTGTCGATGAAAGGACGTTGTAATCATATTTAGGTGAGAATACTTCAACCAAGGGACTTTCAGGGGTGGAAATTGGAGGGTTGACACAATCATGTGCCAGCTCTTGTATCAAATGCTCAACAGCTGAAAGAGGAATTGATAAAAACAGGAACTCCACTTTGGTAATGGTAATCGTCAAATAATCGGCAGGCGCCCAACCCTCTGATCCCTGGAGACTGTGTCTCAGCACCTGTATGTCCTCGTCCAATGCACCCTTGAGTACAGTTAAGTATCGTCTACAGTCATGGCATACCACCTGAAAGATTCCCCCAATAACTCCATATACATATTAAACATTAATGGACAAAGGAGCAAGCCCTGGGGCACATCGGAGAGAATGGGGACCTCCTCGGACTCGACTTCTACCCCAAGCAAGTGTGACTATCAAGGAAAGAAGCGAATCAAGCCAAAGCAAAATCCCCAAGCTGATTGCTATTTAGCCGGGATGGCGGATAGACTGGATAGAATGTTACAATTCTGGCTGGCATAAGAAAATGGAGATTTGCAATTCCTTGCACCAAAAATGTAGAGTCCATGATTTTTCCAGACCAGCTCGTTATGAAGCAATTGATACAGCCTTAAAGATTTGGATGTAGTGTAGTCAAGATTTAGGAGACTTTAGCTCTGCGGAATATCTTAGCCAACCTGAACTGAACTTAGATTTCAAGTTGGAGGACTACTGCGGGATCTGCTTCTGATTGGGTCCTAAACCTTTGCTAGGCCTAGAAATCACATTAATTGCTTAATCTATTTTACTTATTGTGCATTTGTTATGTGCTTATACAATAAGTCAATTCTGTTTCAAAACACCCACAGGGCAACAGGGATAGAACATGGGATTGAAAAACAATGAATACAGTGGAAAATAAAGACAAACCGACTATGCCTTGTGAGAGACAATAAGGCTTGGCATGGCGGAAACTTGACGGCACTATGCGATCTGAAGCAATACCCCTGTGGTAAACTTTTGCAAAAGATTTTGCCACATTGGAAAGGGAGCTGGTCCAACAGTTAGTTAGCTGCTAGATCTAATTATGAAGGTAAATAACCGTAAGTCGAAAGGACGGGTAAAATGTCATATATTTCACAATATTGAATGGCATGATTTCTAGCACCACATCAGTACCACATGAGACATGGGGGAAGGAAAACATTACGCACCTTAGTGACAACTCTACTCTTAGTCCAGAGTCTGTGCGAGAAAGTTCTAGAAAATGCTGCTATGCAACATGATCCGAGTTCCGTGGGACGTCCCACCAGTATGGAGGAAAGGGGATGGGACGTAAAAGTAATGGTGCCATCTAGGGCATCGAAATGTAAAGGTGTGTTTACAAAGTTGTGCGCAGTCATAAAGAATTGGATTACTTTATGTTAAGATTATAGAAGCCATGATTTTTACTCCTATCACTGAGTGTGCGTCACAAAGTCACGCAGTCATAGCGTGGGACAGCAGGGAAACCGCTCAAGGAGTGCTGGAAGCTGGTCCTGTTAGGTATTCCCTGTCAACTGCTTGTACAGCCTTGAGGCCTGTGTTAAAACACTAGATTTCACTATCAGCAGTGAGTTTAGAGGGACTTGCTTATGTTTGTTTTGGTATGGGTGACTTAGATAGTATAGTTTGAGTGGGAAAACGTAGGAAGTCTTTTGTTTGGACTGAACACAAGCAACAAAGCAATTTGAACAATTATGCAATATAAAAAAACCACGCATATATCTACTCTTTCATGTTTTGGTTTTGTGATTGTTGAACAGGCTAATAGAGCCTTCCATAAAGGTGTAGGCATCCCAATATGGAGCCTATAGGGCATTTCCAGAAAAAATGAAAGTGCAGAAGTCTTCTTTATGTTATTGTCTGATATCCGGTCCAATAGCACAGCAAATCATTGGAAGTAGTTAAATCCTTTCTTAAGGAAGAAAGGCTATTTAATTGTTAAATATCTTAGAAGCCCTCCTGGTAGAAAGTATCAATGAGGAGAGGAGCATAACCTGCATTGCATGTGGCAAATACAACAGCGGAACAAACAACACCAATATGTACCTTGTCTTCCAAAAGAAGTTGTGAATTTCAATGTTGTTGAAAGTGAAAGACTTTTCTAAAAGGTTTGAAGTAAACCTCCCCACAGAGTACTTGTAGTAGTGTTAGGAGCTTTAGTCCTGGCAGGTGAGTCTACCAGGATAGGGACCTTTAGTGGTAGTCCTGGCAGGTTAATGGACCAGGAATACATCATTTAAGTACTGCATTGTGGTTAAAGGTTGTGGAGAAGAAGAAGTGGCAAGACCACTAAAGTGTTCACTTAAATTGTTGTGGAATTATCCTGGCAAAAACATTGTTGTTGATACAGAACAATTGTGAAAGTGTTTTGGTTTTCTTAAGGAGAAGAGGTTGTGTTGAACGTTTGTCTCTATGTGTGGAGAGATACAGACTGTTTGCTAGGTTGAACCTTTGTTAAAGTCCAAGTGAAAGACCTTTGGAGTAAGAAGAGCTTTATGATCAGAACTTTGCTACAAAACAAACTTTTCTTATTTGAACCTTTGATTGAAACTCCTCCTTTGAATCTGGGAAAGGGGATCCGACCCAGGATACAAGGATATACAGTGAAAAGGTTTATGGTGAACATAACTGTTATTTCTGTTACATTTGAATTGCTATATATTACCTTTATGAGTTTGATGTATGTATAAGTGTGAGGGACAGATCCCTTTTATTAGAGTGTTTTCCTTTAGTTTATTTTGATAGGGAGGGAAATCTTCTTTAGGGTAGGGATGGTGAGGCGTTTGTCAAATCCTTATGATTTAATAAAATGGCTTCTTGTGAAAAACCTTTACAAAGTTGTCCGCTTCACATTTCTGACCTCTCACAATAGTTAACCAGTGCATGCTTAGGTGCAGGAATGCAACAATTAATGGAAGGGCTGCCAGCTTGTCTTGCACCTGCAACCAGCCCTGCACCCAAATCCCTTTGTGAATCAGTGTTTGCATGTAGGGAAACCAGGGTGCTGAATGTAAAGCACACTTGAATCTCATATTCCTTATTTAGGGGGCTTTGCGAATTGATCCCAATATGTACTTTCTCCTCCAGATAACTACTCTCTTGACCATACACCTTTGAAGGAGCTAAAACAATTGCTCAGCATGTCGTGTGACATCTCAAATGTAGACTGGAAAACCTTTTCAAAGATGTCTCCTGTGAACACAAAACCTTAGTTATGCATCAGGTTTGTGATTGCAGTGATATACGTGATTGTGAAAACAAAAAGATAATAGAATCCTGGGTTTCCTATATGGATATCTTGGTGGATATTTGAACACCTGCTGTGAGAATCGTCATTGGAAAAAGAGAGGAAGTTACACATAAGAACACACAGTAGTGTGATTCTCTGTGCTCCAGGGTCTATGTTTGAAGCTGGGCAAGTATGGTCTGAGTATGCACACATCATGGAAATTGTTCTGCATGACACTCTTAGAGGCTATGATATATGATTTTAGCTCTTAGGACTGTGATGAATCTGGACAATTTGTCCCTTCTCCTCAGGGGGGGAGCCACTCCCTTTGAGGATGGGGAGTGAGCCCGATCAGCAAGACCCTCCCTATGGGTCTGGGCAAGTGGAACCTCACTGGCAGTGACTCCTCTCTTGAGGACAAGGACTCCTATTCCAATAAGAAACTCCCAGTAAAGAGTACATAATCTGCCTAGCTGGGAATCGGAAAGACTGTTGCTAACCCTGATCTGGATTCACCAAATACTGACATTTCTTCATTCACGTTGGCTTTAGGTAATGCTGGATCACACCTGAATGCTATAATCAAAGAAGAAAGATACAGGCCCTTTTGTTTCTGATGATGTATATAAAACCTCTAGGGACATGGGATGAGGAGGAGAGAATCCTATGCAGAGACAAGTGTCTGACGGGATGACGTCTGAGAGGGGTGGAGCCACGTTAGACCCCAGAGCTGGCAGTGGACTGAAGAGCAAGCAAATTGCTATTTAGGCACCGGAAGGCTGGCATCCTGATGGAATGAGAAGCCAAGGTCGGTAAAGAGATGGAAAAGCAACTGTCTTGCCTGGTGTCATGATCACACAAATGCTGTTGTTGGCCTGGGTCCTCGTAACTGACACAGAGACCAAACTGAAGCAGAAAGAGCAAATCCCCGAGTTCCACAGGAGAAGTGCATTAGCTGCCAAGCTGAGCAGCGGAAAGAAAGCAAATGCTCTCGAACAAGTAACGACATCGAGAGAGGCGAACAGTGTGAATCGAGGCTGGGAGAGCCACAAGAGTTACAGGAACCAGACAAACCTGAATACAGACAAAGCATGGCTATCCGAGGACCATAGGGCTTTGGGGAGCACTGAGAAAACGAATGACAATGACGCTCAAGGCTGGAGAAGCCTCAAGGGTTACGGGAGAAAAACCCTGAATGGGCAGATGCCGTATTGAGGGCCTGTTAAAACAAGTCTGATAGAAGGCCAGTGAACTGTGGGGAGTCCAAGACATCTGAAATATAAAAGTCCAAATTGGGAAGAGAGAGAACCTTCAGGGTCCAATTGTTCAAAACAATCTAAGGCCATGTTCAAACACTGAGTGGGAAATGGCGGAGTTGTGTGAAGAAAACCTTGTCTTTACTGAGAAGAAAAATTGTATGAAACATATGAAGACTGAGAGCCAGGGCATACTGAACCTGTAGAGAGGATGAGGATTGCATTGCAAAAAATTGATGTACTTTCACAAACCTTTAAAACCTGCTTCTTGCAGAAGAGATGAAAGTGTTGGGCTATTGCTCAGGCCTCCTTCTTCTTGTCAAGTTTTCTTAGTGGTAGGGCCAGTTAGCAGAATAGGATTTCAACTAAGGAATCTTTTTATTTTGGACTTTGACAAGCACCTTTAGTTTTAGTTTGTTAGGCAGGGAACTTCCCTCATAGCAGTAGAGCTAGACAGGTGTTTTTCTTTTCTTTTAAATAAACACCCTTGAACAAGCCATTACTTGGTGTTATTCGACATTGTTCATATTAGTAGCCTTCGTGTGTATTATCTAAAGCAGGATCATCCAGGATTTTTTCGTCTGATCCAGGAAGTCTGAGGGATCTCTTGGTCTGACAAGGCAACGCTTAGGGAAGAGGTGGGTTGAGCATGAAGCTCTCTGGTCCTCTTGATGGAAGTCTGAAACTTAGCTGTGGGGTCAGGATCCATAACCATTGGGGTAATTGTTTGAGCTATAAACTCACAAGGTGATTTTGGTCCGAGTCTTCTCATTTCTGGTAAAAAATGGTCTGACGTTGCAGGACTCAGGGGGATCTTGGTATGTGCATGTAGCTTCAGGGAGTGTATGGATTGATCTGCATCTGCAACCCTCACACATCCCTTTCATTTGCGTCTGCAGTTTTCAGGCCAATGTGGTTTGAATTTGCAGCATTCAGTGAATATGGTGTAATGAGAGAAATGTAATGAGTGGTTTCATCAACCACATTTAACTTGACCACCTTTAGTTTCACCCCTGTCGGTTGTACAACAAACATACATATATATATATATATATATATACATATATATATATATATATATGTATATATATATATATATATATATATATATATATATATATATATATATACACTAGCTGCCCAAAAGTGCTCTTCCTATGAGTTGAGCAACTTAACCATAACTACACAGCTGCTATATATCTATATATATTATATATATATATTCAGTGAAAAAACTTTATTACAGGGACGTTATGCTTAAGTTGCGCTAATAAAAACCTATCTAATTCACTGAAAAATCTATACTGAATGAACTTTCTGGTTCCACTGCCCTACTAAAAAACTATCAAATAAACCAACAAAAAACATTGTTAAAGGAACGTTATGGTTAAGTTGCACTACTAAAAAACCTATGAAATTCAATGGAAAAACGTTGCTACAGGGACCTTATGGTTACAGGTAAAACCGAAAACCCCCAGAAATTCACCAGTTATGGTAAGGTACGCAACCTTAACTTGCACTACCACTGTGAACTGCAAGGACTAACACCCATGACCTCAAAGATGACATCACATCATATGTAGTGGTGGCTCTAAAAAGAGCCTTTGTGGTTTTGATTTTTAGATGCTTTTAAGCAAACACTTTTTTGTGGTTTTTATAGATATTGTTATTTTTCTGCACTTTGCCCATTCTTACAGTAAGCTCTTCACTGCATCCTGTAGATGGAACAACAAAACACCATTGCCAACATTGGACAAAGAAATGCCATTGTCATGGAATACGTCTGCATGTTTGGAAACAATGATGTCATTGTTGCAGAAGAACATTGCAGCATCATACAAAAAAGTAGACATGCTTCCTTTGATGATGCACCTTCCGCCCTCTCGCTTTGAACAAACTGCATTAGAACAGGCGCATACTCTTTTTAGTGGTATGGATAAGAAAAGATTTTCGCTTTGTATACAGATTTTTCTTTTTCTGTACTCTGCACATTCTTACAGTGAGCTCTTCAACGCATCTTGTAGATGTAGCACCACAATGCCATTGCCAATGTTGGACAAAGAAATGCCATTGTCATGGAATAAATCCGCATTTTGAGAATCAATGATGTCAGTGTTGCAGAAGAACATTCCAGAATTGCACAAAAAAGTCACACTTTTTCCATTGATGATACACCTTCCGCCCTCTGGGTGTGAACAAACTGCATTAGAACAGCCCCACCCTCTTCTTGGCGGTATAGATGAGAATAGAATTTTCTGCACTTGGAAGAAAACGATCAATGCTTTCATCAATCTCTTGAGTTGATGCAACACATATGAACACGGCGTGTAACCCAAATGCTGAGCTCCGTACTGTACCACAACAACATGAAAAGGCGCAAAAGTGACCACTTCTTTGCAAAGGTCAATGACAATGCCGAAATTGCACACATTGGCAGCGCACCACAATGCCTCCACTCCTTCCAACCCGAAATTGCCATGCAAGTCTCTTTCCTGGGCATACCTGTGCAAATGTACCACAAAGACATCACCCAGTAACAGCACTCTGCATCTCCCCATTTCTACCAGTCTGAGTACACAAAGTAAAGTAAGAATGTGTTACTGCCCCTTCCTGTGAGGCGGAACCTAAGCAGCTATTTGGATAATCCCCACAGTCACATTCCGATTGGCCAGCATGCTTAGAAGGGCAGAATGTGGCACGTGCGCTTTCTGAACTAGTGCAAGGTCCGCGCCCCAGTGAAGCAGGAGGAGTCCTTCCTATTGGTGCACTTTCCTGTGACGCACAGCCTGAGCGCCTGATAAGACAATCCCTACAGCCCCATTTCCACAGGCCAGAATGGCAAGAAGCGCAGAATGTGGCACGTGTGCTTCCCCAATTACGGCGAGGGCCGCAACCGAGTGAAGCAGGAGTCCTTCTTCCTATTGCCGCACACCCTAATCACCTGATTGGACAATCCCCACAGTCCCATGTCAATTGGGCAACATGATGGGAAGGGCAGATTCTAGCACGTGTGCCTCACAAAGTACCGCGAGGGCTGCACCCCTGTAAAACTGCAGCACTACCTCATTGGGTTATGTGTAAATAGGGACACGCGCATCCACCAATCGCATTCAAGCCGCCATCATCCAACACTGTCACTGCTGTACAATACTTCAAATATACCGTTATACATTTGCAGTAAAAGTGTCGTGCCATTCCAAAGCAAGTCCACTGCAAACCTCAGTAAAAGTATGCACAATTTCTCCATCGGCATACATCCACATGGCCACCTAGGATGTGGCACGTGTAATACTGAAAGTACAGCGGAATCCGCTAACTTTTCTTGATAGTGAGTCGAGGGGGTTACGGGGGGTGTGCGGGCGAAGCAATATCAATCTGGGTAGGGGATTGAGTCTTCCATCGTAGATGTATAAAGGTTTTTTTTATGTGCGTGCAAGCAACTTCTTTTGCTTTTTCTCTTTATGTGTGTTTCTGTTTACCTCTCCTCACATTTTTACCACATTCTGGTCAATGCTTCTTGCACAGTGTAAAAGAAAACAGGATTGCCAATGGCGCTCAAATAAATCCAATTTCTACGGAACCACTGCATATTTTACCACCTCATGATCTCATAGTGGGTGGAGAACATGCCAGCAGTCTGCATAAATTCACACATGCTTCTGTTTATAACACACCTTCCGACCTCTGGCTGGGGTCAAAATGCACCGGCATGGGCCCATATCCTCTTGGTGTTATGCATGCGAAAACAACCTTGGCATTAGGAACAATCTGCATCACTGTGTTCAGCAATTTCTTCAGGTGACGGATTAAACATCCACACGACATGTAACCCAAATGTAGAGTTCCATAGTGCACCATGACAAAGTCTACGTTTGTGACAGAGGCCACATATCTGCAAAGCCGAACCATCCCGCCGAAACTGCAGTCACCCTGACAGCCCCAGAAAGTGTCCACTCCTTCCAAACCTCACGACACAGTACTGGGAAGGTGTGGTACCGCCCCTTCCTGTGAACCACACCCTAAACAGGTAATTTCCTATTTCCCACAATTCCATTTCCATGGCCAGCATGCTCATAATGGCACGATGGGCCACATGCGCTTTCCCATCTACAGTGAGGGCCACAGCCCAGTAAAGCAGACACAATACTTCTTTCCTTTGCAGTGGCATTTTTGCAGCGTTCCCTCATTGAATGCTGTAAAAATTATAAACACAAATGCAGCTATCACATACAAAACCTCTGCATTGCACACTATCATTTCTGTACACCACTCCATATTTACCGTTACACACTGTCAGTGCACGTTCCGTTTCATTCCAAAACCCCTCCACCAGAAACTTCTGCTAACAAATATACGATTGCAGCATCACCAAAGATTCTGCGGCGCACCCAGCACACCTTTGGCCATGCACACAACAGTGCAGCCCTTGCCCACACCCACCACAACACTATGGATACATGCATGCAACCATGTGGGCAGCTAACAATATGCACAAATGTAACATACGTACTAGCACTTCTACCCAACTCCCCCACACCATAGCACATCCATTCAAGAAAATGTTCACAATTAGCAGAATCCACAAACATACCACAGCCTGCACCACCCCTACCCACTGCCATTCACAAAGTCTTGCGTCACTGGCAACCTAAGCCAACAGCTTCACAACATTGGGCCTACTTCAATAAGTCTGCACACAGCACACTAACCAAGCACATATAAGCTGCAATTCAACCATACCCTCTTCCATACTCACATTCTATAAACACTGCACCCTGTGGCCACACTGTACACCTTCTCACTGCACCATCTCCTACTGCACACCAAATACTGTAGCATGTTGCAACTATCACCACAACCATGGAACGCACAACTATCTTCTGCTGCTGTAGCACGTCTACACACCCATTCTCCAAAGATCACCACCCTGTGTCTCATGCACTGTCAAGCCTGCATTGCTGCAGTGGGTGTGCTCCTTACAAACATTCCCCGCAGCGTATTGCATCCTTGCATGTCAGCATGTCACCAGCTACCACTGTGCACATACGCAGCACTGGCACCAGCACTCCTACCCAACCTCTGCACCGAAATGGAGCTATACAGCATTAAATGCAACAGTTACCATATTCTACAAACATTACACTATCTCCGGCACCCCTACACCCTTTAATTCACATACTATGGTCTTACCCACTTCCACTCAGAAAGTATTGTGTCACTGCGAACCTAACTACAAACTGTTCACAACATTGCCCCTACTCCAAGCAATCTGCACACAGCGCATTATCCAAGCACATATAAGCTACACTTCAACAATACCCTCTTCCATACTGACAATATGCAAACACTGCAGCCAGTCCCCACACTGCGTGACTTTTCACTGCACCATCTCCAACCACACATAAAAACTTGACTATGTTCTAACAGTGACCTCACCTGCGCAACCAAACGTACACGCATGCAAGCTCACTTCTGCTGCTCTATTGTGTCTGAAATGTGCTCCTCACCCATTCCGGGCAGGTCACCACCCTCTAACTGATGCAGAGTCACAAATGCATTACTGCTGTAAATGTGTTCTCAGCCTAGGGTCTTGACTGCATGGCCTACGGCCTTCTACTGAAGAGTCACACATTCATTACAGTTGTGAGTGTGCTCAAGCCCTAGGCTCTTCAGTGCATGGGCTACGGCCTACGGCCTTCGGCCATGCACCCAATAGTCTAGGCCTTAGACACACTCACTGTAACGTAATGCCACCATGCATGTCACCATGGCACCAATTATGACAATCCACATTCACACCACTGCCACCAGCACTCCTACCCACCATGTGCACTGCCATGGAGCTACGCAGCAAAAAAGTGGAAATGGTACCACGATGTAGAAAGAAACCACTGTCTCCTGCACTTTCATTCACATACTATGGGCGTACCCACTTCCATTCACAAAGTATTCTGTCACTGCCAACCTACCCATATACTGTTCGCAACATTGGCCCTACTCTAACCTATCTGCACACACCACACTATGGAAGCACCACCCTCTACCGAATGCAGAGTAAGACATTGCTCCGGTGGGTGTGCTGAAGGCCTAGGCTCTTGACTGCATGCCCTATAGCCTACGGCCATGCACCCAATAGTCTAACCCTTCAACAGACCCACCGCAACTTCATGCACCCATGCATGCAACCATGTGCATAACTACGGCAATCCATCTGCACAGCACAGCCACCCGCGCTCCCACCCAACCTATGTTATGTGCAAATCACTCCCCTTCTGAAAATCACCTGCCACCACTCACCACGGAAAGAGGTTGGCGCAAACAGGACATGGCACAAGCTATCGGGCCGTTATGACAGCTGCCTCCAATCACCACACAAAGTAGTTGCCTGCCTAGGTACCCACGATTTGGAGCTATACACATGAATACTGCAGCCACTCCTCTGTCTTCTACACCTATTCACATATCTCACATGAACCACGTCTCACTCCCCCAGCTTTTCCCCTCCAACAAATGGCGTACAGTATATTTTCCAGACCCTTCTGCCAGCGCACTCTCCTCCGATACACCATGCAGCATTTCCCAAAATCTTTTTTACCCAACACGCTTCCCTCCAGCCAACCACCGGCCGCATCCACTGTTCGCTGACAGCACGGCGTAGCGCAGGCCAATTAGACTTCAGTCCGCGGAGCGAACAGGGAAATGGGTCCACGGAGCGGACCCAGATATCACTAATTTTTTTAGACGTACATTTCAGTCGTTTCCAACAAAAGTACTGATCGGATTCCCACCAAACACACAAAAGCACGCTTTCTGACCCAAGCCCCTGCTCCTGTGGCAAATTTGGTGCAAATCCGTCCAGCCGTTTGGGCTGTAGCCGTGCACAGTTTTTGCCCATTCAGTCTATGGAGAAAAAATAAATGTGGGACCTCCCCTATAACTTTGCCCTCCCTGTACGAAACCTGACCCAACTTGGCAAAAAAAATCAGAGGTGGCCATATACTTTTTTTTGCAAAATTTGGTGAGGATACCTCCAGGGGGAGCGGAGTTATAAGCCGCTGAAAAAGTGCTCTTCCTATGAGTTTAGCAACTTAACCATAACTACACGCCCGCTACCGCGGGCCGTGTGATATTATATATATATTTTTTTTTACTGAAAGAAATATAGGGCCTCATTACACGGAAGGCGGTGAACCATGGCGCTATTAGAGCCATGGTTCATGCCGGTAAAATACCGGCACCACCTTGGTGGAAAGGGGAATTACCGCCCCATTCCAAGGTTGGCGGGGCGGTAATTCCCCCTTCCACCATTGCCCTTCCCCATTCTCATTTTTGCCCCATAGAGTTCTATGGGAATGGGGAAGGCGCTAATTACGGTACCGCAAATTGCGGTACCGTAATTAGCTCCATTGGTTCCTTTGCGGGTTGGTTTTTAACACCTGCAAAAAGCAGGCGTTATATTCCCCAACCCGCAAAGGGACCTCGTAGTAAGGCGGTAAGGATTTACCGGTACTGGTAAAATACTGGTACCAGTAAACCCTTACCGCCTACCGTGTAATGAGGCCCATAGTTACATTGATCAGATTTAATGCAATAAAACCCTTAAAATTCAGCAGCGGTGGGAATTGATGATCATCTTAACTTGGTGTTGCCCTGTTGATGACCCCTAAGATTTAATGATGTATTATTTATATAGAGCTTAAGCCTTAGCGCTTTACATAGATCACATATACATACAATATCACCCAACCAGAGTTGGTACTCATTTATGAACCTCGGAAAGATGAAAGGCTGGATTTGCCTTGCTTGGATTTAAACCTGCATATCACACACAGATTGCAGCAGCAAGTGCTCAACCAACCGAGTGATCTTGCCGGCCTCTAACTGTGTATGTTATTGTAATTACCATCTGTTATGTATGGGCTCATGGGCTTTGCAGCAGTGGGGTGCCGAGTTAAGATGATCATCACTTCCCACATCTGCTGAATTTCAAGGATTTTGTTGCGTTAAATCTGATAAACTTAACTGTCCCTTAACTAAAGATTTTTCAGTGAATTTCAAGGGTTTTGCTATTCCATAGTTTATTCAAGGGCACCTAGCCATGGCCTTTGACCATAGCCAGTGGCCACAGCCGAATCTTTAGTGCCCACTAGCCATGGCCTTCAGCAATGGCCACTGTACATGTTCCACCTATAGGTTTCCTTGGGGCCCACTAGCCTTGGCCTTCATCCCTGCCCACTATATATTTTTAAACACTAAGTCTCTTTCAAGCCCACTCGTTATGGCCTTCAGCCATAGCCAGTGTACATTTTGCACCAATAGGTTTCTTTGGGGTCCAATAGCAATGGCCTTCGTCTATGGCCACTGGCACCGGACTTTGAGCAGGACTACTGTACATGTTGCACCAATAGGTTTATTTGGGGGCCACTAGCCATGGCATTTGGCCGTATCCACTGTAAATGTTGCACAAATAGGTTACTTTGGGCCCACTAGGTATAACATTTCTTTTATTTTCACTCTCTTCTGATTCCAGTGGGATTCCCCCGAGATTCCTCCGATAATGCCAATGAACTACAGATACAGAGGCAATGAACTCATGCCCGCGGTGTTCCCCAGGTATTTCGGCGATAATGCGAAAACTCTCACATTTAAAAAAATTAAAAAATATTCTTCCCTGCCCTCACAGGCACTCAACAAGCACCCACTCCTCTTTCCATGGTCCCCCCACACCTCTCAGCTGTTTTTCCCCGTGGACCTCTCCCCTTAGCCCCTTGCACTCTTTGCTAAATGAGATGCATTTTCTTGTCCCAGCGCGGCGTGCGTTATTACTGTTGGAATCTTGCGAGATTCCCCAGGTATTCCCCCAACAATCCAAAAACATGTAACAGGCTCCCTGGACCAACCCAACGCTCCAATTTCACATGGTATCCTCTTTCCACTTCCCCCTCATCTAGCCTGATGCAACTTCATCCTTTTTCCTCCTCCAAATAGCTTTTAGGAGGCTGGTACGGTAATACACGTGAAAATCAATTTTTCCAACTCATTTTCATGATGCCTTTGTCCAAAATATAGGGCAGCATAAAAACATTTTTGCTGGCCCATACTTGTCCATGCATGCTGCACCAATTTATGGAAGTGTTATCATATAGGAACATACTCCTGTTGACTTTTCCAGTAAAACATGCCATACCACAGTAAGAAGATAAGTCCAGTCAGGCTGCATCAATGTAGGCCAGTATTGCCACATAGGAACACTCACTATGTTGGCTTTACCCTTGATGTAAGCAGAAAATGCCATGCGTCATTAAGAAAATATATCCAGACTGACTGCACCAATGTAGTTCATTCTAGCAAAATAATGCAAATGCTGAACCACAGTAAGCAAATATAACCAACTGGATGTACTGATATAGGCCATACTAGACAGGCCATACCACTTATGAAGTTTGTTTTACCGTCGAGGACCAGTAATAAATGCCATGCCAGAGTAAGACCATACAACCCAAATGGCTGCAGCAAAGGCAGCCAGTCTAGCCACATAATAGCACTTATGTTTTACATACATACATACACACATACATTATTTACACTTAATGCCATGATGCAATAAGAAAATATACCCTGACTGGCTGCACCAATGTAGGCCAGTCTAGCAATGTAACAACGCTCATCACCCTAGCCTCACCCTTGATACTAGTAGAAGATGTCAAACCACAGTAAGAAAATATGCTTGCTGCTGCACACATTTAATTTGCCTATACCCAAATCAGAGGCCCATTCCCTTGCACACCAACAAATGCACTCATACAAATCCACCTGCGCACCCATGAAATATACACTCTCTCATTTACACGCACACCCATACAACATACACCTTTTAATTCACATGCGCACCACAACACACACTCATTATTCACATGTGGCCATGCACACATACTCTCATGCATACTTTTTCAATGTTTTCCTTACCTGCAGCCCTGGCCCAGAGAATCTGGTTTAGTGAATGCTTCTATGATGGTTGTGAAAAATCAGACAGTTTTTCACAACCTAGTCCCCAGGGATCCTATACTCTGGTGGCCAGGGAAAGGCCATCGCTTTTGGATCCCGAACCTGGGGGTGACTAGCGAGGGAGGATCACCTGGGTAGGGGGTCCTCAGGTAGTGGGGGAAAAGCACCTGGTGGTGAGACCTGGTATCCCCCTTTTTCCACAACCCATCTAACCCCTATCCCTGCATATTTTATGGGAAACTACAGCTCCCATAATTCCTCTCCACTTCACATTGACAACAGTACTGAGCCAAGGAAGATAAGGAATGAGGCCAGGAAGATTATCTGACTTGCAATGGTTCTGTCTCTTTAATGAGACCCGGCAGAGTCAGGCACGTAATCCTAACTATACACACCTCCCTGATGAAAGTTGGAAGGCCAAGTGGCTGATCGGCAGTTGCAGAAAACAAGAGCGAGAGACGGTCGAGAATCCCACACTTTTGGGAAGCCGTAAGCGTTCCAAGACTGAAACCGAGTGAGTGGAAGGGAGAAACCTTTGAGCTGCTTCAAAGCGGGCCTCTCCCCCCACCCCACCCCCCCCAGGAGAACAACAGAGTTGGGGAAGAGCAGAGGAGGTGTTGCTAACAGCCTTGACTGCTACATGAAATGCGTTGAAGAAAGAAGCCCAATTAACATGACCAGTGAGTTATCGAAGGGAACAAAAGCCTGGTTTGTGTTAAAAGCAAAAGTAACTGTAACCAAAGGTTGAAGGTTGCGTGTGTGCTGATAAAATGTGTAATGGATAGGACAACTGCTGAATGGTGACGAAAGTATACAAGTAACAGAGAGGTCCTGTGAGGTGGAATCACACATTCGAAGGTCTCTGTGAAATGTTCTGAGTTGAAGTGTATTAAAACGGGAACTGAAGGCAAGAAAGTAACCGCAATCCTGAACAAAAGTTGAAAAGCGGAGTGAGCAGCAGAGTGAGGTCGCAGACAGTGGCAGATTGGAGTCTTTCTGCTGTTTCTCTACTTTTCCCAGCATACCTGTGTCTACAAAAAGGCCTCCCACCCGCGGAGCAGCCGCGGAGTGAGCAGCAGAGTGAGGTCGCAGACAGTGGCAGACCGTGGCCCGACTGTGGACCAAAGGGAAAAGTTACCGGTATGGACACACACCCGTGCACAGACAAGTCTGAGAGGACTACCCTTGCAATGAATACTTTGAACGAAACTCCAGTTGCAAGGGAGGAGTCACCGCTACCACAATCAGGAGCGGTCACAGGTACGGCACCTCTTACCTACCTCATTCGGGGAGTGGAGGGTTCTTTAAAGGGTCCCTTAGCCTCGGACTCTTTAGCCCCCCATGTTTCCCGCACTCCCTCTCCGTTTCCCTTTTCGGAGAAGTCCCCCTTTCCCGTTACCTGTTTTCCCGTTATCTTACCCAATTCCCTTGTCATCTCCCCGCCTTCCCTCTCCCTTACCTGCCCGCTCACCGAGGTTGAGACTGCAACAAATCACCGGGTGCTCAGACCGTTGAAGGAGTCCTGTCTGGGAAGAGGAAATCCCAGGAAGCGCGGAGAGAAGATCACGGCTCTCAAGCGGGTGCCGAAGCGTACCATCTCATCTGATCAATCCGAGTTTCCTGTGACACCCAAATTCAAGAACACGAGGCTGCTGCTGAATAATTCCAGCGGCGGAGTGCTCCCCCTCATACCGGAAACGGAACAAGTTTGGCCATTGCCTTCGGTGGACCTGAGAGGCGACCTGCAAGCAGAGGCTCAGCTGGCAGGAACTACTGAGTCAACGACGCCGGCCCCCCGATCCGCACGCGTGTGCCCAGAAGGGGAGGGGAACCAGACTATAAGAAAATACACAGTCCACGCCGCATTGCCTGCTGACATTACGAACTACAGTAGCCCAAAGGGAGAAAAAGAACAAACTGAGAACCATGTTGGACAATGCTTAAGGATGGCCGTGGCCGCCAATGGTGAGTCTTCAGAGCCTTCAAATAACACAGGCAGCAATCAAGACCGAATGTCTAAGCCATCAGGGCTTGCAATGAAAACTTTATGCGCTGTGCAAATTCATAATACATCAGCAGCAGTAAACCAAGAGAGTCAACTAAAGGAACATCGGCCGATACTAATTCTGGCCAACGAAAAGCCAGGAGAAGCACTTCATTGTAAAACTGCACATCGAAACCCGGCGGTTTTCGACTCTGCAGAGGATGGAAGCATTGAGGATAATGAAATCGTCACTGAATTGGACATTGCACCCAAGATTCTTGAAAAACCGACAGTTGCATATTTTCAAATGAAAACCCAACTGAAAAAGAAAAAAGAAAAAACGGGAGTGGATAATGAGTGTCAGAATAGCATACCCTTAACGACGACCTGCAAACCGCACCGATATAATTACAATAAAGTGAGAAGTAGAATGACCTCAAGACCCAAAGCTCTCTTAAAAAAAAAACTGGGGCCAAAAATCGGTCCTATTAAAGGCTGCACAGCGGCAGCCATGAATGATTTTTTTAAAAAGAAGATGGAGCTAAATTTAAATCAAGGACAAGAGTTGTCAGACTGTGGAATTCTCGAGAGTTTAGGTGAAGCAGAAATAAACACATTAAAACTAGACTGCCATACAGTAGAGGTCCCTGCAAGTCCAGAAGCATCGAACAGCACATCAACCAAGACACAAGGAGGGATTGTCCCTTCTCTAAGATGGCATTACTCAAGTAACCACAAGGAGATGATTGAAATTAGCGAATTAACGGGAAAGATCACTGAAATAAGCACCCAAGCTTTACCTGGGGTTGAACTAAGGTCAGACATAGAGATCACTGAAGAAGAGGCTTTGAAGCGAAAGCTGAACACACACCTGCATGAAACTATACCTATAGAATGCAGCTCTACCAAAGAGCCTCGAGATATGGCCTCTAAAAGTGAAGAGAATAAGGGATCACAGGCAGACGAGAAGCAAGAGATGGATATCGGAGCATTGATGCCTTTAGTCGAACGGGGCCCAATCACCCCCCCCGAAAGAAAACGAGATCAACGGGGGAAATACAATTTTACTGCATCCCGCCCCAGTCGTAACGAGGAGAATCGAGGAAACCCAACAACTACCTCCACCAAATCTCGTGCAGCAAAGTATGGACCTACCAACATTAATGTCGTCAGTGACGATAGCAATGGCACCATTTACAAAGATGTACGAGACTATAAATGACACACTCCGGGACCAGGTGTCTATGCTTACCATAATGCAATCTAAACTGCAATACTTGGAAGGCTACATTATGGGGGCCCAAAATCCTGAATCGGATGGAAGAATGCAAAAAAAAAGGCAGGCTGAAACCCGCCTTTGCTGTTGCGTTCATGGATCCCACTCGTCAGTTGATGAACCTGAGAACAAACAATCACAATATCCCAATATATATCAGACAGCTTCATCTGTCACAAAGGATGAAACTGCAAGATCACTAGCTCATGACGAAAGAATCGCCAACATCTCCAACCCCAAACAAGGGGACGAGCCATTGGATGCCATTATAGCCATTCTTGAGGAAGGAGATAATCACATGGTGACGGAAAAAGAAGTAGATACGCTCTGGGCAGCCCAAGAAGCACCTAATCCCTTCTCCTATATCAAGACCGGGGAAAAAGTCTGGAAACCTAGTAAAGACATCAATACAAAGCCAAAGAACTTCACATTTGGAATATTTTCGCAACAAAAATCCATCGTCAATCGAAATTTGAAGAAGGACGTGAACAGACCAACTGCTTCACTGGCTCCTCAATCACTGCCGAAGCAGCAAAAAGTCGCCGTTAGGAAAAACGGTCCTTCAACCAAACCAGAAACGAAATCTATTGCTCGTATTATCGATGGGAGAGAAAAGCGATCTAATTGTGTAAAGGAAAAAGGGCCCGTTTTTGTGGTAGAGGAGCAGTCGGATTGGAGCATTTTGACAGTGGATGAGATAGGGTTCGAAAATCACCCAAAAAAATCATCAAAGAGAAAGGCACATAAAGTGATTACTGACTCTCCTAAAAACGAACCACCACACAAGGTCCAAGTGCACGAAATTCCTGACTCGCCAACAGAAGTAACAGCGAAAAACCTAAGATCTCAAAAAGCCGAATCCACGTCTACCATAAATCCAAGGCCTAATGTCCAGGAAGAAAAAAGATCAAACGAGGGACGTAAATACGTTACAAATATATGGAAGGAAAATAAAAACCGGTCTATTCCGGCTTATACCCGAGGACAGGATGACAAAGGGGAGCGGAAAAAGCCTAGTAAATTTAGCCATGACAACAAAAAAAAGACATCCGATTCCTACCTCCAATACATCACTGAGGTGAATTTGAAAAAAAAAGGAGAAAGCAAATCAGAACAAGATCGAGAGCGGAAAAAAGGAGCAAAACAAATTATAAGTGCCCATATGCTAAGACTGAAAAACATCAACTCAAAGCAAGACGACATAATCATGAACAGAACTAACATCATTAAAATCTTAACTCAAATTACAAGCCTGCAGCACATTGGCAATAAAGATCTCTGGATAGTAGAACCGAGTACCACAGGGAGAACTGATTATTCTTACATACATCTCTCTTCGGAAAATACCAAATGCTACCTATTGAGAGAATCCGAAAATTTGCTGTCCATGGGATTTGAATTATCAGAACCCAAATGTGCACATGAAAAAGAGGATTTAATTAAACGAAGTGATAGAGACACGAGAAATCAAAAGGCCACCCAACAAACGAGTACTAGATATATCAGTAAAATGCCTCATGCGCAGCCTGTTCAGATGAGCCGAGGACCATACAATTTAGGAACAGGAGCGGTCAAACAGAAAGAAAGAAAAAGATCTGAGACAAATCTTCAAAAGGAACCTCAACGGGAACAAAACTTTCATCGAAACAAAAGACCTCAGCAATCTAATTGTAATAATCAATCTTCCAACAAAGATGGTAGATTAAGGTTAAACGAAGTGGAATCATGGACATGGCATAGAACTGAAGCAATAGATAGAAAAGACCATTAGCAACGAACGACGGAAAAGAAGACTTCCACATATTTGGGCAAGCTTAAAGTAAAGGAGACACAAATTCCATCGCCAAACCCACTAAGAATTGGTTGTTGGAACACGAGAGGCTTTGCTCATTTAACAAAGGAAACCGATGTTAACCTGGGAAATTTTGACGCACTTTGCCTACAGGAGACCTGGCTAACCACCAAACCTCAACTAGATGGTTATGACATAGTATTCACGTGCGCCAGAAAAGGAGTATCGGGAAGACCGTCAGCAGGACTTATTACCGCCATCAAAGCAGGGTCAGGCCTGGAAATTTTCGAAACATTAAAATCTCCTTACTGGATACAGGCCTCGCTTCTCATAAGAAAACCTTCCACTATGAACTGAAAGGAAAGTATGGTTCTTTTGGTCAACGTCTACTGGAATCCCCAGTTAACAACTAACGAAGATTTCATTAACGAACTTCAAAATGTTTTGGAGGGAGCACAGAAGATACGGATTGACCATAGTACCATCATAAGTGGGGACTTCAATGCCATCTGTGAAGGAATTGGAAATCGCTCTACATCGCTAACCCAAAAGTCTCCCGCACGGGAGAGAGGCAAATTCCTTGAAAAGATCATGGCTGAACGAGATATGCACAACCTGCACTGGCAGCGAAATAAGGCAAACCTGGCAATCCCATCATGGCAAAGAGACGAACAAACAGGAACGATAGATCATATATTCGTATCGAGAGACATCTTGCCAGAGATTTGCTCCTTTACAATCAGGCCAACAACTTTTAGTGATCACAATCTCTTAGTGGCAGAAGTTTGGGCAGCCAAACCTCAAATGACCCTGAGCGATTTGTCATTGGAGACAACAGAAAAAGGCAAGCGAGTCAAAATATCTGCAAAGGGCCTACGGGAATTGGAAGCCCAATTTGTAGGTTCTCAAACTCTAAGATCGACGGAGCAAAAAAGAAAAGAGATTGACCTGGATTATACACCCTTACTAACTAGGTTTCTAATGGCCCCAGCGAAAGCATCAGCCGTGAAGAAAGATCATTCTCATTCTCATGCATACAGTAAAGATCTAGTAGAGAAAAGGAAGGAGTACAGAAAACTTAAAAGACTAGCACAAAGGGACCCATCTCTAGAGAATAACGAAAACTGGCTAAAATCGGTACGGCTTTACAGAAGCTGGCTTCAAAATCATCGCCATCAGCTGTATTTGAATGATTCCCAGCAATTGCTGTCGACCATCTGCGGCAAAAAGCCTAAAGAGTTCTGGAACTTGATCAAAGGAACACAAAATAATGCTAACGAGAGTATCCAGAACAACGTGGGTGAGGCACGTTGGATCGAACACTTTTCAAAACTATTCGCACCCATCAGGGTAGTGAATATAACTGAAATTTCCAAGAGCGATCGCCATAAAATGACAACCCCATGGTCAATCCCCGACGATAAAGAGTCCATCTTAGACAAACTCAAGAAATTAAACAACTCGAGGGCTCCAGGACCTGATGGGATCAGTAACTTGGAACTGAAAAAAAATCCTGAGTGTTGGGCCAACATCATGAGTGAGCTTTTCGCAAATTGTAATAGAAAAAGAGCAATACCATTAACATGGCGAAAAGCTAACATCATGCCCATTTACAAAAGAGGTGCTACTGACGATCCGAATCAATACAGGCCTATTGCCCTCTTGGACGTAATGGGAAAAGTATTCGCGTCTCTGGCCCTAGAGGCGTTCCAAGATTGGACGCGCTCGTCAAAAGTAATGGACCCATTCCAGAACGGTTTTATCAGAAACTCTGGAACATCGACGAACATCCTACTTATGAGTGCTTTAAAGGGAAAGGTTCTTCAAAGTGGTAATCCAATCTACCTTGTCTTTATCGACCTGGTTCAAGCGTTTGACCAAGTAGATAGGGATCGGCTTTGGGCGAAATTGGAATCAAAAGGTTGTCCGGAGTCAATATTAAATCCTATAAAGGCTCTACATCAAGGGACCTCAATTCGAGTTCGCCTGAGTGCAGAAGGTCGACTTTCGGAAGAGATTGAAACAGCTCGTGGAGTCAAGCATGGCTGCCCTCTGGCCCCATCGCTGTACAACTCCTATATTGCAGACTATGGAGACACCATCCACACGGTTAGACATTTTCCCCCGACGATGGGTGGGGAGAAGATAGATCGCCTATTGTACGCGGATGATATCATCCTGATGGATTTAACACCTATAGGCCTTCAACGCCAACTGGACAATATGGTATCATATATGTCTGAAAACAACCTGCGTTTAAATAATGCAAAGACAAAAGTGCTCATTTTGAGCAGACCTGCAAAGCAGAATCCTAAATTTACTTGGCACTGTGACGGTAAGAAGCTAGAAAGAGTGGAAGCCTTTAAATATCTTGGGATTACAATTAGCAACGACAAAGATGAAAAGACCATGCTTGAAACACTCTGGGTAAAGTTAAAAAATCTCACAGCCCAAGCTAAGGCTGTGGATAAGAAATACGGTCGTTTTTCGATCGTTCCTATCGTGAGATTTTACAAAGCCAAGGTCGTTCCGGCCTTAATTTACGGCATGGATGCAACGTTGCTGGCTCCGAATACCATCTGGGAGAAATTGGAAGCTTTCTTTTGGCGAAGGGTCCTTGGCTTAGCCCAATCTACACCTATTGCACTAATAAGACGAGAGTTATGTACTTCCTCAATGTTGGCAATAAAATTGAGAGCCACCTTGATGTTATACCGCAAGGTAATAAATAATCCAGAAGCCCGAGTATTGGACCTCATACGGAAAGAACTTTCTGAGGGCGACAATCGGACGCTTGTAACCTGGGAACAATCTAATCGGAGAATATTGGAAGTACTGGACCTGCCTGTTGAGACACTCATACACAATCCAAATCGAGTGTCGAAAAAACTATTAGAAGCCGACTGGATTCATACTCAAGAAGTGGCTTGGTCGTATTCCATCACAGCAAAGTTACCAACTGCTCCAATGAAGCTTAATGCCACGCGTGGTTACTTACTTAGGTTCCCAGATAAGAATCTTAGTCGTCTGTTTTTAAGACTCAAGCTGAACCAAATAAAAACCAACGAGATTTTGGCTATGCGTAATCAAGTACCATTGAGCACCTGCCGCTTCTGTCAGTCTATAAACGTCATAGAAAGCACAAAACATCTACTAATGGAATGCTCTAGTCTAAAAACGGAAAGAGCCAAGTTTCTTGCAGACCCGCTGAAAAACTATTCAACTCTCGATGAGGACAACCTCTGGTCACTGCTGACGAATGGGAATAACACTAGATGTGTTATAGGAGTAACACTTTTTTTAAATCCCTGAATCTCGAGTAGGAGGAATTCCTACTATGCATTTGTTACACTGGACTTTGGACAGAAGGGGAAAAGGGGAAGGGGAAGGGAAAAAAAAAAAAAGATTAAGAACAAAGAACTGTTTTAAAGGAAGTTTGCTGTCTGGTGTCTGTAGACTACTTACGTCTTATTTTTGTAAAAATTGTGATACAATTAAAACAAAAAGGAAAAAAAAAAAGAAAAGCAAAGCATATGAACTTTGAAAGTGGCCAACAGGGCAAAGTAAAGAGAATAAGAAACTACAAGTACCAAGTGGCATTGGTGTTGCGAGAAGAGGAAGACTGTTGATTGTTGAATTGTTTATAGAGAGGTTGAAGTGGTCATGCAAAGGTCTATGTAAAATCCTTGCAGTTTCAAAAGTCTTCGAAAGTAAAAAGATATAAACACAAAACGTAGCGAAGGGAATCCTCACAAAGAGAAAGACAAGCTCAAGCCCGGCAGAGGGAGGCCTGTGATGAACTGTAACAGAGTTAAAGTTAGTGTGAAGGAAAGTGGGGAAGGGAACCCCCACAAAGTGAATAGACAGGCTCGAGCCCGGCAGATGGAAGCCTGGGCTGAACTGTGATAAAGTGAAAAGGTGAATGTGAAAAGAGAGGCAGGCTCTAGCCCGGTGGAGGGAACCCTGTGTTGAACTGTGGCAAAGTAAAAGTCAAGAGCAGAACTGTGTATTTATGACAAGGTTGGACGAATCCTAAGGAACTGATTGAACTGCCAAAAGCTTGAAGGCCAGGTCTGAACTGTTGAATTGTACCAGTAAGCCAAAGTATGAAAGACTGATAGACCTGTGCCATCCACCTATCCTTTTTAAGAAACTCTCGAGACCTTGTGCTGCTGAATGTGGGGGAGGGAGTTGTTACTTAAGCCATTCTGACGTTTCTTTTAAGACACTATTTTTCCTTTTGTATTCCCTTAACACATTTATCAATTTATCATTTGAGAAGGAGGGCAAGGTTAGGTATTTTTAGTATTGGCCTTTTTTATTTTGACTAGACTGGCTTGGCCGTGTTTGTTATTTGTTTAATGGTGGAGACTACTCCCATTCTAGAGTTAGGGCCAGCTAGGAATTCTACCAACCCAACCAAAATACCAAAAGAAAGGTTTCAAAACTTGCATCTATTGTACCTCTGTCTACTATTGATGCCATGCCTTCCTTACATGGCCCTGTGGCACCAACACAGCACACAACAGGAACCAGGAGAAGAAGAGAGTGCTTCCTGGTTTCTTCACATTCGTGGTGGAGTCACAGTGGTTCTAACTCTAAGCCCCAGGTCCCAGACTGTGTGGGGAGGCACAAATGTACCTCCTATGCACATTCAGGAGTGCAGTAGCCTAGGCTGCAGTCCCAGTTGGCCCTTCAAGGGACTAAAAACACCCCTGTAGTTGCATGGCCCATTTGGAATGCGAGCTGTGGTACTACAAAATTCCAAGGGGGACATTTTTCCTTTCCTCTCCGTCCCCCAGAAGATTACTGTCTCTAGAGCTCTGGTTCTCTCTAGGCTAGACTACTGCAACAGCCTCTTTCTAAATATGCCTGCTCCTACTCTCCACCCTCTGCAACTCATCCAGAACAGGACTGCGAGACTTGCCCTTGGCCTCAAGCACTGGGATCATATCTCTCCAGCCCTGAAATCTCTTCATTGGCTCCCAGTGGCTGCAAGGGTTAAGTTCAAGACCCTCTGCATTATCCACAAGGCTGCCTGGGGCCTGGGTCCAAAATACCTTCAACTCTCCCTATGGAATTACCCCCCACTCAAGCTCTTCGCTCCTCCACCTCCAACTCCCTCAGGGTCAGTCACTTCTCCAAGCAACGCCTTGGGGGTAGATCTCGTTCCTTGGCTGGGGCCTCCCTCTGCAACAGCCTCCCTGCCACTCTGAAACTTGAGGAGAACCATCTCCAGTTCCGGAAGCCCCTCAAGACCTTCCTCTTTGTTTCTGCCTTCGCTCTTCCTCTCTCCTGCTGAACTGTCTGCTTTGGTACCGTGCACCTGGCTACCCTCTGACTTTGGGCCCGGGTCCCTGCCAACCCAGACACTCAACCGCACTGCCTCCTGGCAACCCACACACTTGGGTCTGTAGCTGTAATTCTGCAGTCCCCTTAGCTGCACTTATTAGACACCCCCTGTCTGCACCTTAAACCTCGCACTTGCCACCTTGCTGGCTGCACTACCAGTTGTTGTTTTTATCCCTTGCCCAACACTTTTCACCTCTCCCCTCTCCCATGTACTTTTCCCCCTTCCCTCTCCCCTGCACTTGCGTGTTGCCAATCTCACTGGGCCCAGTAAGATCGTTTTGTCCTCCCTTGTTCCCCTCCCTTGCCTCGTCGCTCTCTGAAACACGCGTGCATGAGCGCAATACAAATAAAACATCACATCATATCATAACCACTGTCCCTTCGCCAGTTAAAGCAAGCCCAGGAAATCTCACTCAGCTACTTGCTGCAGCTAAGGTAATGCTCAGTGCTTACACTGGGCTGGCTTGGATCGTCCATAATGAGAGGCAGGTTGGCGCCCTGTTGTCCATTATGGAAAGGCCGCCCCTGTTGCTGACATGTCTTTCTGTTTGAGTGTTTTGCTGTTGTGTATAGAAATATCATACTGCCTTCCAGCTTCTGCGCGCTTTCAGACAGTGCGGCATGCTGCAATGCCAGAAAAGGCCACGGAACAGACGGCCACATTAAATAAAGTGATCATCAGTGGAGAACAGGATCGGTGCTAGGGCACTGTTCCCTAGGAACACACGAGGGTGCAACACTCATGAAATGCTCTGCTCCATAGGAGGATCACAGGCTAGTACTCCAAACACTCTCAATTGATGGTGGCCTTCGATGTGTATTCCCAACTGAACACAAAGGTCTGCGACCACTCTCCTGGAGAGTCTCCCAGTGTTCCTTTGGCATTCCGGTGGTGTGGTTCTGACAGGGCCCCTCTACAGCTGTGACTGTTTACATCTGGGACTCATAGTCATAGACCTCCGGTTCCCAAACACCCTTGCTGTGCTGAAGTTACCTGCTTGCATTGAATAGGGAGCCTTGGGACATTCTGAATGTGCCCCTATGGGATTGTGTCAGAAAGATGTGTAGGGGTGCTCTTTATTGTATTGTATTGTATATTGTTATTTATATAGCGCTCTTTCCCCACTTGTGTGGCCTCAATTCGCTTTTTCCTTGGTTGAACGTCCTTGGTGACCGTAGTGGATGTGGTTAGAGATTTTAGGGGATTAGTTTAGATGCATGTGCATGTTTGCCATTCTAAGACTTGGGCGGCTGGCAAGGCTCGACTAAGCTGCCCAGTAGTGGTCAGACATGTGGGTGGGTGCTAGGTCAGAGATAGATAGCTGTTGTTGGGGGAGTCTATGTGAGGCCAGCTATACTGGGTGGTGGTCGCTGTATGCTAGTGGCAGATACGTTGTTGTACGTCAGGTGTTTCAGTCTGAATGGCTATGTGGCAGTGCTGGGGACGGTCCAGGTCTACTAAGATAGAGAGAGAGGAAGACACAAGGAAAACATATGAAGCAGTAGGCCACAGACCCAACAAAATCTGGCAGTGCATGAATGAGTGAATGGCAAATGCGCGCCCGCGCACGTGAGTGTGTTTCAGGGCAGCTTGCTCTGAGGTACTGAGGAGGGAAGGATACCTGTTTGGCCAACGGTTTCTGGTGAATCGTTGACAATAAGGCAATTTTGATGGACTCAGTGGCATTTCAATGTTTTTTTTGTTTAGGTGTTTGTATAGTGCTAGATTTCGCCTTGTATGCCTTGCGGACAGCTGCTAGTTGCATGATCCGTCCTTAGATTGAGCAGTTGCTGTGGTCTGATTGGTTGATTGGTTGGAGCAACTGTAGAAGGAAGGGAGAGACCAGCTGAGTTGCCTTCGATGGGTTGAACCCTCACTTAATGAGCTCTGTGAAGGTTGGTCTGCGTCTGCGCCCCATTGCAGGTCTCGTTTCAATCCCCCCTAAACCAAGGTTTTATGTTGCAACTTCTCTTGATCTTAACAATATGAAAAGTAGAATTGAGATAAAACGGCTCTCACGTGATGGTACTCCCATCCGTTCTCCGTGGCTTTCATCCACCTGGATTCTTCCACCGTCGGCTGGCACTGGTCATTCTGTACCTAAAGAGGGCACAGGGAACAGTGTAAACATAGCATGGTACCAGGCAGAGACATACAACTTGCCAACAGTTGTGGACCATCCGGTCTATTCATGCTGTCCATTCCCTATGGGACCATGAGTAGGATGAACCTCAGGTTTAAACTCATCAACCAGGAGCATCCTCAGAGGCACATCTCTCCGACCAGTGTGGGAGGTCATGTACTTCCTAGTGCTACTTTTTGGCCTTCCTCCATCGCTAGTCGTGCATTCCGGCCACTTGTTTTTGATGCACGCTTCATCGAACACTTCACTATCGTCTACCTTGTTTTCCCACTAGGGATTTGAATGTGTAAATCATATCTTGGCTCGAATTTCTTCCCTTAAAGGTCTAAAAGCTTATATTTTTTAGACTAATCTTCAAGATCTTCCAGTGCAACCAATCACAATGTAGGGACTGCTTGCAATCAGCCTTTACCATTGGAGCGAAGGAGCCTGAACAATAGGTCTCAATAGTCTGGAGGAGTCCACAATAGTGACCTGTACGGTGGTAACAACATTTTTTTTTTGGGGTATCAGGTGGCGCTTGCACCACCTATAAGCAGAAACTATTACATTAGAATATAGATAGGGAGTAATTGCATAAGAGGTACATAGTTTGTAGGTGTTGTTTGATTATTTGCCCACCCATTGACTGTCCATGGCAATGCTAATCCCTATGGCCATTCCCACCCAGTTCCTGCCCCTATCTGCCGAAAATACCTCCTCATCTCCTCATGGGAACTCTTTGAGCTTGCTTTAATCAAGCCTTACCATTACACTTTGCACTCAAAGTGCCTGCCAGTGTTTTTGCAGAGCAGTCTTATGAGAGTTAATGGCTTAATTTGAGCTGTAAACCCGCTACTGGAGTAATAATAATATCTTAACCAGGTCTGCCTTCAGCCACTCGATTTATAAGCACCATGCATGTCCTTGACTGAAGTCCTGTTAAAGACAAGCATTGGCAAAGCAACAGTTTTGGCATGTGTATAATTATTAGACATTTGTCAGGCACTGCTATTAGATGCCCAGGTTCCCTCACCATTTTGCATCTGCTACCATTAATCGCCAGTTCATACCAATACGTCGGTGTCTTGCCTTTCCCAAACTGTTGGCGTTGCCAATGCTTATATTTTATTTACGAACCTAATTCCCACCTTGTGCAGCTCCTCGTGATATCTCATGACCTAAAATCCATGACTTTGCATATGAATATATTGACCCTTTGCAGGCCATCCTGGCATGTTTTTCGTTTCCATTCCATCTTCAACATGAGGCTAAAGACAGGCCTCTATCATGTGATAATGCACCCACCTTCTGTACCAGCCGGCCCAGAATATGAGGAGTATGGACTGATTATTGGTTGTATTATGTTATTGTACCCCATTGGGGGATATTTTGGCATTGCAGTACAACACTTGCCCTTGCACTTGCCACTTGTTGGCCGTTACTTACTTATTGTTATCATCTTTTCCCATGCACTGCACTATCCCTGCCCCTCCCCATGATCTTGCGCGATCTGAATGGCACCTGGCCTAGTAGGATTGTTGTCTCTGTCTTCCCTCTGATACCCTCCCTTGCCTCGTCGCGCCTTGAAACACTTGTGTACAGGCGCGTTATAAATGCCATATCATATCATATCATAACATATCATATCACATCATAACATATGATATGATATGATATGATGTTTTATTTCTATCGCGCTCGAACACAAGTGTTGCAGAGCGCGACAAGGCAAGGGAGGGGAACAGGGGAGAACAAAATAGCGATCTTACTAGGCCCAGTGACATTGAAAACGCGCAAGTGCATGGGAGAGTGGGAGGGGAAAAGTGCATGGAAGGGGGAGAAGTGGAAAGTGCAGAGCAGAGGAGAAACAGATAAATAAAATAAATAAATAATAAAGGCAAAAAAACAGTTTTAGTGCAGCCAGCAATTTGCAAGTGATAGGTTTAAGGCACCAGACAGGGTAGGTCTGATAAGTGCAGGAAGAAAAAGGTGCAGGGATATCATATATCATATCATATCATAATATATCATATGATATCATAACACAGTGTTTCTGCAAACCTGGAGTCCCCCAGATATGTATAAGTGCAACTGTAATTAGCCCCAGGGAGCATTGTCAACGGCGAGGGATCATGTGAGCCATAGTTCAAAACATTTGGCGAGACCGAGGTTGCGGACCCTTGTTGTAGTGGCATACATTAGTTATGATGTCAGGACATACCTATATTTGCAAACCTGCGATTTGACCAATCCTTGAACATTGGCTAGTTTCCATAACTCACTGTACACACATGCTTTTTTTATCGATTGTTATACACATGCTAAAGCCTCATGTTGCTCTAATCATTGGTTACATTAATCTTAGAGTAATGTGTGTAATTGGGTCAAAGACTATTTGATGTGACGTTCTGTGATGTCATTGAGGATCAAGGTTCATGAAATGACACTTATACCACCCTTATTGTTTTGGAGAAAAGAATGCACCACTGCTTTGAACTGCTCCTCATGTCTGTCCACCAGAGACACAAGATTTAACATAAATTTCACTGTCATGCCTGCTTCAAAAATCTCTAATAGTTCGCCCAAAGACCATTGAGATAGAAACATCTACAGTTTAAAGCATCTGAGAAGTATCTCACTGATAGCTTTCCTTCAATGACTTCACCAGCCCTTGAAAAACAGTATTGTATAAAAACACAACGTCCAGATTATGCTTTTTTTCAGGATTATGCACTTTAGGGAGTATGCAGTAATAAGCTTTGGAGCAGCAACCTTTGCATTAAGGATTAGTGGACAAAGATTTCCTTCTGGAAATAAAGACACCATGAAACGGTGCAAAGAGCTTTTCTGCAGCAAAATGTACATTATACAGTGGTGTGAAGATCTGAGACGTAGTCATGGAGTCACTGGGGAGGGGGGATAGCTCAGGGGCAACGCGTTTGTCTTGGAACCAATGCAGCGCAACACAGGTTTGACTCCAGATCCCGCGCTTAGAAACCAATCTCTGGTTTAAGCGTGTTATAAAAGAACAATTATAATTATAATAATATTGGCACTTGACGTATAAGTTGGGTGTCAGAGTATTGGGGCACTGTAGGGCTTTTGTTTGAAAATAAATTGTGAAGATTAAATCTTTGAAGTTAAATTTGCAAAAAAACATCTTTTTGAATACTCTGCATTACTTTAAGTTTAGAAATGAAAGTTTGAGAAATATTATTTTTGTCGGTTCATTTCTTTTTGTAAAGTTACGCTTGGAAATCTATCGCCCCACCCACACTTCTGACATCCCCAGGTCCCATCTCCCCCGCCTCTGACCCATAGTGCCCATACAGCCACAGCCCTCAGTTACCATCTTCTCCCTACTAAGCTGTCGCCTTCTTTTGTAGGAAACCATGTATCCGGCATTTATACACATTTTTTAAACTTTTTTTGTTAAATATTAAAGTATGTGCACCCTGCTCCCATGCTCCTGCCACCTTCTGGCTGTCCTCTACTTTCTGTTTTTTTTATAATTATGTTTTTCTTTTGTCAAACCTTTCATCATTTCCTGCTTCAAAAATGTTGTGTTTTAAAACTTTGTTAATCTTTAAAAACTTTTTTTAGACTTCTTTATTTTATTTTATTTATTTACTTGATTTAATCAAATTAATGATTTTTACAAAAGGAAGCAGAAAACGTAAATGCAGAAAATGAATACAGTTTTGCATTACATTAGTTAGAGGGCCAAGATTTGTTTCAACGTCTGTGCTGTGGCGATTGTCCAAGTAGTCCTTTCGCCGCTCATTAGCCGGCCCCACCACAGCTCCTCATCTCTAGTATAAGAAGCCGATAAATGTGGTAACAAGTACTTTTCACCAATTGCCTTTGTGCCCGGGCAGTTAAGTAACAAGTGGCGTATAGTTTTAAGCTCATCTTCATTTAAGCAGAATCGGCATTTTAGACTTATGCAACAGGCAGCGGTATACTAAGTTCAGTATAGATGCATTCTACACTCAAACCATAGACTAGGTCAGCAGCAGAGGACCTGAAGGAGAAAAGAAGCAGGTTAGCCACAGAGAAAGGTCACTCACAAAGAACTCGAAGGCAATGCTACTGTCCGGGTAGTAATATTCAAAGGAGACACCGCCGGGCTGCTTCAGGTTGATGGCGTACATCAGGGTGGCGGTGCATTCGTCGGTGTTGGAGGCGATGTATTCACCTAGGGGGGTCCAGGTGGATCTGGAAGGAGAAAGAGCACATTGTGTGAGGACGCCCAGTGTTGGTGAGTTTGTGTGTTTTATATGACGCCACTTCCCACCTTACACTGACTTGAGAGCATTCAGCGACCCTGCCAGGATGCAGAAATGCAAAACATAATACGGCTGATATAGAGTGTTTTGTAAACACAATGCACAGGGTTTCCACTGGTGCAAGAAGACCTCATTTGAACTTTAGAGTCTTGCTTTCCATGGCCGGATTCCTGGAGGAAATCTGGTGGAATGTCCGTCTTGGAAGGATTGTATTTACACCGCACCGCACTCAAACCTGGCCATAATAGCAACATTCAGGCCAGGGCTGTCCAAATCTGGTCCTCAAGGACCAGAATCCTGAAGGGTTTTCAGGATATCCCTCATTAATATTCAGAAATGAGCATACATTTAGAATCATTGTTTGCAAATTTATCTCAGGAAAAATTAATAAGGGGGATCCTGAAAACCTGCATGGATCTGGCCCTCGAGGCCTGGAGATGGACAAACCCTGATTTAGGCAATCATGAATCGCAATTACTATTATGCGTAATAGGGCTCATGCTAGGAAGTGATCGTGTGTCATGTGCCTTGGGGTACTTAGAAGTGGTACTCATATTATCAAGATGAATGAAAAGTGATGGCAGAATGAAGACCACCACACTCAGAATGTGCCTCTATTATCACCTGGCTGTGCCAAATCTGACTCTTCATTGCGAGTTGAAAGTTTGTGAGGAGTGGGCATTTAGACATTCTGTCGGTGTGACGCCTTCCTCACAGTACCTTGCCATTTCACTGTTCCATCTAGATTGTAAAGCACCTTACTACCTGAGAGAGTGAGCCAACGCGAGTAGGTGCCCTACTCTCTCCTTTACATCTATCCAAAAGAGTATGCCGTCCTCTCCAGTGAGACCTTGCAGGTCATGCTGTTCCATGCCCAAAACTGAGAGGCATAGTATTAATGCTACGAGAAGGATAGAGTGGGATGGACAGCCTGCCCTGTGCACTAGGGGATGACTGCTCTTTCCACCACCTAGCTAGTCATGGATACAATAAGGCAAATCTAGGTGGCTGTCCCAGCCATCATCAGTAGTGGTGAAAGTGTGGTGGGGGCATTCTGGCCATAAAAACATAGGGTCTCATTACAAGTATGGTGGCGCAGCAAAAAGTGGTGGTAATTCTGTTACTGCCACATTCATTCACTGATGTACTAAACATTATAAGGAAAGGTGGAGACTGTATAACCAGAAAAAGCTGGTGGTAAATCATCCACCCTACAGCCAAAAACCATTGGCTGTACCATGCAGAATTACTACTCCTATGAACTCCAAAAGTGGGGACTGACACCACCGTGCCACCACTCTTAATCCCATGGCAAGTCCATGCATCTGAGTGGCGGTAACGGTAATCGATTTTGGCAGGAAAATCTGATTCGCCAATCTCGTAAAGAAGCCCATAATCTCTGATCCTATTGGGAAAGGAGGCGCCATAAATGCATTTTGCATGGGGCTACGTAAACCATTACTAGTGGCCTGACCGGTTGCACCAGCATTCCTTTTTATGTTAGTAATGACTCAACCTTCACATTCCCAGTCTGATTGTTCGCATTGCTACCTTGTCACATGGTTTAGCTACTTTGAGGCCATACAGTGTGATGACCACAAATTCCTCTCCTTTGCACTTATTATTCTGCTACATAAATGCTAGCACTGGTCTGGAAACTAGAGCCTTTGCCACCTGTCCTAGTCATCATGCAATTCTGATACAGAGTGAGAGTGATGTGTTAGAGGGCAGGGCTATAAATCAATTAGGGTGTACATTTAGTGCTTGTAATTGGAAGAGTTGGACACCCTATATTAGGCAATAGTCATCAAGACCTACCAACAAAGCGTTGCAAGGCCGGGAGTGTTCACTTTGGCTGAAGGTTGGTAAAGAATCCAGAGGCAGTCACTGAACAGAAGGAAAGTTGCAGGGCTAAGCTGGTTCTCCAATGGCATAGAGTGGACCACTCTAGCCAAGAAAGGAGAGGTCACAAGGGACCAGAAACAGAGTAAAAGAGTGTTAACATTCCGACAGTGGCCCACTGTTTTATATTTGTGACGTCATTCTCCCTAGCACAGAGGAATTTTCAGATGCTGTCCCATCATAAGTCAGGAAATATCTGATGTTATGTTAATTAAGTTTGTACTATGTTATGCTGGCTCTTATAAGAGGCTTTCTGCCAAGCAGCGGGCATGGGCTATAGCAGATCTGGTTATGAATAAAAACAAAGTTTCACACAGCTTTCAAGACAAGTTGGATTTGGAACAGGGGTCGTTGTAGAAAATAAAATTAACTGCTGCTAAGAGGAAAAGGGATGGGGAACAAGAGTTGCTCAGGATTGTTCTAATAGCACTTTTGCTGGGTCAGACCTAGGCTTGTTTTTAAAGCTTCTTATGAGCAACAATGTACTAGTACTTTAGGTGAGTGCTCTTATGGTCCGATAAGTGATGTTATAGTAAGAAACCAATGTCGGTTGCATACGTCGTAGGTGAGGTGTTGCCTCATTTCATGCTATACAGGAAGTGGGCGGCCTTGCTCTTGACTATCTGGAGCCTCTTGACGAGGTATCCGTATAAAGCATCCAAAAAAAAAAACAAAAGGAAGAAAATGGCAATTACAGCATTGAAAAAACAAACGAATCCCAAAAATGTAGATGGAGCGTGGGTTGCGGGGGTGTCCCTGCTCTCCTTGATAGACATTCTAGGACTTCGGGTGTTCCAGGGGTGTCCCCGCTTCCATAAAAAGAAAAGTGGGGGGCAAGTAAAGTTTTTTTTAAAAGGAAAAGAGCCTGCAGCTCCAGTTGCCAGTCAAGTACGTGAAGGGAACCAGCGTTGCAGAGGGATGACGGAGATGGCGGCACACTTTCCTTTGTGACGCTGGAAGGTAAGTAGTTGCAAGAAATGTGTGGGGGAGACAAAACTGAAAGTTATTTTCGGTAAAATAACTTTCTTTTTTTTCTCCCTCGGACATTTCCTGTTCGACCTAATCATGGACTGCAATAGAAGGCCACAATATACTAACTGAAAGCAGTTCTGCTTAATCCTATTGAAAGCCCAACATGGTACATGGCATTTGTAGAGCACAGTATTCAGTTAACATTTAGTCAAGGAAAATGCCACCAGTGGGCTACATTTCCCCAAATATGCACCCTCAGTAAAATCAATCACTTTCCCTAAATATTCTAGGATTGGAGTTTATAATCTTAAATGACACCCCTGCTACAATATTTTGGGAAACTATTTTAGGGATCGGGAAATGAAATACCCCTGCCTGACGACATTTTTCAGGCAACATATTCACATGGGAATGTAAAGCGCTTCCCTGCCACTCAAAAGGCCTCAGAGCGCTGGTGTTCCTCAGATTACGGGGTATCAATCAATCGTGGTCCAACATATCAATTACATAGTGAAGCTGTGCATTGGACAATATCATTAACAGATTACATTAGAAGAGGAGGACTTAGGCAGTTCCTGAGGCCGTTCAACCTCCAGCGCTTTAAGGTCATACCAATGATACATAAGGCGCTATATAAATGCCAAGTAACATAACATAACGTTGACATCAGATACAATGAATGTATTGAGCTTATATTCAGAGAGTTTGGGTGAGTTTTATTTTCACCTATGTTTCTTTATAGTGGAAGGAGTGCTTGAGGAGTTACAGTGAGGCATAACCCAATGAGTGCAGGGTCATTAGCGAGCCACGACGCTTCTCATAATGCATGGGTGCTGCCTCCCGGTTATAGGTCAAAGGATCGATTCAAAAGGATCGAATGGTCAAAGGATCGATTCAAAAGGACGGAAAACAAAAGGATCGGAAAAAATCAAAATGTAAATTTTTTTTGGGGGGGGGGGGGTACCCCTCCCAACCCCTGTTTTTTGGGTAAAAACCACTTTTTTTACCTATACGAAAACCCCCCCAAAAATATATAATTAAATAAAAAATGCAATCCTTTTGTTTTCGGCCCTATTGTGTCGACCCTATTGCATTCGATCCTTTTGAAGTCGACCCTTTGACCGGACACCCTGCCACCCCACCATACACACACACATGCATGCAGTGAACACGTGCCCAAACACATACACACACACCACTGAATATCTCACAAAATGAGCCCCCCATCTTTATTTACAGCTTGAAAGCCTTTCAAGGTAAGGAAGCAAAGCTTGACGAGACATATCTGTGCCAGCAATGCTTGTTGTAAATGCAAGGATTTTTCCCCAGAGGTACTTGCGCTATTCAACTTTAATTGTAATGTCTTCTTTTGATGCTATACGTCCTTCAGTTGGCCTCCATAAAATGGCCGGAATAAAATATAAAATGGCTCATGCCTAGCCTGGGACAAGTTTAGAACTCTGTGATTCCAAGGAGTGAGACACTGGAAAGTCATTGAGAGCGGTCAGAGTGTTAGACTGTAGTCAGTGGTGTGAGACACTTTCATTGTGAACGTGGAGCTACTCAAAAAGATAGGGCTGGGATACTAGTTTGTCATTTTTCTGGTGGCTCTCAGTCCTAGTTTTTGTGTTCATTATTATTTAGTGGCTCCCATTATGAGCACAGCCTCGGTCAAGGACTGGGTACGCAAATTTGGTAACATGTGTGTGTATAGCATGGTTCTTAATTCAAAGAAGGATACGCTGATCTGGTACTTGGCAATATCCGTAACATTTGTCGAAGTCTGTAGCCTTTTTGTTTTAAAATGGTACATTTTAACGTGCAAGATGTGCTTCTAAATTGGGACTCATGAGCTAGAATTTAAAAAAAGAAATAATACACAGACTCTTGTGGGGAGAAATGGCCATCAGGATTATGATAATTCCGATACCTGGAGAGACAGAGTTCCACAATTGAGAAGTGTCATGGAAAAGTGACCACTGACTATTACGATGGATTGGTGAACAATGTATTAGTAGAAACCGAACAACAGGCCAAAACAAACCAACAAAAGGACACAATCGGCCTAAGTGAGAAACCCTCTCCCTCCGTAACCGTTCTCTTATACCCAAATGAACATGTGCATCTCAATGGAAGGGTTGGTCCAGACAAGGCAAAGAATCATACTGAAAAAATGTTGCAAGCAGGCAACAAAGCCCCACTATACAAGCCTTTGATACCAGCTGCGTTCTTGCATGTAACGTGGTGGTATCAGGAGGACAGCATAAAGTGATACATTTAGTGGAGTTGAATATACTCCTCAAATGTGCACACACAGTCGGAGGCAGGCGAGCATGCTTACAACATGGAATTCCATCTACTAAAGCTGCTTTACCTAAGCAAGCAGGAGCCTAAAAAATGCTTACAGATGCCAAAAGGGAAACAAGTCAGACACAGGAGATGTGAAGGTGAGTATTGATACACACTATGCACAGAGCCTTCATTGCAAAGACATGTGCAGTAAAGCCTACTCACTCACCTTATGTGGGCAAGAAACAGTGTGTAAACATGGCAGTTTACAGTGCCTGCTCAATATTTTAATGAAACAGTATACTAGGGGAGTAGATAACATTTTCAATTCCGAACGTTCCCTCACAGAAGCCTGTGCAGAAAAGGCTCTGCCTCCTTTGTGTGCCACTTTGAAATGTAGAATGATTACATGGCCAGGGGTGGTGGGTTGCAGATTGCACAGGGAATTTCGTACGCAGTTTCAATTTAGGATGGCAGAATTGGCAGCCAGTTGTGATGTGCTGTAGCACCTCTCTGCATGAACCTGCAAATGTGCTGCCAAATTTTGGATGAGCTTATTCCTTGAAAGCAAGTGTGGTAGTAGATTGAGGTGGGATGAGATTTTGATTGGTATAGCTAATAGAATATACCACATACAACAGCCATGTAATGGGGTAAGGAAAGTAAATAAAAAATGCTCTTAATTTATTTCACTTGAAATAACAACCACTGAATCTTCCCTTGATCTGACCAATCAGGGTTCGTTTTAAATCAATTTGGAAGAGGAGGGGTGCTGGAGTTCAAGCCCTGGTCTTGGAGGGTACTAGCTCAGAAATGCTTGGCTGCTGATTGCACTGCTTGTTCATTGTCATTTATGCTAGAGAGCCATGGCATCATTATAGCAATAACAGCCAGGCCGATGCAAGAGCCTTAACGATGGGCCCCAGTGATGCTATCACTGATCCAGCCCACCAGGTCAGGAGTTGTTGCTATTAGCAACCCAGGTTTTTAATCCAGGGTGCTGATAGTAATCAATTTTATTTGAATGAACGGGACGATGAGCGTCTGGTACACTTAAACAAATACTTACCTAACATGGCCGCTATGAAAATAGTGGTGGGACTCTATGAGGAGCCCTACTTCCATTTCCATTGAGGCCCAGGATGAGGGAGTGCCGCCGCCAGAGGAAACAGGTAGCCGGCATACCAGGCAATTTCCCTCAGCACTCCACATCTCTTAAGCACCAGAGAAAACCACACATAGCCTCTGTGAACATAGGTTCCCCCAGCCTACACTTCCACATAGATGGACCGCCCACTGACCTAGCCTCCCCCTCACTTCAACACCCTCTTTTGCTCCTCAGCTCTTTTCATGCTACTGACAACAGTACACCCCAAAACCCCTGTCACACTGTATGTTTCAGCCCCAAACTACTAACTACTTTGTCCACTGGACCAAATGTACCCACTGATTAATCAGTCCTAGTTACCCCTTCTCTCGACATTTGCCTTCACCCTCCGTGCAATGACACCCCTCCTGCAGAGGTGATTATGCTAATTTCCCTGACATTGCAACTAGAAAGAGTGTCTACCAAGCTGAACACCCTTATCTCACACCTTGCACTCTCCCACGCCCTTTCCAAACAATGAAACCAAATAATCTCCAAGCTAACCTGTCAAGGAGCAGCAGGGCCTTCTGAAAGTACTTAGCAGTTATTTGGGCAGACACTGGGCTGCCAATGCCATCAACTCCAGGCCACGACTGGCACTTGCCAGTGGAGTAACTCAATGGCCATCTGATGTCACGTTCTGTCAATACGTCATTGTGTCCTCCTGGGCAGATATTATATTCCCCTGATGTAAACATTAACACCCGCCTCCCATCCCATGGCCTGCAACAGTGGGTTACAGCCGAGTGCAGGCAGCCTCGATTCGAATGCAGGTTGGCAATTGCTCAGATTTGGATAGTAGCCCTTGCTAGAGTTAAAGAACAGGAGCACGGGAATTATTCCACTGAAATGCCTAGCAACCTGTGTCTTCAGGTGTGCCGTATCAGCATTCTTTGTGCATTTCTAGGGGTGTTCAGATGCACAATAAATAAAAGTGGCAGGTTGTTATGTAGCACTTCGTGCAGGGTCCCTCCCACTTCTAAGTGCTTTAATAACAGGGGCTATGTTCCTCAACCAATGTATTGTTATTCATTGTATCAAGCTGGTAAGGATAAAAGTCTGAGTAGGCCCTGACAGAATGTGCAGCTGTGCCCTGCAGAGTGAACACAGATGTCAGCACTTCAGTCTTGACCAATCTTGCTCCTGTGTGGGTTTCTGGAGCAGGGGTCTGCAACCTTGGACTCACGAGACGTTCAGGACCCGGGAGACAGGACAGACATCTAGAGAGCTGCAGGTTGCTGAGGGAATGACATCTACCAACATGTTGGAATCTGTGAGGGACTGATTGAGAAGGTTGCAACATGGCTTGTTTGGGCTGGAATGAGCACAGGCCAGGGCATTCCTTTTGGCTTCTGCAGCTCTCCTCGCCTCTAACGCCCGGGTGCTTATTGCGTTTCGGGGGCTGGCTAACAGCTGAAATGCCTGATCTGTGTTTTTCTTTTTCGGGGCATGTTTGGAGAGGAATTCATGTAACACTGACCACCCATCTGTGGAAAACAACCTATTGCTGAATTCGATCAAAATGGCGAATGACAAGAAAGTGAGTCCCGCCTCACGCCTCTTCAGGAAGCACCTCGCATACAGAAAGTGAACTCCTACCAGAGAGTACACAAGCGGGTGACTGCCAGAGAGTACACAAGCGGGTGACTGCCAGGGAGTACACAAGCGGACGACTTCAGCAACTAGACTCAGAGAATCAAGTTTCTCTTTGGGGCTTTCCTCTATAACTGTCCTTTTCCGATCTCGCTTTCCTCCCCCTCTCTCTCACCTTAGGTCACAGCACTTGCACTGTCCGAAACGCCTTCGGGCCTATTACGACAGTTCTGTTATTTGTTCCTCCCTCCCACCCTCTTTGTTTATTACTCCTGTCTCTGTTTAGTCGCTATCCTCCTGTATGTATTGTCTGTCCCGCAGGGGAGTTGCTAGGTCTGCAAAAGACCCGGGGCTAAGCTGATGTCGGAACTTTTGGGACTGGGGGCTAGCTAGTCTTTTGGCTGTAGCTCCTGAGATTCTATCCGGGGCTACAACCAAATGATCAGGGGCTATAGCCCCCTTAGCCCCCCCTAGCAACACCCCTGCTGTCCCGCCCCGCCCCTTTTTCCTTCATTCTCTGTCATAGCTCTTACACTGTCCGAGATGTCATCAGGCCCAGTACGACAGTTCTGTTCCCTATTTCGTTTGTTCGCACTGCATAACATCCCAACCCTAAGATGTTCCTTGTCTGTGCCATTTAAACTTTGCCCTTGTTCCCTCTCCCACCTTGAAGCGCTATGAAACACTGTTTCTGTGTATAGGCTCTATACAAATGACCTATAAAATGAAAATATACGGCCATATGCAGAAATAGAAACGAAACAAATGCGATTTAAGTAATCGCGCTGCATGAGGCACATGCAGCGCCCACCTGGGCATTACTGCAGCAATGTATGAAGAGGCCAGCAAAGTCCATCCGTGCCTTTGCTGGGGGTTTTTGCATTTTGCATTTGTGGTGCCTTTCAGCCGATGCTGTCATGAGCCCAAGCAGGCATATAAAAAGATAAGCCCTGCCTGGCCGATGAGGACAGGCAGGGAGTGGGCACCAGGTAGTGGGATTGGGCCTGAGCGGGAGGCCGCCCCATTGGTTCCACGCCCAGCTCTTCTACCGAGTCCCTGTGATGAAATGACTACTGCTGTGCATGACCTCAGGGATGAGTAGTGGCTCAACATCCTGCTCAGCCACACACTACTACTAAACCAGCAGTGATCCTAATAATAAAGGTGAAATAGACATAGCACGATTACTGTACCACCTTCATCCTAATTATAAAGGTGAAATAGACACAGCACGATTAGTATACCTCCTTCATCCTAATAATAAAGGTGAAATAGACACAGCATGATTAGTATACCTCCTTCTGTTAGGCAGAATCCCGTGCAGTTCCCTCAGGGACCACTACCTAGGATTAGGACTACAGGTGAGAGCAATAAATCCCCTTTGGTATCGGTCTGTACCATAAAGATTTAGTTGATAGCTGTTGCTGAGCAGTCAGACTTATCTCAAGAGGGAGATGAGCAGTATTCAAGGTTTACACAATAGGTATCACAGCCCTATGGAACAAAGAAACACTGACCAAAGATTTGTATCAAAAAGAGAATATCTATTTATTTTATACACATCTAGTTCAACACATGAATCACAGTTGATAAAGTAAGTTAAGTTTAGTCAAGGAAAAGTATATACAACTCCCTATTCAATTGAAGACAAGTTTGCAGTAGAGTGAAAACTGAGCAAAACAGCACAGTGAAAACCAACTACAAATGACACTCTAACAATTTAACGAAAGGGAGGGAAAGCACAAGTTAAACCTTCAGACACCCCCTAGCAACACTTCCCTGAAGTTTTGTGAACAAGTAATGCACAGTAACACTTTAGCAGAAAGATAAGTGAATGAAAACTGAGCAAAATGGCACTCCACAAGTTAAAACAGTAGGAAGGAAGAGAGGTTTAGAAGATTCAGGTGCATCAACACATTTCTCATTGAAAATCAATCTAGTGAGAGCACATTTAACAAATCAGCCAGAGCCAATAGGCCTGAGCCAGAGTCAGTGGTACAGGACCAAGAGTTTAGGAGCAAAAATGTTCTTGTAGCTGCAGTCAAGTCTTTGGTAGACGAATATTGAAAAGGTAGATGCGAGGCAAAAGACAATGTTAAGAGACAGGGCGGCCAACCCAACAAGTAGATAAAGGATTTAAGACACCTTTAGGGCTACCACGGGGAAAGGGAGGCCTGGCGGAACAATGTACCTTAAACGTGAAGAAGTGGCTCATGCGGTGGCGGTTGTTCCTGGTAGTTCCTGCAGGTCGATGGGTCCAGCAGAGGAAGAGAGGCTCTCATCGTGGAGGAAGGTTCGAGACACTGCACTACCCAGGGATGAAACCAGCCGTGGTGCTGCCAAACAAAGTTTAAAAGGTACGCTCCTTTTAATCGCAGTCCGGATCGATAGCTGCCTGGCTATCCGGTCTCCAAGTGCTGTGCACTGTCGATTCGACCAATGCAGGTCCGGGGAAGCGATGGGGGAACTGGTTGTTCCCACCAGCTCAAGGGAAGAAGGCTCTTTCGATGAAGATCTCCTCTCGTCGTGTGGAAGAAAAGTGGTGAGACGATCCGGCTGGGCTTCACCGGTGGTGTATATGCTGAAGATGTCTGTGGCTTCTCTCCCCTTCGGTTCCGTAGTTCCAGTGACGACGTCTTGCTCTTCCAGTCCTCAGGACCCTGCTTTTATGCAGAAAGAGACCCATTCATACAGCCTAGCTTTCACTCACACAGTGGAGTGGTCTTCTTGGCGGGAGACCCTCCAGCCTATAAGGTTAGAGTGCGACCTGAGTTGCTGCGGCAACTCTGTCCAGGGGTTCTACTCCCCCTCCCAAACAACAGACCCATCCAAGACTCAGAGGTGCCGAAAGGAGGGCTTCTTGGCAGAAGTCTGCCAAAAGAGCAAACAAAGGATCCCCGACCTGGGTTAGGAGTTTAGAGTAAGACACGAGAAAGAATTTATATTAAAGTTCTGGCAAATAAAACCTACCGGAGTAAAGTTACTAATACAATAAACCGGCGGTATGTTAGCGGCTGTCAGTAAAAAGTGTTAGCCTCGAACAATGGGAAAATCCCATAGGAAAATATTTGCGGTCAAATATTTAAGGTAGTAACAACTGCCACCAACCAGAAACTTTATAGAGTGGGACTTTAAGGTTCCCCCCTCGAAAATGAACCCAAGGGAAAAACTATTAACCCTTTCCCGTACCTCCATAGTAGGATGGGTTGGATTGGTTAAGTTCATAAGATTTGACGAGTAAAGTCAATGGGGACTTTAGATGCCCTGGGAGACAGTAGTCAGTCCCAGGGTATGGAGTCTATGTTTGGGGGTCACTACGACACCCCTGTGTCACTGCACTGAGGGTGCTGTGTAACACATGTGAATAAAGATGGTTCCTATGGGTGAGAGAAAATTCCATAAGCATTCAACACAAAAATAGCCTAGAACACACATAGCAAAAATGCCTAAGAGTGGGAAAAAGAGTCTCACTCTTAGCAGGTAAAAAGAAACAAACCCTTCAAATCCAGCAAAGCTGCTGGGGGACTCTATAGGTAAGGGAAATTAGCCATAGAATGAGAATTCTCCCTAACACCTTCATCCTAATAATAAAGGTGGAATAGACACAGCACAATTAGTATACCTCCTTCTTCCTAATAATAAAGGTGAAATAAACACTTCACAATTAGTACACCTCCTTCAACGTACGTGATAAAGTGGGCCGAGTGCAGGCTGTACTCTCAGGAGAAGTGTGATTTGACAACAGCAGCAACATAAACAGCAATAGTGCAAACAGCCCAAAAATGAAAGAATGTCCAATCAAGGGTTCTATAAAAACATAGGCGGCTAATTAAATAATGGAAATGCGAATAGCAATCTATAAAAAAAAAATGCAAAAGCCCATCCCTGAGACTGGTGTAAACTAGCACTCTGGGTGATCAGGCAAAATATTGCAGCAATGTCACTGTTCAAAGGATATCTCTTTCAAGAAAAGTATTGAAAAGGGGGCTTATAAGTCACTATGGTCCAAATGTGGACCAGGGCAATGGGGCCTATTCACAGTACCTTTTCCTTTTCCTTGGTCTTCGGTGGTTCGACAGCACCAAACTGAGCTTCTCTGTGCTTTCCTTGCAGTCAAACTGGTTTGTTGACCGGGCTGCGTGCGGTTTGAGTTGAGTTGGTGTTCGAGACAATGTGGCTTGAAGAGTCCAAAGGGTTTGGATAGGCAGCCGAGTAGGTTTGAGGTGATCTTACTGCTAGGTTGAATCGGCGCATGACACAATGGCCTCCAGCTTTTCGAGTCGATGTTAGAGTCATGTCAAGGCAAAGTCCTGTTGGTTCAATGTAGTGATTGAAAATGCCAGAGTAAGAGACGAGGCAGTGATGAACCCTACTTGTACGAAGCAGTGTCGAGCTGGCTCAAAGATGCAGCAAGCAGTTTAAAGATGCAAAGTGTGACAAAAAAATAGCACTGTGGTTTCTGTCGACCCAAACAGCGGGTTGACACTAGTTTGCAGCTGTGAAAACAGGATTCCAGTTGTTCTGGGGCTTTCTGGTTCTTGGGAGTCCAAATCCAGGGGTTTCAGGGCAACGTAAGTGCATTTTGCCCTGCTCTCCAAATCCAGGGAGTTAGGCTGGCATTTGTACAAATTACTTCACCCTGAGCGAACAGCCTGGTTCCATTGCAGGTGGCAAGTGGCAGGCCTTGGCCCACAGCAGCTCACACCCAATGTTCCCAGGGTATGGTTAAGATACAGAGCTCTCCTCTGCCATTGATGACTTCGATTACACCTCACTGTTGGAGGACTTTGAAATGTACTGCCTTCCCAGTAGAGGTCCAGTGAATTATTCTTGTCTTCTTGAAAGTCCAACGATGAATTAAGGAACAAGTGGGGACCCTTTCCTTATAAACGTAAATAGTCACTGGGGTTCATACAAAAGCAAGCTTGCTGTAAGGTGCCAAATCCCTGTTGTTGTAGCAAGTGACTCCTGCCTTATTACATCATACCAACAGTACCTTGTTCTGCATGAAATGGAGACAGGAAGGGAAAGAGCCCCAACAGAAAATCAAAATGGTGGAACCCCTTCTCAGCTCCACCTTTCCCTCTATAGTTTTTCTGATGCCACCCCTTTCCTATGCCTGCTGACTTCAAAGGCCCTCTTTAGTGAAGAACGCTGGTGTGAGGATGGCCTTTGTACTGTGAGTGTCTCTTTGGAGCAGTGTTCCCATGGGAACTCTGGTGAGAGTTCCCGTGGCCTGAGGGGTTGTGTTACCCCTTCTACTGGGAAATCAAAGGAAGAGAAAATCCTGCTCTTTGTCTCACTGAGAGTACTGGAGACGGCCAGGCTAAACATAAATATACATTGTCTTGACATCACTGACCTGGTCTCACTGAGTTGAAACTTGTCTGATGTCAAATTGGCGTGGCTGTAATATGGTGTCCCCTCTTCAGTCACCATGCCATGACCGGGTATGGCTTGTTTGTAAAGATTACACTACCACTAGACGTATAAGGCAAAAATGTGTTCAGAGGTGCAGAAGTTAAATTGTCAACTCTGGCTGCAGTGACTTTTTGTCACAGCAGATGTCAGTGATGCACATGTCACTTTTGGACCTGTGATGCAGATGTCAGGAGACTGATGCAGCTAAGGCACACGGATGCACTATGCTTTTGGCATGGAGGTTTATGATAGGGTGTCTGATTAGCAGATTCCACTTTCAGAAACAGAATTACCCACATCATTTGATAGTATTTCAGTACTATAATCAAAAAGGTTAGGGTTTTCACACCTTCACCAGATGGCATTCTGTCATAGTCTCTCATAGCACGCTTTCGTGCACCAAGGAGAAATCGCATTCAGTGATCGTTAATGGTGAACAGAGGGAACAACAAGAAACACCGGCTCTGGAACAGCTTTTGGAGACTGCAGTCGAAGTGCCCCCAGCCCACTTATAGCCCTACCCATACAGCCAGGTAGTTCAGATCTTTGCAGTGCATTAATTGGGAAATGAAATTAGGGGGCTGCAACCAAGGGGTATGGCATGAGTGATTGGCTTGATATGGAGAGTAATGGCATGACCTAAAGGGGGACAACTCCCGCAAACCATACATCATGATAACCTGCAAACATGTGTTTTTGTCACTCAGGTTTGCAGATGGTCTTGTTTGCATCCAGTCTGCATCTTGAAAATAATTCTCTCTCTGGTATGTTTTCTTTAATAAATAGCTCTCTGTAAATAAATCACTGTCACTCAGTATAGAAAAAAATCATTCAACCGGTAAATTATCCAAATCTATAAATACATCTTTTTTGAGAAATGGGAGGGAGACAAAAATCACCAATGTGGTGTACTCTCGGAATTTACGAATGAGCACATATTTTTATATTGGAAATATACCACATCAACAACCTACAAACAACACATAAACCGCACTGACAGTACACAAAGTTTCGCTTCGGTCCGATACTCACACCTAAGCTCACCACACGGTGAAAAACAAACTGAAGCCGCCAACAGCACACCACTTCTCTCACTTTCCTGCTCCCTCTTCACCCGACTAACCTAACCCGCCTGCCTTCTTTTTTTACCGATCTGCCTGAGTGCCTGGGGACCAATTCCATTGCTGACGGTGCACAATATAAATTCCTATAAAATTTAACATTTAACAATATATGTGTGTGAAAGTTATTCAAGCATGCACCCCTTCGGAGTGCATACTAGTGCACACTGGACTTGGTGCTGATTTCATTTGTTACAGCACTCACCCTAAGAGTAAAACATTTGTAAACCATGAGCCATCTATACTCATTTGATCAGTTACGTGTTCATTTCATGCGTGAGTCTTGTGTTATTGCTTGAGTACAAGCCTACCTCCAGGTTTCCTGAATTCGTTCTTTTCACTGCTTGCAAATGATCCCTCTTTCACACTCTGCCCCCGCAGGTCCTGGTCACTTAAAGCCCTGGATCTTCCTAAATGTTTAACAGTGATACTGGGTGAGCTGTTTTGACTCTGTTATTCTGGACCCATTACATGCCCTTCACCCAGCCTATAATTTTCTGGTTCCTGTTATACGTTCTTGAGCAGCGCCCCACTGTTAGGGTTGCTGGATTTCTAGGATTTAATTTTTTCACCTGGTAAGAGTGTGAGCCATTTTTTTCCTACTCTTACATGTGTTTTGCTGTGTGTGTTTAACATTTTTGTGTTCATAGACTGTGGAGCCTCACCTACTCCATAGGCATCATCTTTTTACTGTGTGTTACACGGCACCTTTAGTGCAGTGACACAGGATTGTCTTTTTCAGACTTCCCAACTCAGAATCCATTTTCTGGGACTGACTACTGTCTCCCAGAACATGTAAAGTTGCCATTGGCTTTATTAGTCTTTTTAAATTCACAGACCCAGTACAAACTATCTTACATGGAGTACTGGAAAGGGTTAACAGCTATCCCTTTTTGTCTGTCTCTCATGGAACTTTGCTCTGTTCCCTTTTCAGTAAGATTTGGCTGGTGGCAGTGGTATCTACCATATTTGTCCTACCAGAGTTATTTTAAATATCCTTGGTATTGTTTTAGGCTACCTTAGTAGCCTCGAACTTAAATCCGCTGGACCACATTTACTTTTATTTGGTTCCGGCTGGGTTTATTTGCCATTTCTTTTTGTAAAGGTCTTTCTCGTGTTTTACTCTGCGCACCAACCCAGGTTTGGTTCCTTTGTGTGCCGTCCTTTGGCGGGCTTCTGCACAGAAGCCCTCCTTAGGCACCTGAAAGTCTGTGTAGGCAGGATGTGAGGGATGGGTTTTAGGACCCCTGTCATGGGTTCCCTTGGTAACCCAAGTCGCACTCCTGTTTGATGGGCTAGGTGACTGTCCCACCAGGACAGCCACCCTGCTGTGTGATTGACAGCCAGGCTGTGTGAATGGGGAAAAACTGCATAAAAAGCAGGTCTCTGGGACTGAGAAGGCAGAGTCGCCACTGGATTTAGAGAACCCAAGAGAAGCTGACAGAAGAGGACTTCTACGTGCCGGTGAAGCACTGTTGCGGGTCCAAATCTCCAAACTTCAACAACAGGGAAGATCTGCAAGGAATCTTCTCTCCTTTAGCTGGTGAGACCAACCAGTTCACCAAACTGCAAGCCAGACCTCCCCCTCTGGTCGAATTTGCTTTGCACAGCTACAGTGAACCGGATAGCCAGAAGGACCAGACCCTGCTTGGGTTTTAAGGCGCACACCTTTTATCTGTTGCTTTGGTCTGCTGCTGGTTTCTTCCCTGGGCAGTGCAGGACCCTCCAGTCTTCCTACTTCGTGTCAGTCCGACTGTCGCTTCAGGAACCGTGAGCCTGCAGGACCTGCCAGGAACGTCTGCCTCAGCTACAGCCTTCTTCTTCATTTAAGGTACTGTTCAAACCCGGTTGTTCGTTCTGTCCGACCGCGGTGAAAGTGCTTGAAATCTTTTGCCAATCCGAGGGCTTGTCCTCCTCTATTTTTTAAAGTAACTTTTCATCTGACCAACTTCGTTCCGAACTCTTGGCAAAGACTTAACCACAAACTACTCTGAACTGTGTGTTCGTCTGCAAAGACTCTGTACCACTAATATTGGCCCAGGCCTATTGAATTGAATCCTCACTGTAGAAAGCCTTTTCTAGATTGCCCTGCTTACTTACTTGTTGGTGCTGCTCAACTTTTGTCTAACCTTGTCTTTCCCTCCCTTTTAAATTGCTGGATTATAATAATATTGGCACAGGCCTATTGAATTGAATCCTCACTGTAGAAAGCCTTTTCTAGATTGCCCTGCTTACTTACTTGTTGGTGCTGCTCAACTTTTGTCTAACCTTGTCTTTCCCTCCCTTTTAAATTGCTGGAGTGCCATTTTCCTCACACTTCATTTGGAGCTTAACTTGTCCAGAATCTATTGGGTGGTGGTAGTATATTAAGAGTGGGATTTTTCTACTGCTTTACTTTATTGAATTGTTTTACAACTGATCTGTAAATAAATGTATATTCTTTTACACAGAAACCTCAAGTCAGTGTTTGAATCGTAGTAATTGCTGTCCTTTGTGTAACTATTTGTTACTGCTCACTTTACTCTTAAGATAAGTCTGGCTGCTCAGCCATCGCTACCACTTTACTGTGTAGTACAGGTGTGTACCAAAGGTGAATTTGTACTGTCACTTGTAGTCTTATTTGGGTGTGGTGTTCCCAAGGGGTACTGCATATGATTCTGCATAACACCCACACAATACTCTTTTAAGTACAGCAGGTCGTTCAAGGTGGGCTTCTCTGCTGTTTTTTTTTACTGTTATATAAAACAGTTTGAAATTAATGAAAAAAAGTTATCGGCAGCAGACAATATAAAAAAAATCAGTAGCATAGAGGAACATAAAACAAAAATCACTCCAGGATTTGCCCATGCTTGCAATAAAAAGGTCACAATTTCCACAAATGTGTAAATATTGTGATTGTATGTTCAAATCCACCAAGGGTTCATGGCACAGGGTGGTAACAATGGCCCTGATTCATTGAAATATTTGCATGGAAAATCAGGGATTTGTATGGCAGTCTGTGAGCAAATCGCCATTTGGCGATTCATGGAACCGAATGCGCAGGACTTTATCAGGACTTATGTGGTTTCTGTGCAGACCCGGCACGTCTCTGCGAGTGGATGAGCGCCTTGCACAAGACTCCAAGCAGAGTGTGGGCCTGGCCTACGCACCGACCCAAATAAGGGGCGCAGCACAGAAAAATGTGGGCTTGTTGAGGGACGGTTCGTGGCCAAGCAATCGCAAGCCAATACCAACGCAAGTACAACCGTATTCACGGATTTGAACTCAGAACGTTGCATCATGAAAAATCACACGCAAACCACAGGACCCATATGCCACATGATAGCAGGCGTAAAGTCCAAAGGCCCATAGAAAACAAAGAGCGCACAAAATGGCAAACATACCGGTGACGATATGTACAATCGCAGTGGTGAATAAAAGTTACGAGCACTCGTAACTTGAATACTCTCTATAATTTACGATCAGCAACACTCAATTTAGGATCAGCATCACTCAACATACGATCAGTATCATTCAACTTGCATGCCCTCTGTAAGTTAAGATCAGCACCTTGTAACTTGGGTTCATGCAAGTTGAGTGGTGCTGATCATAATTTACAGAGGGCATGCAAGTTAAGTGATGTTGATCATAAGCTGAGTGATGCTGATCGTAAGTTGAGTGATGCTGATCATGAGTGGAGCTGAACGTAACTTGGGTGCACACAAATTAATGGGTGATTGAACTCAGTTCTCAGGGGTGCTGGATGGTCGGTAAAGGTAGACGCAAAGGTTGTTGAGTGGTTTGCGTGGGGACATGTTGTGGGCATTTCGGCCGCGACTTGCGTATACGGTTACTTGCGTAAACAATTCTATTAATACTCAGAGCGCGCAAAAAAACATCCGCGCACAGGCTTGGCAGAATCGTTCTCGTGCCAAGAACTGCGGGATCGAAGCTCCGTTTTCCATGAATCGGAGGCCAAAGTGTGTCATTACGACCTTGTTGTAACCGATGAGTGGCATAGAAAGATCAACATCTTTTTAGGCTAAAATTGAAAGAGTAGGTCAGCTGCTGGAAATAACAGGTTCCTTTTAGATCTGGGGCACTAGAGGAAAGTGGACATAGTGGGTCAATTCATCGGCTGCATACATATTTTGGCATAATGCAGAGTTCGAATTCGTGTGTCTTTCACATTGTTTTTTATTTTCCCAAGGTTGAAAATGCAAGTAGCATTGAGTTGGCGAATAGTAATGGAGCAGTCTGCCTTACAGCCCTCCAGGAGGCAGACACAGTGATAGAAACAAGTCAGTTAGATTCCAGGGGCCTTGGGAAGGTGTGCCAGATATGCAAATGAGGCAACATTTGACCCATTAAGGAACCACAGAAAAGTGTTGACTACAATTCAGTGGTTGGTCTTACTTCATAGCAAAAAGAAGCTAACCGTGCTGTAAGAAAGGGCACATAATGCATTCCAGCGTAAGACCCTCCTCTTCAAGGCTCCTCCCTCACACGTACGTCCACACAACCTCCTATCCCAATCACCCTAACAGAGACTGGGTGATCTGATCCCCACTGTTTCCTCCCCTGGTTACCTGTAGACTCCTCTGCTAAGAATTGCCCCCCCACCCAACCCCTGTTGTTAGATCCCCATTCCCTTGTTTCTCTGCTCCCTAAACTTGTTCTTCCCCCTATGATTGCAAAGCGCTCTGTGGCTTCCAGGAGCTATGCCAGCGCTCAATAACTACCCTAACAATAATGACAAATACTCGTGCAATATTGGCACAGAGGCAAACACTCCTGGCATGGGGGAAGGGCGAAGGTCATGTCAAAGTCAAAGATATGATAATCTCATTCAGAAAAAAAAACGTCCAGAAAGTTCCAGGGGACGCCTGAGGCCAGGGAGGGCAAACAGCATCTGAACGGTTCCCACTTTGGTGACAGAAAGTCGGTGTTTACTCGGGAAAAGCTTTTTCGATAAAAGCGCTATCAAGGTATCGAAGCGGTGCCGATAAGCGATTGCAGTGGCAGAAAGAGGCGGCTTAAACTGACCCTCTTAATAAGCTCGGCGTGTGCCCTTCAGACTGGTGATGGGGCAGCAGGGCAGTCTTCCCAGCACCCGCAAGAACGTGCAAGGGAACAGCAGCTCCTCTAAGCTTCACACTCCCGGAAGGCTTGGCGTTCCAACCTAAATATGTCAGTGGTGACGTTTCTGAGCGTATAATACAGCGTATCTCGTGGGTAACGGAGGGGTGGAGGTTGGGGTGTCAAATGGCCATTTTGGGGATTTGGAGGGAGCGACCTCCAGTTCTGCCTATCAGGGGCCACCAATAAGCCCAAACTACTGCACTGGAGTAAAGCTGGAAGGGGATGGCATTTGGGAAGGGGCACACACCTTGTGGGTGTTGTTTGGTTATTTTCCCAGCCATTGGCTTCCAGCACCTCCCTTATCCCTATCACCATTCCCACTCACCACCTGCTCCTCCGCGCCCTGAGCACATTCTACTGGGAAGCTCTATCAAGCAGTAGCATCATTCTTTGGCCCGCCCTTTGTATTCCTAAGCAGTCTGCGGAGAGTAAACGGCTTCATTGCAGGTGTACGTGAACTGAAAAGCCAACGAACAAGCTTCAGACTATCCCAAAGAAAACGCAGTTAGTTTATCCTCCCAGGGCCAAAACACCCTGTTGGGAACTCAAGTCGGGTTCCCTCTCCCCCTTGCTCATTTGATGTCCCCGTGTCCTTTTCCCAAAATGTTAAGAATGCGGGATGTTACTAGCAATCCCGCTTGGGATGTCAGCAGCAAGTAGCAGGATGTGTTATGCGTTACGCCTTCTGCGTCACGCCCTGCCTTTCATTGCCCCTCCTGATCAGCCAGCGGTAGTTGGCTCTCTCGTTAAATCCAGATTTTAGCCGGTAGCCCATTGAAACAGCTTCAATGTCCACAGTGGGTACAACATGCGACGTTTAGGCTTATTTTCAGGCTTCCCAAGTTTGCCTCTATTCCCCAATCAGGGATGCCTCCTCCCTGGCGGCTGCCATTAAAGCCAGAGGATGTGTCCCGCCTCTGTGGCCTCCTTTGCTAGGGGCATTGGATGAAATTCAGCTGTTAAGAGTATGTGCAGAATTTAAAAAAGGGCGGGCCGAACTAGAGGCGAAAACATCTGCTAATGTATAAATGCATGCATTGCGAATTCATGTTATTACCGTTTTTCGGTGCTCTCTGCAACGGAGCAAACTTAAAAGGTGGTGGTTGATTATTATTTTTTTTTTTTACATTTGGAGGTCAGCGCGTACATTATGTTTTCCTCTTAGTTTCCATTAACTTTTCAAGCTTTCTTTTCTAAATGTGCATTTCTCCATGTGACCAGTAGGTGGTAGTGTCTACTATTGCACCAGCTTCTAATGCCTTTCCTAATCGCATTGACATAATTGGAACGAATTATTTTAAATAGTCTGATAGCAAAATATTATAAACAAGCAAACACATGAGGTTAGGAGCAGGGGACGGTAATCGTGGGACAGGTGTGCTAGATGCAGCGCCACGATTCTGGGGGCTCAAGGGGCACTGGACACCCAGCGGAGTAAACTCGACACACTAGGGGCTGCCCTTGAGAATCCCTCAGCCCAACAGTGGTCTTTTATTTTCACGATCTAGAAGCTGGTTTCCTCCCAAAAATGTGTGTTTATTCGGCATGCAGTTAATTACAAACTTTTTGCCAATCACATCACAAAGCATTTTCTTTTCTCCGTATCTTATATCGCCGTTATTTTTTTAAATACAATTTCCAAGTATTTTACCAGTGCATGCAGCTTCTTGACATATCCTCCCATGTATAGGGCTTCACACCATCTCTCAGCATCTAGATCACATTTTGGGTACAAGTGGCCATACAAGTATACACATCTGAGGTGACGCAGTCCTGGGCAAAGCAGAGTCAGGTGTTGCAAAAACTATTTCTGCATCACGTGGTCTACAGTCTGTAATATTGAAGCTAATTCCGTATCTACACAATGTCGTTCTGTTGTGTAGGATGTTCAATCGGAATCTTAGGAACAAGTCTCGGTGTTTGGGGTCCGGAAATCTAGTCAAGTAGGGTGGAATCACATTGAGCGAGTAGGGTGGAATCACATTGAGGGAGTAGGGCGGAATCACGTTGAGGGAGTAGGGTTGAATCACATTGAGGGAGTAGGGTGGAATCACGTTGAGGAAGTAGGGTGGAATCACGTTGAGGGAGTAGGGTGGAATCACATTGAGGGAGTAGGGTGGAATCACACTGAGGGAGTAGGGTGGAATCACGTTGAGGGAGTAGGGTGGAATCACGTTGAGGGAGTAGGGTGGAATCACGTTGAGGTAGTAGGGTGGAATCACACTGAGGAAGTAGGGTGGAATCACATTGAGGGAGTAGGGTGGAATCACGTTGAGGGAGTAGGGTGGAATCACACTGAGGGAGTAGGGTGGAATCACACTGAGGGAGTAGGGTGGAATCACATTGAGGGAGTAGGGTGGAATCACGTTGAGGGAGAAGGGTGGAATCACGTTGAGGGAGTAGGGTGGAATCACGTTGAGGGAGTAGGGTGCAATCACACTGAGGAAGTAGGGTGGAATCACATTGAGGGAGTAGGGTGGAATCACACTGAGGGAGTAGGGTGGAATCGCATTGAGGGAGTAGGGTGGAATCACACTGAGGGAGTAGGGTGGAATCACATTGAGCCGTTATAGTTTTTTCGAGTGAGTGAATCTTGGAGCCTGGTTGTTCCATTTCTGTGATTCTCCAGTCATCTGCCCACAGGATTCGTTTCACGTATGACGGGTTACGACATAGAATCTCAACAGTGACACCCAGTTCAGACAGCAGGGCAAGATAGGATCTCTTCCACAGATCCAGTGTCCAATCTTCAGACGTATTCGGTCTTGATGACAGGATATCGAATTGAATCGGGTTTTACTGAAGAGAAATATAGATTCCCATTTTACTTTTGAGAAGAGGGGAAGGAGCCCAATCTCATGTCGGATAATGGCAATGGGCGCTGCGTCGGGTAGATGTAGACTGGTTCGCCAACCTTTTCCTTCACGCCAGTCCCAGGAATTCCAGGGTAACCCAAGGCATGCTTCTGCTGCCTATGTAATGGCTGGAGTTACCTTCTGGTTGTAAAATAGCACAATTGGAGCAAGTGAAAATGCTCCATACTTCCCCCCGATTATCATGGCTTGAGATGTCAATTGCTTTACTTTGCGCTCCAAGTGGTCTTTCCATGGGCTTCCATCCGCACTTGCACTAATCATTGACATGATTGATGGTGTTGCTTGGAGATACAATGAAGCGAGGTGAGATAGAGTCATAGGCTACCCTAGACATAGGCGTGACGCGGGGTCACCAAATACTTGCAGCGAGGCCAGGTGGCTGCTGGCTCCAAGAAAGGAATATCACCGTGGAATACCGGAATGTTAAACAAACAAGTGTTTATTTTAACTAACAAAAATACATATTTACAGAGAGTGCTGTGGCACGTGGAATATGCATGATCAGCACTTTGTGGTCTGCATATTTAGTGAGTTAGTAGACAGAGTGGCAGTTTATTTTATTTCTTGTATTGTTTTACAGTAACAATACGTTAACATTGTCTTGTGTTGCTTGGAGACAATGCCCATTTATGGACCATCTGTTCCGTGCACTTCTCTTTTTCAGCACTAGTATTTTGGATTTATTGTGGTTGATTGATAAGTCGTTTTGATCTACGTAATTTTGCAGGATATCAAGTTTCTCCTGCAAGCCCCTTCGGGTTCTGTCTAGTAACACTAAATCGTCAGCATAAAGGAGCCACCCCAACATTTAGCCGTTTATTTTGGGTGAGCACGATGGAGCGGGGTCGATGACGTGCCTCACATCAGAGATGAAGAAGTTCAACAAAAATGCGGCAAGGGGGCAGCCCTGTTTTAAGCCAATATAGGTGGGAATAGAATCTGTCAAGATGCATTCTCTATTCAATTTTCCTGCAAGGATGATCCGTCAATCGCTTTTAACAGATCAGCTGGACACTTTCATCCATAGACGTTCTCTGACAATGCGCTTTCTAGGTCGATACAAGCCAGGCATATTTTGCAGTCTCCTCTAAGGGTTTGCATTTTCATCACACTCATTGGTAGCAGGTTACGATTACACCCGACTCCTTTAACGAAGCCCGTTTGTCTACAGTTTAAATTTCCTGTCTAAGTCACCCATTCATTCAGTTGCTTTAAAAGGACCGAGGCGAAAATCTTGCCCAACACATCGAGGAGGGCGATGGGGCGGTCATTTCTTGGATTTGCCTGCTCATCTTTCTTGAAGACCAGGATGATTATACTCTTTTTCCATGAGGTTGGGACTTCACCATTCCAGGCAAACCTTTTGAACAACGTGCAGCAGAATTTAGCCCTTGAGTCCGGGGCTTCTTTTCGCATTTCATTAGTGAGGCCGTCTGGTCCCGGGGCTCTCGATTTGCTTGCCTTCTTTATGATGGATAGTATTTCATCTTGATCGAAGTTGATGTTCCATGAACTTCGCACCCGTCTGGTGGAGGTCACCTCTTTGATCGGTGTTGTTTTTGTATAGATCGGCGAAGTGGCTGACCATGCATTTCCTGCCACTGTGTTCAAGAGTAAAGGACAAGTAGGTGAGATGTCTCCCGTTTAGCAATTGCCAAACATTTTGTATTTTTGGATCCCATGGCTTCAAGCATTGTTTCAGTGTCTTTTGAAACATTGTGGCTTTGTGTGCTGCAATCCAGTTGCAGTATTTCTGTTTTCTCTTTTTATCAACTGTGTTCTCACTAGCAGTGGGCGCTCTGTAAGGCTCTCACTTCTTTGTGCATTTGACGCTTTTGCTTAAATACCGTACTATCAGAGCAGTGTTTTGCTTTGAAGGACGGTCTTAAGTTTCTTTGATTGTTTTCTTTGAAACTGATCAATACTTGTTCGTACTTCACTCCGAATTTGTCAAGCTCTTGCCAATTCAGTAGTTTTTCAGTGAGTTTTTTGGCATCTTCTGGTTTGAAACAAAGCCGATTTCTTCCTGGTTCTGTTTGATGGTATGAGGTCATGTTTTTGCCACCATTTTGCTAAACATGGAGCAGGTTAGAATAATGGTTATAATCACTGACTAGCATAGGCAATCCTCTTAATATAGTAGTTCGACTTGGCATATTGCTTGAAGCAAAAAGCAGTCCAATGTTGAACTCATTGTTCCATTTTTGCAAGTTTTTGGTCCTGGCAGGTCACCTTTCCAGTTACCATTCAGCATATGAATCTGTCTCGCAAAAATACATCTGTGCCCAGATGTTATGTTATATTAAAGGATTTTATACCATGCACTGTTGCCACCTGCATGTTTTTTTGGCACTCTGGCGGATCTGTGAAGGGGTAAATTAGTAGGACTGAGCAGGAGAAAAGAGCAAGAGAGCTGTTGGCAGCTTCAGTTTGGTTGGCAACATTCATTAAGTGTAGGTGTGTTTTGCAGTTGGTAGCCGCCATGTGCTGTCGGGGAGGCTATGTGTGGTTTGTTTCATTGTTGTGGTGTCAATCAGAATGGAATCTAAACGCCAGGGACAAAAGCTTGAAGGTGATAACCAACTGTGGCAGCTTCATGGCCCTGTCAAAGGGGAAGGGGAAAGGGGGACCCCATTCCCTAAGACCTCCATGCATGTGTTGTGCATGTTGTGGGGGAGGAGCTAGCTTTGATCTGGAAGGTATAGGCTTAACAGTATTCTGACCCCTCTGAGGATCTTAGATGTCTGGAAGGTTCCACGAGACTTGTACCTGTAACTTCACTTGTGGGGTACAGAAGTCTTAGGACTGATGGAGGAAGATAACTTGTTCCCACCCTGAGCCTCCTTTGCCAGTTCCCCCAACTGAGAGCCAAGCAGAAGTTGCCCAAGAAGGGAATCCGAAGAAGAATGGCCCTCCCTCTGCAAGGCCTCCCCCTATCAGTCACGCAGACAAAACTGTCTCCTAGCTGGGAACTCCGACCCACTCTGGAGAGTTATGGCTCTGAAGAGATCACGAGTGATGTCTGAACAAAACATAGTCTCCTTTTCCAGGATCTCCAGGATGTCAGTCTAGTCGGGGGCTTGAGGGGGTGGACAAGGTAGGGACAGCCGAGCATCAAAAGGAGCATTCACAGTCTCTCTAAAGGAGGCCTTAAATCCAGCCGCCGAAAGAGAGGTGGACACTGAAGGTGGCGCTGGTGCCACAGGGCCAGGAGGCCTTCTATGATCATTCCTGGGGGCTGGTGGAGAATGGTGCCTTCTATAAGAGCGAGCTCTACTCCTGGATCTCCCCTTCTCCCTTCTTCAGAGGGACCCGGAGTGTCTCCTGCCACAGTGTTGCATTGTAAACTGTGAATAACACACACACACACACACACACAAAAACACAGTTGCACCTAGGAGCACCCTCCTGCGAAATGGTGGGTAGGTTCAGACATCATCTCAGGCAGTCCTCCCTTGATTCAGACAAGCTGTGCCTGTTGAGCAGCCCCCTCATCATGGCCGGGCAGGAAAGGAGCCTCTCCCCTAGGCTGGCGTGCAACGAGCAGTCGTTCCTTCCTCCAAGCGGGGAGGTCCTGAAGTTGTGACTTCAGGTGCACCAGGGTGCGTGCCTGGCCACATGTGATTGATTAATAAATAGAGGTGGATGGCTTCCCGCCCGCCAGTTGCCTCCCAACTCCTGCTCCAGAGTGCGTTATTGCTGCACTACGCGCTACGACCAAGAAGCAGTGGGCCTGCCTCCCGGGCCCCATAACAACTGGCAACGAGGATTGGATGCGGTCTGATGCCTATCCAGATCACTGAACCAGCAGCCCCTGCATGGTGGACCCCAGGGGACACAGACTGTCCATGCTGTGCCACCAGCCACTCTGGCACGTGGCGAAGTTCACTCCTGGCATCATGTGACCTGGAGCTGAAGTAGGGCACCTCAGGACACCACAGCCCTCGCCACAGCCCTCCCAGATGTGCAATTTCTATGCCAACCTCAACGGCATGCAAGAAGAAATGGTGACCGCTCCCCACAGAGGGAGCCTTGACATTGCACGGTTCATGCCACTGCCAAGTAAGCACGGCTCATGCGGCTGCTGAGTAAGTGCATATCAGACCGCTGCCACAAACTGCTCCTGCCTAGGGGATCCCAAATTCTACACAACTCAGACCACTACCAATCTGCGCTGCCCTGACCTCTGCCACCATCCCCACCCACCTGATGGTGGACCACTGATAAAATGCCCCCAGGAAGAGAAGACACAAGAGTCAGACCGTCGGGCCCTCGATGTGTGGCAGACAGTGCGCCAAACATGACTTATATCTCACAGGCTGTGAGTGTGGCCTGCTTCTTCCCCGCCACAACCTGCTGACCAAAAGAAAAGGAAAGAAGGGATAAGGAGGAAAACTGACCGGCCCCTACACCTCCTGCAATGGACTGTGCTGCCGGCTTCTCCAGCACACAGTCTCAAGGTGCCACCAACTACAGGCACAAGATGCTGGCCCTAGGCACGCTGCAGAGCCTGCTCTCTGCGATATGAGGCCCTACCTCTGCATTGCAGCAGGAGCGAGCCACTCCACAAGTGCCTGCCGGTAAAAAGGGATCATGCCATGCCGCAGCTTTCACCAATAGAGTGCTTGTGCAGCTGGGCGGGAGTAAGGCAACATTAAGACCCGGCCCACCTGACAGATGATGCGGTATGCAGCTGCCAACATGGATAGGGGCATGGCACTGTGGCCCAAAATGAACAGCCAGATCAGCCACCACCAGATGTCTTCCGCTATGCTGTACAGCAGAAACAGCCATGCTGGTGCGCTGCCCGAGGGCCACCATCAGAGGGACAGCGTCCACATGAACAGGGACATCCGGCATACTCCACAACCTCCACACGGTAGCTTCAGCAGGCCCATGGCCGTATGCCAAGGACCAAGGTGGAAGGAAGAGTCAGGTGACATAGCCACAATGCAGGGCAACCACTGTGCCACTGGGTTCGCGCAACACGCCTCTCCATCACCTCAGAGAAATTAACCTGGCCTTGCCATCTGCATAAAGCAGCTCACCTGGCTGTGGCTCTCCCCATAATAGACTGCTCATACGGCCAGGTCAGGGAAGGCCCTGAAAAACACCAGACGAGGGCACGGCGAAGCCTGACCAGTCCGGCCACCCTAATGCCAGCCCACCACGCCCGGTGAAACCCCTGGTGGTGGGCACACCTCCCTACACCGTATCGACACCCCTCACTGTCTCTGCTCATTGCTGGGATGAACAATGACAATGCCAGAAGCCATGCCGTGTGCCGAGGTGGTGTGCACGGTTCGTTACACCGCCTCTACATAAAACCACTGGCCAAAACCGTGCAAGACTGTGCTGAAAGCGACACAATCAATGGGCTCCCTGACAGGCCCTCAATGGCCGTCATACAGGCGCATCACCTTGTGGAAACATTATACTGATGGCTGGCTGACTGAAAGGGAAGGGCTATCCAACCGCAAGGGATTAACTAATAAAGTGGACACAAAAGTGTACATGTCCCGGTACTCAAACTGAACCTATTCATAATCTATGCAGTCTCCCGTGTGACAATGAACAATGATGTGCATTTGAACGGTGATCCTGCATGTCTCCTAATGCTTAAAATTGACCACGTGATAATGTATGCCTTTGTTGATTTGTCATTACCCTTGGTATGGGATGTTGTGACTTCAGCACGTAACCACTAGGGTGCGTGCTTGGTCACATGTGATCCATTAATAAATAGAGGCAGACGGCTTCCCGGGAGCAAATCGGACAGCACCATAGAGAGAAGTGGGAGGCCGCAACAGCCAAGCTGAAGGAGGCGGACAACTCAGTATGGAGAATGACTCCTCGCCTGACTGGGAAGAAGGAGCCAAGCGCACCAACCCAGGGATGAACCCATCTTGCATGCAGCAAAAAGGACAAGGCAGAGGTCCTTGCCGAGACACTGGAGGCTTTGTTCACCCCAAACAAGGTAAGCAGGATCTCAGACAGAGTGGAGGAAGAAGTTGAGAAGCACCTCGCAGAAGACCGAACCGGTTTGGGAGCAGAAGTTATCAAGGAGTGCAAAAGCTCTGAGGTAGAAGGACTTGCAGAGAAGCTGGTGAATAGCAAGGCGCCAGTGAGAGATGGAAAAACCAACCTGGCAATCAAGAACCTCCCTCCAGCATCAAAGGAACACCTCACAGAGATATTCAATGCATGCATGAGGCTCCAGCACTTCCCGAGATCCTGGAAGGAAGCAAGGGTCATAGTTTTCCCAAAGGCAGTTAAACCACTGAGGGATCCTGGGAACTACCGCCCCATCAGCCTGCTCTCTGGATTATCGAAGCTCCTGGAGAAGGTCCTCCACGCCCGACACTGCGACTTCGCCACCGAAAGAAATCTACTAGCAAAGGAACTGTTTGGATTTCAAAAGGAGCATGCAACAACCAATCAGCTGCTGAGAGTGGTGGACACCATCAGCCACGGATTCAAAATCAAGAAGTGCACAGGAATCGTCTTCAAGGATGTCGCAAAAGCATTCCACCGAGTCTGGCACATGGGACTGATTGCACAAGATTGGCCTGGGATTTCTGAACTACCTGGTGAAGACGATTGCAAGCTACCTGGGAGACCGCACCTTCCATGTCGCCATGCGGTCTGAGATGTCCTCATCACATCCCATCTGAGCAGGCGTGCCACAGCGATCGAACCTCAGACCCTTCCTGTTGAATATCGTCACCAACGACATCCTGACAGATCTCCACAAGACCGACCTGGCGCTGTATGCGGACGATGTTGCAGTCATCTGCCAGTCATTCAGTGAAAAGGAAGAGGCGAAGAACCTGCAAGCTTCATTGGATACCATCTCCACATTGTACAGCGACTGGCGGATAGAACTGAACACCAGCAAGACAACTGCAATGCTGTTCACCAGAAAGAAGATCAAAGAGCACCCGTACATCAGGCTCAACGGAGAGACCGTCAAATGAGAAAGTAGCAGCCGCTACCTCGGTGTGACCCTGGTCCGCAAACTCAACTGGGGAAGCCATATCGAGAATACTCAGCAGAAGGCAACAGGAAAGATGGCAGCACTGTACCCACTCCTGAAGACCAAGTCAATGCCCCTCCGGACAAAGATCAACATCTACAAGGCGATCATCTGACCTACCCTGACGTATGCCTCCCCAGCATGGATGACCTGTCATGAGCGACACCGGAAGAGTCTTCAGATAGTCCAGAACAAGGCCCTGCAAATCTCGTCCAGAGCTCAAATCTTCACAAGATTAGCAGACCTTCACAGAGACCTGGATATTGAGATGTTGGATGAACATCTAGTGAAGCTGAGTAAGAACTTCTGCCAAGGACTGGATCAGAAACCGAACCCTCTGATCAGAAGACTCAGTGCCACCACTGCAATCCCCTTCGACCACTACCCGCGGCCCCTCACGGTGAAGACCCTGTGAAACCAGCCCTACTGTGACAAGTCCACACAGACCAAGAAGAATCCTAACCCACGACTATACACTCAACACGAGAAGATGGAGTAATGAGGCTCAAGCCTCGGTATCCAAAATTCACTGCTGATGGATAAAATCTGTCAGCAAGAAGAAGAAGAAGCGCCCACCTGCCAGTTGCCTCCCAACTCCTGTTCCAGAGTGTGTTATTGCTGCGCTATTACCCTACGATAGAGTGGGCGTGCCTCCAGAGGCCCACAGCACTGAATTGCATCCTGAGCCGCCCACGATCCAGCAGCGAGCAAGAACAGAGGAGGGGTCTGCCATTCTGGCTAGTACAGAGTGCACACTGCTGCCCCTTCTCTAAACACAAGAAGTGAGCCCTTTCCAGCAGGTGCCATCTGGCTGCCAAGTGCCCACATCTCCTCTCCAGCACCTTGGAGCCAGCTATGCTGGAACACGGCAGGCCGCTGGGTCGCCACGTTGGAGAGCGGGACTTGCACAAGTCAGGGCCCCTGTGCGCCCTTACTTTTCCCCAGCTTGGGTATAACCACCTGAGACATCATAGCTGCAGAAGGTCCCTGACCAAATGCGGACAGGAAGAAAAGGGGAGTGTTGGTCGAGCCTGGCATTATACCCCACGTTGAAGAATGCTTTTTTTCTACCGTTACAGAGGGTTTCCTGCTCATGAGTCTAATGGACTAATACGCAGGAAGTGGAATGTATTTTGTGTCCTTCCCTTTTCTGGTGTGCGGTGCACTGCCCCACGGCTGCCAGGGATTTGGACTTTTAGTTTTGGCTTCCGGTGGGCTATTTGGTGCCACTGAATGGAAAGCTATTGCATGGGTAAGTTGGGATGGACTGCGCTAAGCATTAACATTAGCAACCCACATGATTTTCTTTACTTTTAATTTTTTTTTATTTTTATTTTTAATTTAGTTTACATTTGATTATACGCCCAAACCCAGGGGTATAACGGCATAGGTTACAAGATTACAGTAAAACCTTCTGGTTACGTGGGAAGAGGAGTCAGGTGAGCATAGGAACATTGGCACAATTGCAGTGCAAGTACTTGTAGTGACGGAAGTATGAGCATACATTGGTTACAAGGTGAAGTGTTATACAAAAACGTGCGAAAGCATTTGATAGGTACACAGGTTAGAATTTGTTGAATAACCAGGTTTTTAGCAGTTTCTTGAAGTGAGTATGGGAAGGATCATTCCTTATATTCAGTGGGAGTGAGTTCCAGATTCTAGGAGCTGCTACAGGAAAGCTGGAACCTCCTGCCCTTGAGTTCTTGAATCGGGGAGTGAGTAGGTGATCTTAGACATCTGATTGAAGTTTTTCGAGTGAGGCATTTATTAAGATAGGGGCGTTTCTCACTCATCCTCCTTGAGACTCGGGAGGGCAGCTCATGGGCAAGGTGCTCGTTTTGGAAACAGGACAATATGGAGCCACACAGGTTCAATCCCCGGGTCTGCGCTTAGAAACCTCTGGGTGTTAAGTGCGTTATAAATAACCAATTACAATCACTTGCGCATGCCAAACACTAGCAGTGGAATTATAGATCAAAAATTGGTCTCTTAACTGAAAACAGTGCATTTAGTATTTGCTGAGGATTATTTCTGCTTGCTGACAAAAGAAAGTGCAATACACGTCAAATGCAAAGGCTGATTATGATAAAGAAAGCAGCACCCTCTGGGAGCAACGGTAAGAAAGGTGGCGCAGAGATATGCACCAAGGGACTCCATCAGTGAAATTGTGTGAAAGGGTCACCTGAGTAGCTTAAAGTAAAACACTGTTGTTTTATTTATTTATTTATTTATTAATGTATATGCCGGGAGGAACAGTGCTCTTTTGATCACAAAAGAATACACAATAGATAAGAAATCAGATTTGACGGGAAGCAGTGAACTTCTTCCATTGGGGTGAGTTTGTGGGACATTCTAAGCAGGTTGAGAGAGCGGGGGGAGTAAATGGAACAGTCACCGGGGACAAAACATGGGTGGACATATATAGATCATGGACAACCAACATTAGCCATTTGTAAGTGCAGGTAGGCGGTACGGACAGCTGTTTTAGGGTTGTGACCACAATGGATGAAGTGCTAGAGTGGAGGCAGAGAAAGTAGAGCTTTAGAGTGATGTTATGTATTTACACATTCAACATTTACATAATTGTGCTTTATGCATGTGCAACAATCTGCTTGAAATGAGCATTGTGTGTTAAGCTGTATGTTTAGGCCAAGAAGCAGAACCTGAACCACTGAATATTATAGTGCCATGTAAGCAGGAACCAAAATCTGAGCATGTATATGTCACCTAGTTTAAGCGCTTCCCCACAAGCTGAACCAGGCTGTTGATTTTAAACAGAACATAAATAACACAGGCGCAAGCCATATATCAAATGTACTCTACGGTGGAAAATGTGACACCGCTCTGGACCTGATATAAATAGATCATGTTCTATTCATAGTAGTTTGTTTATTTCTTATACTCATATTCTGGCCTTTGACAGATAAGGAAACTCGGTTGCGTGAAGGTAAGTGGATGGGCATAGGGTTACACAATGTGGTCAGAGGTGGAAGCCAGGATTTAAAGCTAAGTCACAAGCACAGTCTCCAACTGAGTCACTAGAACATATTGCCTCCAAAATAGAGGATTGCTACTCAGTAGAGAAAAATGTGCATTTGCCAAGAGGGTGGTATCTCTAAACGGGAGGTAAGGCTGTGGCAGGGTCATTCACACCTGCCAAACTGACAAATGCCTGAAGGTGCCTGCAGACATGCTAAGATTTCTGTATGCTCCAGTAAGTCTCTCTCTCTCTCTCTCTCTCTCTCTGTCTCTTTCTCTCTCTCTGTCTCTCTCTCTCTCTCTCTCTGTCTCTGTCTCTCTCTCTCTCTTGCTCTCTCTCTGTGTCTCTGTCTCTCTCTCTCTTTCTCTCTAAAAGAGTGAAAGCAGTGGTAATGGTCATTAGAACACCTCTAGGCATGTCAGTTACGTGTCCATTACTTGGCAAGCTTATGGTCCAAGGGATGACCGGATCACACAGCAAAATCAAAGATAAGCTCCACCTGAGCCTAAGGTATGTATAAACGCACCAGTCCTTTGGGAATTTCCCACAGGCACGACTATACATCCACACACTTTAGAATGCAGCCACGCCCACTACAAATTCGGTCTAGCTGGACACGCAACATCTCCGCACTTACACCAGACTCTCCTCAACACCTCTTCCATTAGAATACAGCGAGAACCTACGTCAATTTTCGGCCTGGCTGGGCACACACCAGATCTCTTGCACTAGCGCTCTGCCGTGACTTCCCTCAGCACTCGCCCACCTGCCTGACCTCTTGGGTTGCTTACTGGAGACAAACCCGGGCACCTATTTCCTAATCTTGGCCAAATGCACACTGGCACTTTAAGCTTTTCTGAGAATGTTCTGTTACATGGAGTTCGGTCCCCAAGGACGTTCCTAGCACAAAGCGAGTTGAGGCCATACAAATGGGAAAAGGTGCTATATAAATGACAACTACAATACAATACATCTATGTTACTTGTGTCTCAGCGGTTGCACACATTCGGCTGTGTTCCATGAGCCCATCAGGCAGCGCTTGGCCTGCATTGACAGAACAATGTATTCCTAAGTACAGGGCAGAATGCAGCCCTGGCTGTAACATAATACAGTTTCAGCTTAATTAACTCTCTTTTAATTATTTATGTATTGATAATACATATACATTTCCATTGAGCCCATTTCTAAGTGCTCAGAATTTTGGGAGAAAGCAGGACTGGGGGCAAGGTATTTTAAGGGATTTTTCCAGGATTCCAAAAAGTGGTCATGTGGGGAGCCCGGAATATAAATAGGGGCACTTGATAGTACTGTCGCCATCTTACCCACTAGACCACATCCCCTCCTAGGAGGGGCTTGCTGGGCTGTAACGAAAACAGGAAATGGCCCAACACGATGGCAGCTGTGAAAGACGAATACGGTTGGAGCAAAACCTCCTAGCCTACTTTACAGGAGAAAACAGGCGATTTCGAAACATGCTTCAAATGCGGTAAGGCTGTGGTAGGGCCACTCACCGCATCCCCTAACTGCGGTGCAAGGAAGGATCTGAATGTACCACACCCCTCCCTTGCATGGTTGCGCTTTGAACCACTTGTGTATAAGTGCAGCGGACAAGGGTTTCTGCGCTCTGCGTATGCCCTGCCGGCCCCTGGCCCCACCACTTTTGTTGGTAGGCTGGGGTGCCACAAGGAGTGACCCATCCCAGAATTTCGAATATAGCTGAGTAGCAGATGCGCATGCGAAGACAAATGGCAACAATAACCAATACATTGGAAAAGGTTTTTATGATATATATATACCAACCTTAAAAAAATATATACAAAGTTTATTGTTCCACTGATCAACACTGCCACAGAAACCCACGGCCAAACGCATGCTTTGGAAATGGGTATGTAAGTGCAGTGATTTCTTTAGGGCGCACTTAGCTATCGATGTGGGGTAGGGGGCGAGGCAAGGGGCAGTGAATCAAGCAGCGCTGGGGGCGTGAGACGTTCGGGGCCGACTGTCATTGCATCTTACCTTAAAATCACCAGATGGAACAAGCATTGCAGGGTTCTAAAAAAATGACAAATGCATTCTCGAGGGGAAAAACAAAAACTTTTAACACAGCATAGAAACATCTATACTCATTTCTTTATGCTTTCTCTCGAAAAATAGTGTTTTTGCACGCATGGATTGCAACAAATCGTGTTTCTTTGGATTTAAGTAGTTGGCAAGGGAAGAGATCATTGGGAGAGAGTGAGAGCTAGAGAGACAGAGGAGGAGAGAGAGCGAGAGAGAGAGAGAGAGAGAGAGAGAGAGAGAGAGAGAGAGAGAGAGAGAGGCAGCAGAATTTAATAACCAAAAAAAGGACTGAGGTGTATATTAAAAACTATATGTATTTCAGTGGGTGATGGCTACGGGAAGCAATTCTCACTCAAACTGTGCAAAATATTCACCCTCTACGATACCTCTCCAAAACCCGTGCTAAGAAAAATAGTAAATTAAGTCATGGATGTTTTGTCTTGTGTCTTGCTGCCTATAACACTTCTTCCTTGCTAATGAGACATGGGGCCACTCTCAATAAAAGATTGTGTTGTATGCCTTTGCTGGGTGTGTTTTGAACACATGGACTGTCCTTCGCGCCTATATTCCTGTTTCGGCGTTTGCCTCACTAACAAAGTCGTTCATTTTCTTATCATTGGTAAAACCCTCTGCGGCGAAAATTGTTTGCTCAGCAAACACAAACTAAACATAAAGGCATAAAGTAGTTTGTGGCACACGATTGCAGCACAGCCAGTCAATGCACTGCTCCCGGGCACTTTCTAATTTCTGATTTGAATTTGTATTGTGTCATGGGCAGACTGAACTACATCAAGGTACAAAAGCATTATTAACTAGAAGAGAGGTCTGAAACCTTTCAGATGTTTCAGACTTCAATTCCCATGATATCTGGCTATTGACTAGGTTTGTTAGGGATGATGGGAGTTGTAGTCCAAAACATCTAGAGAGCCAAAGGCTTAAGACCCCTGAAATGGAATAACAGTACAGAACTCTTTAACAAAAAAGTGATGTCTTCAGGGCTTTGCAGGGGGGCAGGTAATTTATCTGTGCAACTGTCGAGAAAGTGCATTCCAGAGACGAGTAGCAGCTACAGAGAATCCAGAGATGAGAAGCAGCTACAGAGAATCCACAGACGAGAAGCAGCTACAGAGGATCCAGAGACGAGAAGCAGCTACAGAGGATCCACAGACGAGAAGCAGCTACAGAGAATCCAGAGACGAGAAGCAGCTACAGAGAATCCAGAGACGAGAAGCAGCTACAGATAATCCAGAGACGAGAAGCAGCTACAGAGGATCCAGAGACGAGAAGCAGCTACAGAGAATCCAGAGACGAGAAGCAGCTACAGGGAATCCAGAGACGAGAAGCAGCTACAGAGGATCCACAGACGAGAAGCAGCTACAGAGAATCCAGAGACGAGAAGCAGCTACAGATAATCCAGAGCGAGCAGCTACAGATAATCCAGAGCGAGCAGCTACAGAGAATCTACAGTCACCTTGAACATTGGATTCAGGAATTGTTAGCAGCCTTAAGCCAAGGGATGGACTGGGAACCAAATGTGGAACCTGGAAATGTTTTTCAGAGTGGTCTCACATTACACTGTGCAAGAAAGCCCCGCCCCACTGAGCAGAGCTTGACCTTTTCTGCCTAAGAAAGTTTGGAAAAATGTGTCCGAATAGAGAATTTTAAAGCACACGTGTCCATATATCTTTCATTAAAAAGTAGTTAATGAAAACACACACAAAAATGAACCATTTGTTAAGATTGAGGACCTATAAAAAGTTGTAACAATAGTAGACACCGTAACCAATACAGCATGCCGTCAATAAACTTATGGAAAACACAAACAATACGTTGGGAATATGTGTCCCATTATGTTATGTTAAAGGTTCTTATACCAAGCACTGCTGCCACCTGCGTGGTTTCTTGGTGCTTTGGTGGGTGTGTAAAGCAAAGGGGAGGGTGGGGGCTAAGTTAGTAGGACTGAGCGGGAGAAAAGAGCAAGAGAGCTGGGATGTGCTGTTGACACCGTTCACTGAGCGTGGATGTGTTTTCCGGTTGGTAGCTGCCATGTGCTGTTGGGCGAGGCTTTGTATTTTGTGGTTGTGTTGTAGAGATATAGGAATTTCCCTCCCATTTTCAGACACTGATGTTTCATAGGTTGGTTGTAAATTGTGTACAGCACCCCTAAGCTGCTAGACAGTTATAAAGGAGAATAGGGGAAAGAGGGGTGTTAAGAAGATGCATAGGCGAGTGAGTGAAAGGTTGGAGGGGAACACAGGGATTCCAGTGAAAGGAAACCTAGAACATAGGGACGCCAGAGAGAGAGGAAACCAGGAGATTCGCATTTCTTGCTTTGCTAGAGGACCCACCGCCACCTCTTTCCTCCGAAAGCACCACTCATTCGCCGGTGGGACTCCTTTCCCATCTTCCCGGTGGCGGAGCTTCTCGTGCACCTGGTTTACATGAGCTTGTCCCCTGACCATGTTTTCTAGTAAGCCAAACATAAACTATGCAGTGCTTTGGACAACGGATTTCCAGGCCTGGGTTGGAATCTAACCTACAAAGGCAGTGTATGCTAACGCTAGAAATATTAGATTGTTTCACCAGGAAAGTCCAGGTTTTGTAAGGATAAAAATCTCCATTAAATTTACTGAAGCAGGTATTTTAGTGTTTGACATTCAGTTTATGCTCTTTACTTTGAGAGTTGAGTGGCCCTTAGGCAGAAGCCTATGAATACCTTACCATTCATTTATTTATTTGCATTTTAAAGCACTCACACAGCCCGCAGGCATTGAGGCGCTGTTATAGGAATTGTTTATTTTAGTTACGTAGTTGTTTGTCTTAGTTGCGTATTTACAACGCGCTTAAATGCCCAGAGGTTTCTAAGCGCAGACCTGGGGATCGAGCCTGTGTTGCTTCGTGTCATCTTGCTTCCAAGGTGAGCGCGTTGCCGCTGAGCTATCCTCCCGAGACGAATGGAGAGGGTATTAAACTAGTTTGGTAAATATTTTTGATGATGCCATAAGGAGAAGGCTGTCTCATTTTCTCGACCCTCTATGTAGGAGTTTCTACAGTACAGCAATCACTACTAAAGTGCTTTCAAAAGTTAAGAAAGCTTTTTGTGACATGCCAGAGATGTGCCAGAATAACATGCCAAATGGGGATTCATTGAGTGTGGCGCGGCAATGGCATTGAAGGTTTGTTTTGTCTTATTATATATGCCCTCTTATCTTATACTGGGACTCAGCCATAGGTTGTAACCTTCACATTTTAATTAGTGTCAAGTTTATGATTTGTGACTTGCATTCTATTCGCTGTGCCTAATCCCTGATTTTTTAAATTATTTTTTATTTTTTACATATAGCTAAACCAAAGTTGCACTCTTTCTGCCCACTAGTCGAGAGTAACTATGTTTTCCCAGGTGCAGTGATGTGATGTGTTCTTTCCTTGCTGAGTTTAGATGAGGCATCATCTTCTGATGTAACCTCATGCCATCTGGCATTAGCATTACGACTCCCCTTATAATCTGATACATTCATGAAAGTACTATTAAGACACTCATTTGATAGCACGGCATTAACTCTGCGACTATTCTGATATGAATCTCTGGCACTAGCAGCCTGTGATCATTAGTGTGTCGTTGTGTTCCCTCTCGCCACGGAACATTGTGTGGTGCAGGCATCATTAGTGTGGCACTTTTTGTGAATTTGTATTTTGCATTCTATCTTGATAAGGACATTGCCCAGTCCAAAGTATTCGTATTCTTTTACGCCACAACAAAAATAATGATGTCAGACAAGGGATACGTTTTGTTGACTAGTGCTTGGAAGTGACTGCATTCTCCACTGGCGCCTTATAAATCACCAATAAATTAAACAATCAATAGTGACAGTTTACTATTTTGCTCGCACTATAGCTTCACTGGAGGTTTTGAAAAGTAATCCTACGTGTACTATTATAATTGGGAATAACAGTTGAAATAACAGGTAACCAAGAATCTTCATGTTATGGTTGTAGCGTAAGAAGTGTACAATTTCAGTGTTTTCATCTCTTACATTTATTTCTTGGCGTTTTGCAAGGCGCCAACTGTGAACGCTGTTGATTGGTTGCGGCCAAAGTGGAAGGAGAGAAGATGGGACAGGGTGAGTGGAAGGGAAACAAGGCATATGAGGGGGTGTCTGACATTCGGGATCAGCTCAGCCTTGAAAGGAAGCGGGTGAGAAGTGCAACAGAAAGCTGAATAATTAACGCCACCAGGGTATACTGAGTGGGAGCAATCCTTGTATGCCAGTTCACAGCAACAGGGGGCAGCTGTTACGAACCGTTCCCAACGGTGGTCTTTTCTGCGCCGGTGGCGCTTCATGCCATCTATTCACGCCGTCACTCCCAAGATGGCGTCGCGGAATCGAATGGACGGTCTAGAACCCATTCCATCCATTGAGGAAACTCCGCCCGGTGATTTGACCATGTTACTTAAACCGCCGGAATGGAAGACTCAGCGCGTTGCTACTGTTGTTAGTGGTCACGCTCCGTAAGTCTTCGCTTAGGAGAAATACTGGAATTTCGTTTCCGAATTGGTTCCAACCTTCCACCTCCTCCCTTTATTGAAACCTGCTTGTCTATCCTCTTTTCTCTTTCCCAGGCTGACCGCGACCAATCACTGTCACTTCATAGCGTTCAAGAGCTTGTTACCGGTGAAGTCGCCTTCAGACCTGCTCACAGTCTGTAGGTTACCTCCCCTCTCCCTTCGATTCACATTTCATCACACAGGAAGCCTTGTTCTATACTTACCTCTCATTGTTTGCCCCTCGTGTCCATTCATTAGGAATCTCCGGACTACATCTCCCATCATTCATCCCGGGAATCTCCATTCACATCCCCCTTCGTACTCAGACTGGGTAGGTGGAGCCAAATCCCTTACATATTCCTACAACCTGTCTTCTCTTAAAACATCATTGACCTTGTTTTCTTCCTCTCCCAAAGTTCCCGCCGGTCCCGAACCTCTCAACAAACCCACCTCCGAGAATCGGCATAGCAATCGGCGAACTATCGGAGAACCTCCGGGAGAAACCCGCACGCTGAAACATTTCCACCTCGAGGCTGCAGCAGAAGTCTTGTCAAATCCCATTAACTCAACGCTCTCAAGCGGCACAGGGTTTTTTCCCCTTTACAAAGGGTTTCCCTGCCGCATCCTTCATTTGCCAAATTAGAGGCGAAGGGAGGGTGTAACAGGTGAACTCCTGATAGCTTCATCTCACTATTGAAGACAAGGTAGGAAATCTCCAGTTGTTGTGTGGTGTTGGGGGAAAACTGAGTGAGCCATTACGTTCCCACAATTACAACTAACTCTAAAGTTAACAGCAGCTATCGATAGGATCGCTTAAGGCATGGAACGTGTGGCCCAATCCATGCTCCCCCCTGCTAGGCAGGTGGAGTTCCAGCAGCAGGCAGCGCAGTCCACGGGCCGCTCACTCAGGCTGGGCATGGCAGCCTCAGACAGGGCACGCCGGGCTGAAATGGTGTCTCTGCATCAAGCACTTGCTGCTGATGCAGAGGCACACATGGAGGCCCTGAGGGATAACCATCAATCCCTCAGATCTTCTCTGGGTGTGCACGCGTATCACGTAAGGTGCTGCATGCTGACCTACGTGCCATCGCCACACAGGACCAGGCTTATCAGACCCGCAGGCTTGCTGCCATTGTGGGGAAAGCTGCGCATAGGCATGGTCAGGCAACTGTGCCATGTCCACCTTCTGATTTCTATCCCGAGGGTGACTCGGACAGCGTCGGGCCGTGCAGTCTTTGAGCCCATGGGTTTTTTTTTTTAATCTCAACATCATCACATGTGGGTGTTGAGGTGCACCCTGTACCTCCCCCCTCGTGGGTGCCCCCCCTGCTCCTGCCAGGGTCGTATGTGGCCATTTAAAAAAAATATATATATTGTTTGTCTATTGTGCATTCATGTGACAGTGTGGTGCTTTGTGGCTTTTGAAAGTATCCACTGTCTGTTCCAGCTGGGCCCATACAAGCTTCTCTCGTGTATGTGTTTGTGGCTTGGGGTCCAGACATATATGACACTCCTGCTTCCCCTTTCGCACACCAAAAGAAACGCACAGGTGTAAACACGTCTGCCACACGAAGGCAGGCGGCAGCATCCCCGCGCAGTATAAAGGTGCATGCAAACAACAAACACGTATATACAGCTACGATGAATGTCCCATTTCTTGCAGGAGTGATCGTGGGACACCGCAGGAGGAGGAGAATCGCCCACCCACCCCCGAGGCAGGTGTGGGCGGGCAACTGGGCCCTGGGACTGCGCTGTGGAGTGATGAAACACCAGTCGGGAGTCTACTGTTCCAGCAGGGGTGGTCACAGCAACTAGACCCCTGCAGATGGCAGATGTGCAGGCACCAAATGGCAGGGCACTGTGGCAGCAGGGAGGCAGGCAGGCAGGCAGTAGCAGTTGGCTCGTGGGAGGCTGCGCGGGGCTCTGGGGGGCAGTAAATTGGCTTTCTGGGCAGGAGCGTGGTCTTCTGTGTGTTGTCGCGTGGACAGCTTGATACGGAGTGATTTGGCACGTGAGAAAACTGCATGTCAGTGTGTAATTCAAGGAAAGGCCCTTATTCCGTAAGCGCCTATGTGACGTAACATGCGCGGGTGTTTCCCTGCAACGGGTTGAGGGTACCACGTGGGTTTCCATCGCTCTGTACGTGCTTTTCATGGAAAGCGGTGCATGTATTTTCCAGGCATTGGGGTTCACACGTGATTACTTCACAGCGGGTGGGTGTTGGCTACGTGTGCTTCTTCTACACGCAAGGCAGACGGTGAGTCACACACGCTATTTTTCCCACTGCGGGTGTCCCTGTTTGTCACGTACCCCTTTTTTTCACCCATACTAGCCTGCGTGTTGATCAGGTATGTATTTTTGGGGTTCCTGGCTGCCACAGCGTACTGCGTGTGTTTTTTAACTGGCACGTGGGCTACAGGGGTCGCTTATCTCTTTTTCTTGCTTTTATTGGGATGCCTGTGCGTTGTGTGACATGTCATTTCCCCTAGGGGGCCACAGAATGGGACATTCATCGTAGCTGCATATACGTGTTTGTTGTTTGCGCACACTTTTGTTATGCGCAGGGACGCTACCACCTGCCTTCGTGTGGCAGACGTGTTTAGGCCTGTGCGCGTCTTTTTTGGCGCACGGATTTCCCCTGTTCGATTCCATGAATAGGTGTTGTTAGCGCGCGTGTGGGCGTTGCGAGCATTTACCTCCCATACTTCCCCCGTAACGCCCACATTGTCACGCGTTATTCTCCATTCCGTGTGTTACGCCCCGTGTTACGCCCACCTTTCTTGTGTGCGCTACACGTTGTGTGCTTTCCCTGTGTGCTTCGTGCACAGCTTTTGGTGACGTGTGCGCCCGCGTGTGCCACCCACAGATTTGGTGCACATCCCAGGGTTTACACACGCAGCGCATTCCATGAATTGATGAACGGCTGCATGCGCGGATTTAGCATGCGTGCACTGTGTTTTTCACGCTTGCGCTCCCCTTTTTGGCGCACATTTATTCTATGAATTACCCTGTAAGTTTATTATGTAGTCATTTCATTGTCCAATATGAGAACTTTTGATTTTGTTTGTATGGTACCTGCGAGCTATGAAATACGGCTCAATACATCTTTGTATAAAGAAAAGGCTTTCCTGAAATTTATGTTTCGCATGTATCAGGTGGGTGGTACAGAATGACATTGTGTTTATAAATCCTTGTCCAGATTGCACTACTCTGCTTTCAAGTGATGCACGCGCCTCCCTGTTTAACCCCTTAACTTCTGGGCTATTATGCATGTCTATGCAAATAGGACGAGCATGCTCGTCCTCAGCACTTATAATAACCCGAACAGGGGGCCAATGCTGTAAGTATCATTTGAGGACACTTGCTATGACCCTTGGGGTCTACTCCTCACTAATTCACAGACCAGGCCATTCATAATAGTTTCCTTCCAGTCTCCCAAATGAAAACCCTCTCTTAGACATTTAGGCAATAGCGAGCTAAAGGGAGATTAATGCCCCCCTCCAAGTACGGCACAATTGCTCTCCTTTTGTGCCCCCCCCTCCCCCACTCTACTTCTGTGCCAGCCCTACAAGACGAAGATTTTTGTGCAGAAAATCTGTTTTGACCACCGCATAAACCTGACAAAGAAAGAACAGCGGTTGCCATGACACTCACAGAGCCACCTGTACCAGATGGGATTCAGGAGGTCTTGGGATTTGAGATTAGTCTCTGAGTGACTTATTGAGACTCAACAGTGGTTGTTTTTGTGATATATTTTTAGCCACATGAACCTGCAGGTGTATATAAAATAATGCCTCTCCTGAGAAACCTTTTGTCTTGCTTTCTTTTAGAGGATTGCCTGTCCGGCTGCCCCACCATGTTTTTAATATATTTTTCATTTCATGGTGTCCTCCACTTTTTTATATTTGATCTATGTTGTGCTAAAAATGGTTTGTGTTTTGTACTTTTTTATGTAGGTCAACCCCAGTTTACCTGCAGAGTTTATCTGCATAAACAAGTATAAAACCCAAACCATGGATGTAGATTTGTTAGGGAGAATTCTCCCGAATGGCTAAATTCCCTTACCTACTGAGTCCCTCAACAGCTTTGATGGATTTCTAGGATTTATTTTTTTCACCTGGTAAGAATGTGAGCCTTTTGCCCCACTCCTACATGTGTTTTGCTGTGCGTGTTTAACATTTTCTTGTATTCATAGACTGTGGAGCCTCACCTAATCCACAGGCATCATCATTTTACTGTGTGTTACACAGCACCTTCAGTGCAGTGACACAGGGATGTCTTTTAGACTTCCCAACTCATACTCCATTTTCTGTACTGTCTACTGTCTCCCAGAACATGTAAAGTTGCCATTGACTTTATTAGTCTCTTTAAATCCACAGATCCAGTACAAACTATCTTACATAGAGTACTGTAAAGGCTTAATACTTATCCCTTTTTGTCTGTTTCTCTTGGAGCATTGTTTTGCTCCCATTTTATTATGACTTGGCTAGTGGCAGTGGTAACTACCCTATTTTTCCTACCGCGTTATCTGAAATAACCCTGGTATTGTTTTAGGCTTTCTTGGTAGCCTCGAAATTAAACCCGCTAGACCATATATGTTTTTATATGGTTCCGGTTGGGTTTATTCACCATTTCTTTTTGCAAATGTCTTTCTCGTGTTTTACTCCGCGCGCTAAACCAGGTTTGGTTCCTTTGTTCACTGTCTTTTCTCGGGCTTCTACACAGAAGCCATCCTTAGGTGCCTGTATGTCTGGGGGGGACAAGGTGTGAGGGAGGGGTTAGGACTCCCTGCACAGGGTCTCTTTGGAGACCCATGTCGCACTCTAATCTGATTGGCTGTGGTGACTGTCCCGGCGGGACAGCCACCCTGCTGTGTGATTGACAGCCAGGCTGTGTGAATGGGGGAAAACTGCATAAAAAGCAGGTCTCTTGGTCTGGAAAGGCAGAGTCACCACTGGAACGAGAGAACCAAAGAGGAGCTGACAGAAGAGGACCCCTACAACGACTGAACCGCCCGGTGAAGCCCTGCTGCAGGTCAGAATCTTCATACTCCAACAAAAGGGAAGATCTGCAAGGAATATTATCCCCTTGAGCTGGTGGGACCAACCAGTTCACCAAAACTCCAAGCCAGGACTCCATCCTCTGGTTGAATTTGCTGTGCAGAGCTACAGTGAACCGGGTAGCCAAGAAGGTTGGACCCTGCTTGGGTTTTAAGGAGCGCACCTTTTTTTTGTTGCTTTGCTCTGCTGCTGGTTTCTTCCCTGGACAGTGTAGGACCCTCCAGTCTTCCTACTTCGTGTCAGTACAACAGTTGCTTCAGGAACTGTGAGCCTGCAGGACCTGCCATGAACGTCCGCCTCAGCTACAGCTGCTTCTCCATTTTAAGGTACTGTTCTAATCCGGTTGTTCGTTTCGTCCAGCCGCGGTGAAGGTGTGTGAAACCTTTCGCCAATCCGAGGGCTTGTCCTTCTCTACTCTTTAAACTAACTTTTCTGCCGACCAACTCCGTCCGGAACTCTTGGCAAAGACTTAACCGCAAACTACCCTGAACTGTGTGATCTTGAGCAAAATACTTTTGTCCTATTGACTTTGGCCCTAAGCCTTTTTGATTTGATTCCCTCACTGTAGTTCCTTTTTCTAGATTGCCCTGCTTACTTACATGTTGGTGCTGCTCAATTTGTGTTTAACTTTGACTTTCCCTCCCTTTTAAATTATTGGAGTGCCATTTTGCTAACACTTCATTTTTTTAGCTTAACCTGTCCAAAGTCTATTGGAAGTGGTGTGGTGTATTAAGAGTGTGATTTTTCAACTGCTTTACTTTAGTGAAATGTTATACAACTGATGTGTAAATAAATGTATATTCTTTTACTCAGAAACCTTGAGTCAGTGTTTGTTTGAATCATAGTAATTGTTGTCCTTTGTGTAACTATTGATACTGCTCACTTCCTCTTGAGATAAGTCTGGCTGCTTAGCCATCGCTACCACTTTACTGTGTAGTACAGGCTTGTACCAAAGGTGAATTTGTACTGTCAATTGTAGTCCTAATTGTATGTGGTGTTCCCAAAGGTTACTGCATATAATTCTGCCTAACACTGGGGGCAGCGGTGGGATAAAGTATAGTAATTACACTTAGAGTGCTGCTATTACCTTGGATCAACTAACCACAAGGCTAACATCACTAAAACGCAATATTAATCATATCTGATGTGGAAAGCTACAGTCAGGAGACCCCCCCCTTAATTACACTATGGATTATCTCAAAAATCTGTGTAGAGAAAGGAATCTCTTTGCCAAAGGCAAAACGCCTGAATTGATTGAAAAGTTGTTAGAGAAACAAAGTCTGGAGGGTAGGTCTGAAATACCTGACCCCTCAGCAAATGTGGAAATATTGAGGATGATAATGTGTCTATTATTGATGAGTTAGAGGAAGTAGATGTGTCTCCTAATGTAGGCCTCACTGCTCCCGTACCTGCCCAACAACCTCAACCTGTGTCCACTGGGACCCCTACAGGTCCTACACTCAGTCCTGAATTCATTGCTCTAGGAAAGATGAGGCTTGAATTGGGATTTAAATGGTTAAATGCTCAAAATGAACAAAAGCATCAAGAACTAAAGCTCAGAGAAATGGAGATGAACTATGCCTTAGAAATGAAAAGGTTGTCTTTAGAAAATGCTTCTCTCCCAGAGTCTTCTAGGTCTTCCCGTTCGAAGAGACCCTGTATGCCTAAAGGAATTGTGGGTATGTATGAGGTTAAGCTTGATATTTTGGATTTATTGGCAATGTTTGAATATAACCATGGGATTCAAGGTCTTACAGGGAATCAGTTGATTCTCTGGCTCTTCTCTAGGCTACCCACTGTTGAATATGGTGTTGTGATGGAGTTTGGGGAGATGGATAGGGTGGATTATGAGTGTTTGAAGCTAGCTTTAATTGCTAGATTTGGGAAGACCTCTTCCCAGTACCTTAAGAGGTTTAGGACCCTCAAAAAGCATGATGGTACCCCTTGGGCTACCTGGGTATGTGAATGTTTGAAAAACTTAGATGGTTGAGTTAAGGGTTTCAGAGTAAACACTTATGAAGGTATGAGAAATCTTGTTATGTTGGAGTCAATTTATGATGCCTGCTTACCTCAGCTCAGACAGCACCTGGCTGATTCTAAGGAGATAGATCCAAAGAAGTTAGCTAAGGCTGATGACTTGTGGGTTGCCAACAGGGCTACTCACAAGGATTCTGGGGCAACTCATAAGAAGGATGAGGGAAAGCAGCCAACGAAAGATAACAAGGATAATTCTAGTACCTCCAATCCAAAAGAGGGCCACAAACAGCAACATAAGGGTAAACCACCAGGGAAACCGAATCAGGCTAGTGCACCATCTGGACGGAAACCTGATGGAGGTCAGAGCAAACCCCCATTGATCAAGACATTTACGAAATGTTATGTTTGTGGGTCAACCGACCATGTGAAAGGGGATCGCAGATGTAAGGGTAAATCTTCGGGGCTCCACACTGTCTCCTTAGCCTTCTCCCCAGAGGAAAAGTACCTATGAGAGTCTCAGCTAGTGTTTCTTTAGTGTCCCTGGGCTTGTGGGAACAACAGAACTTAGATGTCTATAATGCCATCCCAGATAATACTAAAGAGTATTATAAAGATAGTGTTCTTGCAAATGGCAAAGAGACTCCTGCCATCAGAGACACTGGAGCCAGCATAACGGTGGAGGATGAATCATTTTTCAAGGTGGAGGATGTTGCTAAGGCACCCAAAGGCCTCACCAAGTTAGCTGGAGGCCCTGTACAAATGCTTCTCCAGTTACCAGCTCTCATCCAGTGTGATGATATGACTGTCAAAATACCTGCTAGTGTGCAGAGTGAAGTGCCTGGGAGAGTCCTGTTGGGTAATGACCTGAAAACTCTTGGAGTTGTGTCCAGTACCCCCAGGCCTCCCAGTAAAAGGAGACAGGAGCTCACTAGACCTGCAAGGGAGAGGACCTTAAGAGGCTCCCCAGAGACGTTGATAGAAGAAACTATCACTCCAACTCGACAGGAGTTGCTCACTGCTATTTCTGGAAAGAAAGAGGCAAAGGAGAAACCCAAGACCTTAAGGGAAATGTCAGACAGCACCCCTGTGCAACCAACAAGGACACCCCGAAGATTGTCCAAGGTCACACCTGTGACTCCCCCCACCTGCTGAGGCAGAATATGAGGTACAACCATGTGTGGTTTATCCAGTTTCTGAGGAATCAGATCTGGAGGAAGACACTGTTTTGACCCTGTTGACCATCCTGAGCTGCAGTCTTTACTGGCAGAAGGTGGACCCAACAAGGCATAGTTCAGCAGAGGACAAAGATAGTGTCCTACTCTCGAAGGTCTTCGACAACAGGCTGCTAACCAACTTGATGGGCAAGAATTTAGAAAGTATAGGTTAAGCTGGGAAGATGGCATCTTCTACAGTGAACCGACTGAGTCTATCCCTGGGGACTGCAAAATAATTGTAGTGCCCCGTGCCAACAGACTCCATTTCCTACAGTTGGCCCATCAGATACCTTTGGCTGGTCATTTGAGTTTCATAAAGACCAAGGAAAGGCTCTCCTTATACTTCTACTGGCCTAAGATGGGTTCAGAAGTTGACAAATTCTGTAGGAGCTGTCACACTTGCCAAACCTCTGGCAAGAGTAGAGCCAAGAATGTGGCACCCCTGGTGCCTCTCCCAGTGGTGGGAGTTCCTTTTGAATGGGTGGGCATCGACATTGTCGGTCCCCTTGACCCTCCCACATCTTCAGGGAACAGGTTTATCCTGGTTGTAGTAGACCATGCTACAAGATACCCAGAAGCAATACCTATGAGGACTGTTACGGCTCAGGCTGTGGCTAAGGCTCTACTTGGTATTTTTACCAGAGTAGGGGTTTCCTAAGGAAGTGATATCTGACAGGGGATCCAATTTTATGTCCCACTACCTGCAAGCCATCTGGAAAAACTGTGGTGTCACTTACAAGTTCTCTACAGCCTACCATTCACAGACAAATGGACTGGTAGAGAGGTTTAATTGTACTATAAAGAGCAAGATAGGTGCTTTAGAAGAACCCCTTAAAAGGAAGTGGGACCTTCTACTGCCATGCCTTCTCTTTGCTTATAAAGAAGTCCCTCTGGAGGGAGTTGGATACAGTCCCTTTGAACTTCTCTATGGCCATCCAGTCAGAGGTCCATTGGCCCTGGTTAAGGAGGGGTTGGAGAGTGCTCCTTCCCCCAAGCCAGTCAGAGTGACTGACAATGTGATCGGTCTCCGGAGGAGAATGTCACACATGATGGCAGAAGCTAGTGATAGAGTTTACTCAAGACCAGCTTGTATTAATTATGGTGCCAACAAGGCAGAGGGCCTTGCAGGACAAATGGATAGGACCCTTCAATGTTGTGGGTAAACTTGGAGAGGTGAACTATTTGATGGACTTAGGTAGACCTAAGGAGGCTCCCAGAGTCTTTCACACTAACCGTTTAAAGGCATATGTCTCGAGACCAGAAGTAGGAGCTTTGCTTCTAGTGTCAGCTCAAGAGGAGGAGGAGAGTGAACCTATACCTGACCTCCTCAGAGGCCAACCTTTGGATGAGAAAATAGAGGGAGTCAATATCTCTTCTCAACTGACTTCTGAACAACAGGAGGAGTGCAAAGTTCTGTTAAATCAGTTTGCCTCCCTGTTTTCACTTTCACCAGTCCTGACCCCTTGGGGCCAGCATGATATTCTCACGGTTGACTGTTTACCTGTGAAAAGCAGAGGTTACAGAATGTCAGAACATGTGAGATCCAACATCAAAGTAGGGGTCAACAAGATGCTTGATCTCGGGGTTATAGAGCCCTCTACAAGTCCATGGTCTAGTCCAGTTGCTCTAGTACCAAAGGCAGGATCCAAGGAGTTAAGATTCTGTGTGGACTACAGAGCTCTAAATGCAGTCACAAAGACTGATGCCCATCCTTTGCCAAGAACAGATGAACTGGTGGACAGACTTGGTTCAGCCAAGTACCTCAGTACATTTGATCTGACGTCAGGCTATTGGCAAATAGCCTTGACAGACCATGCCAAGGCGAGAACTGCATTCTCAACCCCAGCAGGCCTCTACCAGTTTAAGTTTATACCTTTTGGACTAAAGAATGCACCTGCTACATTCCAGAGGGTGGCCAATCAAGTTCTGTATGGGATGGAGGACTTCTGTATGACATACTTGGATGACATTGCAGTGTTCAGCCCTACATGGAAAGAACAAATTGATCACTTAGGATATGTTTTGCAGGCTCTTGAGCAGGCCCATCTGACCATAAAGGGAAGCAAATGTCAAATTGGTCAGAGCAAAGTGGTCTACCTTGGTCATGAGGTAGGAGGAAGTGAAATAAGGCCACTGCCTAGCAAAGTACAAGCTGTACAAAACTGGGCCACCCTACTACCCAAACCCAAGTGAGAGCCTTCCTAGGTCTCACTGGGTACTACAGGAATTTCATAGAGAACTATGGGACCATAGCTTCTCCCTTGAATGTGATCTCCTCTCCAAAATTCCCTAAAAAGGTTAGATGGAATGAGGAGTGCACTCAAGCCTTTGAAAACCTGAAGAAAGCCCTTTGTCAAGCTCCTTTCCAAAGAGCTCCTGATTATCACCAACCCTTCATTGTGCAGACAGATGCATCCAATACAGGTGTAGGTGCAGTCCTTAGCCAACTGGATGAGAAAGGTAGGGAGCACCCCATTTGCTTCATCCGTAGGAAACTGAAGGAACCAGAAACACGATACCATAGAGCGTGAGTGTTTTGCCATTGTGTGGTCTCTGAAGAAGTTTAGACCATACTTGTATGGATCTACTTTGGTGATTCAGAGAGACCACCAACCCCTGAGATGGTTAATGCAAATGAAAGGGGAGAACCCAAAACTTCTAAGATGGTCAATCTGCCTGCAAGGGTTTGATTTCACCATTGAGCACAGAGCAGGATGTCACCACCAAAATGCTGATGGTCTTTCTAGGATGATTTTAACCGACTAGAGGTAGAGATTCATCCGGGAGTGGATTCAATCCTCCTGTCCCTTAGTCTGGGTGGGGGGGAGGTGGGGAGTGTTAGGGAGAATTCTCAAGAATGGCTAATTTCCCTTACCTACTGAGTCCCTCAGAAGCTTTGCTGGATTTCTAGGATTAATGTTTTTCACCTGGTAAGAGTGTGAGCCTTTTGCCCCACTCTTACATGTGTTTTGCTGTGTGTGTTTAACATGTTCTTGCATTCATAGACTGTGGAGCCTAACCTACTCCACAGGCATCATCTTTTTACTGTGTGTCACACAGCACCTTCAGTGCAGTGACACAGGGATTTATTTTAGACTTTCCAACTCAGACTCCATTTTATGGGACTGACTACTGTCTCCCAGAACATGTAAAGTTGCCATTGACTTTATAAGTCTCTTTAAATGCACAGATCCAGTACAAACTATCTTACATAGAGTACTGGAAAGGGTTAATACTTATCATTTTTGTCTTTTTCTGTTGGAGCATTGTTTCGCTCCCTTTTCATTAAAACTTGGCTGATGACAGTGGCTACCCTATTTTTCCTACCGCAGTTATCTTAAATAACCCTGGTATTGTTTAAGGCTATCTTGGTAGCCTCGAACTTAAACCCGCTAGACCATATCCGTTTTTATACGGTTCCGGCTGGGTTTATTTGCCATTTCTTTTTGAAAATGTCTTTCTCGTGTTTTACTCTGCGCGCCAAACCAGGTTTGGTTCTTTTGTTCACCGTCTTTTCGCGGGCTTCTACACAGAAGCCCTCCTTAAACGCCTGTATGTCTGGGGGGGGACAGGATGCGAGGGAGGGGTTTAGGAATCCCTGCACAGGGTCTCCTTGGAGACCCATGTCACACTCTAATCTGATTGGCTGTGGTGCCTGTCCCGGCGGGACAGCCACCCTGCTGTGTGTTTGACAGCCAGGCTGTGTGAATGGGGGAAAACTGCATAAAAAGCAGGTCTATGGGTCTGGAAAGGCAGAGTCGCCACTGGAACAAGAGAACCAAAGAGGAGCTGACAGAAGAGGACCCCTACAATGACTGAACCGCCCGGTGAAGCCCTGCTGCAGGTCCGAATCTTCATACTCCAACGTCAGGGAAGATATGCAAGAAATCTTATCCCTTTGAGCTGGTGGGACCAACCAATTCACCCAAACTCCAAGCCAGGCCTCCCTCCTCTGGTTGAATTTGCTGTGCAGAGCTACAGTGAACCGGATAGCCAGGAAGGTCAGACCCTTCTTGGGTTTTAAGGAGCGCACCTTTTATTTGCTGCTTTGCTCTGCTGCTCGTTTCTTCCCTGGACAGTGTAGGACCCTCCAGTCTTCCTACTTCGTGTCAGTACAACAGTTGCTTCAGGAACCGTGAGCCTGCAGGACCTGCCAGGAACGTCCGCCTCAGCTACAGCTGCTTCTCCATTTTAAGGTACTGTTCTAATCCGGTTGTTCGTTTCGTCCAGCCGCGGTGAAGGTGTGTGAAACCTTTCGCCAATCCGAGGGCTTGTCCTTCTCTACTCTTTAAACTAACTTTTCTGCCGACCAACTCCGTCCGGAACTCTTGGCAAAGACTTAACCGCAAACTACCCTGAACTGTGTGATCTTGAGCAAAATACTTTTGTCCTATTGACTTTGGCCCTAAGCCTTTTTGATTTGATTCCCTCACTGTAGTTCCTTTTTCTAGATTGCCCTGCTTACTTACATGTTGGTGCTGCTCAATTTGTGTTTAACTTTGACTTTCCCTCCCTTTTAAATTATTGGAGTGCCATTTTGCTAACACTTCATTTTTTTAGCTTAACCTGTCCAAAGTCTATTGGAAGTGGTGTGGTGTATTAAGAGTGTGATTTTTCAACTGCTTTACTTTAGTGAAATGTTATACAACTGATGTGTAAATAAATGTATATTCTTTTACTCAGAAACCTTGAGTCAGTGTTTGTTTGAATCATAGTAATTGTTGTCCTTTGTGTAACTATTGATACTGCTCACTTCCTCTTGAGATAAGTCTGGCTGCTTAGCCATCGCTACCACTTTACTGTGTAGTACAGGCTTGTACCAAAGGTGAATTTGTACTGTCACTTGTAGTCCTAATTGTATGTGGTGTTCCCAAAGGTTACTGCATATAATTCTGCCTAACACTGGGGGCAGCGGTGGGATAAAGTATAGTAATTACACTTAGAGTGCTGCTATTACCTTGGATCAACTAACCACAAGGCTAACATCACTAAAACGCAATATTAATCATATCTGATGTGGAAAGCTACAGTCAGGAGACCCCCCCTTAATTACACTATGGATTATCTCAAAAATCTGTGTAGAGAAAGGAATCTCTTTGCCAAAGGCAAAACACCTGAATTGATTGAAAAGTTGTTAGAGAAACAAAGTCTGGAGGGTAGGTCTGAAATACCTGACCCCTCAGCAAATGTGGAAAATATTGAGGATGATAATGTGTCTATTATTGATGAGTTAGAGGAAGTAGATGTGTCTCCTAATGTAGGCCTCACTGCTCCCGTACCTGCCAAACAACCTCAACCTGTGTCCACTGGGACCCCTACAGGTCCTACACTCAGTCCTGAATTCATTGCTCTAGGAAAGATGAGGCTTGAATTGGGATTTAAATGGTTAAATGCTCAAAATGAACAAAAGCATCAAGAACTAAAGCTCAGAGAAATGGAGATGAACTATGCCTTAGAAATGAAAAGGTTGTCTTTAGAAAATGCTTCTCTCCCAGAGTCTTCTAGGTCTTCCCGTTCGAAGAGACCCTGTATGCCTAAAGGAATTGTGGGTATGTATGAGGTTAAGCTTGATATTTTGGATTGATTGGCAACGTTTGAATATAACCATGGGATTCAAGGTCTTACAGGGAATCAGTTGCTTCTCTGGCTCTTCTCTAGGCTACCCACTGTTGAATATGGTGTTGTGATGGAGTTTGGGGAGATGGATAGGGTGGATTATGAGTGTTTGAAGCTACCTTTAATTGCTAGATTTGGGAAGACCTCTTCCCAGTACCTTAAGAGGTTTAGGACCCTCAAAAAGCATGATGGTACCCCTTGGGCTACCTGGGTATGTGAATGTTTGAAAAACTTAGATGGTTGAGTTAAGGGTTTCAGAGTAAACACTTATGAAGGTATGAGAAATCTTGTTATGTTGGAGTCAATTTATGATGCCTGCTTACCTCAGCTCAGACAGCACCTGGCTGATTCTAAGGAGATAGATCCAAAGAAGTTAGCTAAGGCTGATGACTTGTGGGTTGCCAACAGGGCTACTCACAAGGATTCTGGGGCAACTCATAAGAAGGATGAGGGAAAGCAGCCAACGAAAGATAACAAGGATAATTCTAGTACCTCCAATCCAAAAGAGGGCCACAAACAGCAACATAAGGGTAAACCACCAGGGAAACCGAATCAGGCTAGTGCACCATCTGGACGGAAACCTGATGGAGGTCAGAGCAAACCCCCATTGATCAAGACATTTACGAAATGTTATGTTTGTTGGTCAACCGACCATGTGAAAGGGGATCGCAGATGTAAGGGTAAATCTTCGGGGCTCCACACTGTCTCCTTAGCCTTCTCCCCAGAGGAAAAGTACCTATGAGAGTCTCAGCTAGTGTTTCTTTAGTGTCCCTGGGCTTGTGGGAACAACAGAACTTAGATGTCTATAATGCCATCCCAGATAATACTAAAGAGTATTATAAAGATAGTGTTCTTGCAAATGGCCAAGAGACTCCTGCCATCAGAGACACTGGAGCCAGCATAACGGTGGAGGATGAATCATTTTTCAAGGTGGAGGATGTTGCTAAGGCACCCAAAGGCCTCACCAAGTTAGCTGGAGGCCCTGTACAAATGCTTCTCCAGTTACCAGCTCTCATCCAGTGTGATGATATGACTGTCAAAATACCTGCTAGTGTGCAGAGTGAAGTGCCTGGGAGAGTCCTGTTGGGTAATGACCTGAAAACTCTTGGAGTTGTGTCCAGTACCCCCAGGCTTCCCAGTAAAAGGAGACAGGAGCTCACTAGACCTGCAAGGGAGAGGACCTTAAGAGGCTCCCCAGAGACGTTGATAGAAGAAACTATCACTCCAACTCGACAGGAGTTGCTCACTGCTATTTCTGGAAAGAAAGAGGCAAAGGAGAAACCCAAGACCTTAAGGGAAATGTCAGACAGCACCCCTGTGCAACCAACAAGGACACCCCGAAGATTGTCCAAGGTCACACCTGTGACTCCCCCCACCTGCTGAGGCAGAATATGAGGTACAACCATGTGTGGTTTATCCAGTTTCTGAGGAATCAGATCTGGAGGAAGACACTGTTTTGACCCTGTCGACCATCCTGAGCTGCAGTCTTTACTGGCAGAAGGTGGACCCAACAAGGCATAGTTCAGCAGAGGACAAAGATAGTGTCCTACTCTCGAAAGTCTTCGACAACAGGCTGCTAACCAACTTGATGGGCAAGAATTTAGAAAGTATAGGTTAAGCTGGGAAGATGGCATCTTCTACAGTGAACCGACTGAGTCTATCCCTGGGGACTGCAAAATAATTGTAGTGCCCCGTGCCAACAGACTCCAGTTCCTACAGTTGGCCCATCAGATACCTTTGGCTGGTCATTTGAGTTTTATAAAGACCAAGGAAAGGCTCTCCTTATACTTCTACTGGCCTAAGATGGGTTAAGAAGTTGACAAATTCTGTAGGAGCTGTCACACTTGCCAAACCTCTGGCAAGAGTAGAGCCAAGAATGTGGCACCCCTGGTGCCTCTCCCAGTGGTGGGAGTTCCTTTTGAATGGGTGGGCATCGACATTGTCGGTCCCCTTGACCCTCCCACATCTTCAGGGAACAGGTTTATCCTGGTTGTAGTAGACCATGCTACAAGATACCCAGAAGCAATACCTATGAGGACTGTTACGGCTCAGGCTGTGGCTAAGGCTCTACTTGGTATTTTTACCAGAGTAGGGGTTTCCTAAGGAAGTGATATCTGACAGGGGATCCAATTTTATGTCCCACTACCTGCAAGCCATCTGGAAAAACTGTGGTGTCACTTACAAGTTCTCTACAGCCTACCATTCACAGACAAATGGACTGGTAGAGAGGTTTAATAGTACTATAAAGAGCAAGATAGGTGCTTTAGAAGAACCCCTTAAAAGGAAGTGGGACCTTCTACTGCCATGCCTTCTCTTTGCTTATAAAGCGGTCCCTCTGGAGGGAGTTGGATACAGTCCCTTTGAACTTCTCTATGGCCATCCAGTCAGAGGTCCATTGGCCCTGGTTAAGGAGGGGTTGGAGAGTGCTCCTTCCCCCAAGCCAGTCAGAGTGACTGACAATGTGATCGGTCTCCGGAGGAGAATGTCACACATGATGGCAGAAGCTAGTGATAGAGTTTACTCAAGACCAGCTTGTATTAATTATGGTGCCAACAAGGCAGAGGGCCTTGCAGGACAAATGGATAGGACCCTTCAATGTTGTGGGTAAACTTGGAGAGGTGAACTATTTGATGGACTTAGGTAGACCTAAGGAGGCTCCCAGAGTCTTTCACACTAACCGTTTAAAGGCATATGTCTCGAGACCAGAAGTAGGAGCTTTGCTTCTAGTGTCAGCTCAAGAGGAGGAGGAGAGTGAACCTATACCTGACCTCCTCAGAGGCCAACCTTTGGATGAGAAAATAGAGGGAGTCAATATCTCTTCTCAACTGACTTCTGAACAACAGGAGGAGTGCAAAGTTCTGTTAAATCAGTTTGCCTCCCTGTTTTCACTTTCACCAGTCCTGACCCCTTGGGGCCAGCATGATATTCTCACGGTTGACTGTTTACCTGTGAAAAGCAGAGGTTACAGAATGTCAGAACATGTGAGATCCCACATCAAAGTAGGGGTCAACAAGATGCTTGATCTCGGGGTTATAGAGCCCTCTACAAGTCCATGGTCTAGTCCAGTTGCTCTAGTACCAAAGGCAGGATCCAAGGAGTTAAGATTCTGTGTGGACTACAGAGCTCTAAATGCAGTCACAAAGACTGATGCCCATCCTTTGCCAAGAACAGATGAACTGGTGGACAGACTTGGTTCAGCCAAGTACCTCAGTACATTTGATCTGACGTCAGGCTATTGGCAAATAGCCCTGACAGACCATGCCAAGGCGAGAACTGCATTCTCAACCCCAGCAGGCCTCTACCAGTTTAAGTTTATACCTTTTGGACTAAAGAATGCACCTGCTACATTCCAGAGGGTGGCCAATCAAGTTCTGTATGGGATGGAGGACTTCTGTATGACATACTTGGATGACATTGCAGTGTTCAGCCCTACATGGAAAGAACAAATTGATCACTTAGGATATGTTTTGCAGGTTCTTGAGCAGGCCCATCTGACCATAAAGGGAAGCAAATGTCAAATTGGTCAGAGCAAAGTGGTCTACCTTGGTCATGAGGTAGGAGGAAGTGAAATAAGGCCACTGCCTAGCAAAGTACAAGCTGTACAAAACTGGGCCACCCTACTACCCAAACCCAAGTGAGAGCCTTCCTAGGTCTCACTGGGTACTACAGGAATTTCATAGAGAACTATGGGACCATAGCTTCTCCCTTGAATGTGATCTCCTCTCCAAAATTCCCTAAAAAGGTTAGATGGAATGAGGAGTGCACTCAAGATTTTGAAAACCTGAAGAAAGCCCTTTGTCAAGCTCCTTTCCTAAGAGCTCCTGATTATCACCAACCCTTCATTGTGCAGACAGATGCATCCAATACAGGTGTAGGTGCAGTCCTTAGCCAACTGGATGAGAAAGGTAGGGAGCACCCCATTTGCTTCATCCGTAGGAAACTGAAGGAACCAGAAACACGATACCATAGAGCGTGAGTGTTTTGCCATTGTGTGGTCTCTGAAGAAGTTTAGACCATACTTGTATGGATCTACTTTGGTAATTCAGAGAGACCACCAACCCCTGAGATGGTTAATGCAAATGAAAGGGGAGAACCCAAAACTTCTAAGATGGTCAATCTGCCTACAAGGGTTTGATTTCACCATTGAGCACAGAGCAGGATGTCACCACCAAAATGCTGATGGTCTTTCTAGGATGATTTTAACCGACTAGAGGTAGAGATTCATCCGGGAGTGGATTCAATCCTCCTGTCCCTTAGTCTGGGTGGGGGGGGAGGTGGGGAGTGTTAGGGAGAATTCTCAAGAATGGCTAATTTCCCTTGCCTACTGAGTCCCTCAGAAGCTTTGCTGGATTTCTAGGATTAATGTTTTTCACCTGGTAAGAGTGTGAGCCTTTTGCCCCACTCTTACATGTGTTTTGCTGTGTGTGTTTAACATGTTCTTGCGTTCAAAGACTGTGGAGCCTCACCTACTCCACAGGCATCATCTTTTTACTGTGTGTCACACAGCACCTTCAGTGCAGTGACACAGGGATTTATTTTAGACTTTCCAACTCAGACTCCATTTTATGGGACTGACTACTGTCTCCCAGAACATGTAAAGTTGCCATTGACTTTATAAGTCTCTTTAAATGCACAGATCCAGTACAAACTATCTTACATAGAGTACTGGAAAGGGTTAATACTTATCATTTTTGTCTTTTTCTGTTGTAGCATTGTTTCGCTCCCTTTTCATTAAAACTTGGCTGATGACAGTGGCTACCCTATTTTTCCTACCGCAGTTATCTTAAATAACCCTGGTATTGTTTAAGGCTATCTTGGTAGCCTCGAACTTAAACCCGCTAGACCATATCCGTTTTTATACGGTTCCGGCTGGGTTTATTTGCCATTTCTTTTTGAAAATGTCTTTCTCGTGTTTTACTCTGCACGCCAAACCAGGTTTGGTTCTTTTGTTCACCGTCTTTTCGCGGGCTTCTACACAGAAGCCCTCCTTAAACGCCTGTATGTCTGGGTGGGGACAGGATGCGAGGGAGGGGTTTAGGAATCCCTGCACAGGGTCTCCTTGGAGACCCATGTCACACTCTAATCTGATTGGCTGTGGTGCCTGTCCCGGCGGGACAGCCACCCTGCTGTGTGATTGACAGCCAGGCTGTGTGAATGGGGGAAAACTGCATAAAAGCAGGTCTATGGGTCTGGAAAGGCAGAGTCGCCACTGGAACAAGAGAACCAAAGAGGAGCTGACAGAAGAGGACCCCTACAATGACTGAACCGCCCGGTGAAGCCCTGCTGCAGGTCCGAATCTTCATACTCCAACGTCAGGGAAGATATGCAAGAAATCTTATCCCTTTGAGCTGGTGGGACCAACCAATTCACCCAAACTCCAAGCCAGGCCTCCCTCCTCTGGTTGAATTTGCTGTGCAGAGCTACAGTGAACCGGATAGCCAGGAAGGTCAGACCCTGCTTGGGTTTTAAGGAGCGCACCTTTTATTTGCTGCTTTGCTCTGCTGCTCGTTTCTTCCCTGGACAGTGCAGGAATCTCCAGTCTTCCTTCTTCGTGTCAGTCTGACAGTCGCTTCAGGAACCGTGAGCCTGCAGGACCTGCCAGGAACGTCCTGCTCAGCTACAGCTGCTTCTCCATTTTAAGGTACTGTTCGAATCCGGTTGTTCGTTTCGTCCACCCGCGGTGAAGGTGTGTGAAACCTTTTGCCAATCCGAGGGCTTGTCCTTCTCTACTCTTTAAACTAACTTTTCTGCTGACCAGCTCCGTCCGTAACTCTTGGCAAACACTTAACCGCGAACTACTCTGAACTGTGTGATCTGGAGCAAAAGACTTTTGTCCTATTGACTTTGGTCCTAAGCCTTTTTGATTTGATTCCCTCACTGTAGTTCCTTTTTCTAGATTGCCCTGCTTACTTACCTGTTGGTGCTGCTCAATTTGTATCTAACTTTGACTTTCCCTCCCTTTTAAATTATTGCAGTGCCATTTTTCTCACACTTCATTTTTTAGCTTAACTTGTCCAAAGTCTATTGGGAGTGGTGTGGTGTATTAAGAGTGTGATTTTTCAACTGCTTTACTTTAGTGAAATGTTATACAACTGATGTGTAAATAAATGTATATTCTTTTATTCAGAAACCTTGAGTCAGTGTTTATTTGAATCATAGTAATGGCTGTCCTTTGTGTAACTATTGATACTGCTCACTTGCTCTTGAGATAGGTCTGGCTGCTCAGCCATCACTACCACTTTACTGTGTAGTACAGGCTTGTACCAAAGGTGAATTTGTACTGTCACTTGTAGTTCTAATTGTGTGTGGAGTTCCCAAAGGGTACTGCATATAATTCTGCCTAACAAGATTGTATGAATGGTACCGCAGAGAGGTAAGTAGGAACATCAGGCTGAAATAGGGGATATTTACAAACTAGGCCTCGATTTTCGTATTGGTGCATTACTTATGGGAAAGGTGAGTTTTTAGAACTCTCACAAAAAGGTATTTCCCTTCACACATGCAAACAAAACATGTTTCACACACCACAAAACTGAGTTCTCTTGTACATGTATCTTTTCTCACCTGGGTCCAAGCTTAGTACAATGGCTTTTATTATTTGTACAAATAATTGATTGCTTGCCCATATCTAATCCTTCAGATCGTCTTCTGCAAGGGTATGAAGGAATCAGCTTTTTTGATTTTTATTGCATAAAATAATAATCGCAATTCCGTTTCTCAAAGGGAGGTCTGCTAGCCAGGTCCCCTTTCAAAAAAATTCTCCATGCCAAAATTTTAGTATGCACATGTGCCTTTCCTGACAAAGCCTCATAGTTCGCTCAGCACACACCCTGTAGCTACACAGGGCAGGTTCAAAGGTCACATGTGTATTTCTATCTGCTGCTGGAATGCAAACTTCCTGCAGGCAGGGGTGGCTTTTTAATCTTTTGTACCCCTGTTTTCAAATTTAGAAATGGCATGCCTTAGTCAGTCTGGTGGCATGTAAACCTATAAATATAAGCCATGGTTGGTAGTGGTATGGTGATTGTTAAGAGCACACACGTATACAGCCATACCAATTTCACATCACAATAGTGTCAGCTTTATGAACAGGTCCAGCTATGACAGGACCGATGTGTATTGGTGCTTGGTCTGACTGCCTCCACAACTGCCATGTGGCTAGGATGCTGCTTCTTTGATTCCCTCAGAGGAATACCAACACCTTGCTCCCAGGGTATAGGGGCCTTCCACTAGGAGAGTTCCTGGGAACCAGTGCCTCATAGGCTGCACTGACATAAAAGCCACACCCACACAAGGGTGCTGACAGCCAAAGTCCCTTTGACGTCAACAGGCATGAGACGGGGGCAGAGTTAGAGTAGTCAGGAGGGAGAGGTGGGCTGAGGGAGGGGTTCCATCATCTTGGTATCTGTTAGGACTTTCTACCTTTACCTGCAACCCCCCACACCCCATTTACTGCCAGCAAGGCACTCTGGGTGTGATGTCAGAAGGCAAATGGAACTTGTTACTGCAGCATGGATAGGATACCTTACATCAAGTGTGCTTTGGACCAATCCCCTACCTTTATATAAGGAGAGGAAAGCTATGGTCTGTACAAGACGAGGAAGGATTCACTGGATCTCTGTAGGGAATACTGCCTATCCCAAAGTCCTCTGGCAAAGAGGTGAAGACAGAGGTGAAGGCATTCAAGCCAGAAGTGAGTTCTGTCCACTAATCATCTCCAGGGAACAGTTCGAGTGAACTGCTGTGGACTAAGGCCTCCCTGTCAGCCATGGCACTGGGATCGAGAACCTACCTTCTGGAGGTGAAGAACTCCCTGCAGATGCCAGAAAACCGTCTGGAGAAGGTGAAGTACTCACCTAGTCCCTGTAGACCTAGATTGGGCTTCCCAGCAACATCAGAACTGGCTCTCCCTCCATCTCCAAACTGTTTCAACCCCAGTTTTGGCGGTTTTATGTGAGCTGGTCGAATTTATTTGGTTGAAAACTATTTCACCTAACTTGTTTTTTTTTGCTTTGTCTTTGCCACAAATATATGCCGGGGGAGACCCCCGCAGCCCTCCTGCATAAGCCCCACACATTAGTTATTCACTTAAACCCACCGGCCACATATATTTGCAGCAAACATTGTAAAAAGAAATTCAAAGAATTCGGCTTTAACCAATTCTTCCATGGCCAAACCATCCATTTCTGTTTTGGTATTTTAAAACACCATCCATGCTGCTTCAAGGGAGCCCCCAGATTTATCAACAGCCTTAACGCTCCACTGCATTCACAACTCTGAGCTGCGCTCAACGCTGATGCTGAAGCTCCGTCATCTCTGAATCTGAGACTTGCCAAGTCTCCAAGCATTCCAAACTGAACACTACCACCTGGTCACCAGCTTCTTCGAGCTCCAAGCCATTGCCCCTGTGGTAACCTGATGTTGTGTGGAGCCAGTCAAGCCTGAAGGCTAGTCTCTGCATCTAGGCACCTGAGGCCACAGAGTCTTTCAGTACCACTGACCCAACATTGCATGCCCTCCCTAGTGTCTTTGACCCCCAAGATGTCGCTGACACTAAAAAAAGCACTGCATCACTGGAACCAGCGAGTCCGCCCAGACTCCTGGTTCGATGCCGACAAAATCCTGGCTTAGTGATATTCAGCCCCAAAGACAAGAACATAAGGGATTTGAAGAGGCCATGCACCCCTGGTCCACACTCCCACACTCCCTACCACCTTTCCACACCACCCCCCCATGCAATGATGCGGGCAAGCCCGAAGGATTTCCCAAGGAAAGTGTCATCACTCGACTTCCGTGGAGGTTATGGAACTGCTGGTGCTGGCACCATTTATCTGCCATCATGTTTTTTTCACTAGAACGAGGACTTGTTCTAGTCTTTTTCCAAGATGGTAAAAAAAAATTAAAAAAGGGGGGTTGGGGGGAACCCCCCCATTTCAAAAGAAAAAATGCATTGAAAAAAAAAGTCGACATTTTTTTTTTCGACATTTATTTTTCGAAATTTTGACTTTCGACATTTTTGTTGTCGAAATTATCACTATAAACCGGTGCCAACAATGTCTTTTTATACGAACCTCCCGGTCAATGCTTTGAGTTGCAACCCATGCTGTTCTCTCTGGGTAAGATGCTGTTTTCTCGAGTTCCTATGATCTTTCTTGCTTTTTGAAGCAACTGTTCTTTCTTTCTTCCTTTGGTAGCGACGGAACTAGGGCTGTCGCTCCCCTCTCTGGCGACGTTCTTGCTCTGCTGCCTTCTGCTCCTGTTCTGCTCACTGTTCCCTTCAGACAGCATTCTGCTGATTTTCTGTTCTTACTGCTTCCTTTTCTCTGACCTGTTCTCCTGGCTATCTCTGCTTTTATGGTACTATTTATGAATCCAACCATTCAGGCTGCCAGCTCTTTGCTGGAGATTGCACTGGAAAGTACAGTTATCCAACTGTTTTTGGTTTTGACTCCACAGAATTCCTGAACACGCCAACCACCACAGGAACCACCATCTCTAATCAGAGGGTTTTTCAGCCTGCCAGCTTTTCCCCTATTTCTGTCAGTTCCCGGGTGTTGGGGGGGGCCTTATCTTTGCTGGTATATCGAGCAGGCATAGTGGCTTCTCCTCGAGATCGGCCCTATCTTTTCAAGGAGCAGTGATCTACAAGAAAAAAGAAGAATTCTCTTCCTCTTGAAGACCCGCTATCGTCAAACACAGATGAAGATTCAGGTGACGAAGACCCTATTGATGTGAACAGTGACAGTTTGTAACGCTTTCCATTTCAGACCAGAATGGCTTCCATGGAGCAAGTTCAGGAACTCATCAATGCCGTTCAGGGACTCTCACTGGAAGTCCAGAACCTTAAGGCAGAAAACACTGTTCTTGAACATCTTGCGACTGCCACAAAAGACCGGTCTTTGGATCTTCCACCCTTGGGACTGGTTTCTGGCAAGTTCAATGGATCACCCAAAAGGGTTAAAGAATGTATTGATGCTTGTTTCATACATTTCATCTTTCGTCCTTCCACTTTTGCTACGGACCAAACCCGAGGGGGCTTTATGATTTCGAACAAAGTTGGCAATGTGTTGACTTGGGCAACTCCTTTGGTGACTTCGGCTAACCAAGTGCTGCAAGACTATCGGTCATGTATTACTCTACTGAGGCAGACCTTTCAAAAGCTGTAAGTGGTCTATACAACTTGTAAGGATCTTTTAGACATCTGTCAGGGATTGATGGATCTTATGACCTATATCAGCCACTTCAAAAAGAATGCTGCAGAGGCTGGTTGGCCCGAGGGTGCTCAGTATTCAATAATTTCTTTTTATTATTTATTTATTGCTTTCAAATTGTAAAACTATTTTTTAGCAATGACATGAAGGATGCAGTAACAGAGCAGATTAGAACCAATCAGCTGAATGTTCCAGTATCAAAAAGATAATCGCTCCAGAAATTGTATCAGGGCTATAACGTACTTGATTTTCGCACCAATAATTACAAGTGACCACCAAACTTGGGGATCAGAAGCAATGAAATCTGAAAATGGATGTTTAAAGTAAAATGTGCAAAGGTCTTTCAGCCCAGGGCATTTGGTGACGATATGCACCAATGTTTCAATCTCGTCAACTTGTCTACAAAAGCGACACCTATTGTCCTCATATTGCATGGATCTCATGTGTCGAGTACAAGTGCAGCCGGGCTCGCAAGAAATTGTCTCTAACATTTTTGTCCGGAAAATGTTTCAGGTATGTGCACACACTGTTCAGTTTCCAACTGTCCGAGGGCAAGTGTGTCACTAATTGACATTCAGAACCAACTTGCAGCGTTTGAATCCAGCCAAACCTTTTCAATGTGTCTTTCATCCTGTTTGGGTTGGTAAAGAGTTGGTCGAGACACCTGCCAATGGCATCTAAGCAGCTGGTCATATCCTGGAACCAGCACTGCAAGGATGGGTTATGTTGTTAGTTTGTCTTGTTGTGAATAAGGTCCAAGATTGAAGGTCTTGATGGAGTAAAAGTTTTACCAAAGAAGGCCAGTCTGTTCCAAATGACTGAACACCTCAGTGACGAGAGGCCCAGTTCTTGGCGAAGAATGGCAAACGGGGTAGATTGTGGGACCCCAAGAACTTGCTTCCAGAAAAAGCCCTCGAGGCGAGACCATAAGGGGTCTGAAATGGAAAACATGGTGTCCACCCCGTAAGCTACTGTCGGGATAACCTTTGCTTTGTAATATCGGATTACCGGTAGAATGGGGAAACGTCCGAATTTCCTGTTTAAGGCACACGCCTGAGAGATCAAGTTTTTCATTTTTCCTACCAAGTATGACAACATCAGGGCTTCCGGCTTGGAGTTGCTAAACCAAACCCCAAGGTATTTAAGGGCATCCACATTCTAGATTTTTCACCACCAATTTGCCAGGAAAACCGTTTTTTGCCTTTGGTAGACGTGCCACAGCTCATGGTTTTGGTCTTGCCTTTGTTGATTGCGAGCCCATTCTGTCTGATGTAGTTATTGAGGGCATTGAGTTGCCGCTGTAGGCCCACCAGTGTTTGGTAAATGAGTACTATATCGTCGGCGTAGAGTAGCCAAGAAAGGTAGACCACACCCACCTTTGGGGGGAATGATCTTGTCGAGTGAATGCCTCAGGCATATCTTTCAGAAAAAAGTTGAAGAGGCCAGGCGCCATCGGGTACCCCTGTTTTACCCCTCGCAAGGTCTTAATTTCCTTGCACAGGAGACCGGACTTGTTTAACCTGACTCTTAAGATGGTGTGGGAGTGCATGGCCTTGATAGGTTCCAATATAGATGGTGGGCAGTTCTTTTTCCCCATTTGGACCAGAGCAGGCCTCTGTCTACTTGGTCGAAGGCCTGCACAAGGTCCACAAATACCATGTAGATCTTTATTTTAGGATGCCGAGCCCTTTCTTTCAGGACCTGCAACAAGAGGATGTTCGCAGCCATACACAGGCCTTTCACGAATCCACACTGGAATTAGTTGTAACTCGCGTAGCCCCTATACCAGGCGTGAAGATTGTCCAGAAGGATCGTACCAAACAGTTTGCCGATAACATCCAGTAGGGCGATGGGGGAAGGTTACTTGGATCCTTCCGTCTCCCTTCTTGTGGATCGGAACCACTATCGCCCTCCTCCATGTGCTTGGAATTTGAAGAGAAATGACGATCTGATCAAACAAAGACACAATGAATTTGGCCCAGTCCTCTGGGTGCTCTTGAAGCATAAAATTTGTAAGACCGTCAGGACCTGGGGCTTGGGAGATCTTAAGTTTCATGATGCATGCCTTTATATCGTTGGTGCTCAAAATAAGAGCTCAAGGACCCTCGCTCATAGACAGCGGGACCTCCTCCACTCTAGCCATAGTCGATGTATAGAGCTTGGTAAAATGAGTGATCCATGCGTCCTCTGCAATAGGATTGGTTTGATCTGCCCTTGAGCAGGTGTCATTTGGTTTGATGAGCAACCAAAAGGCGCGGGTGTCTCTGCTCGCCAGTGTTCTTAACATGGCTTCGGCATCGTTCTGATATCTTAGGTGTTTAGATGAGCAGAGCCAGTTTTTATAGTCACACTGGGCTTACCTAGCGTCGCTGAGTGCTTTGGGTGAGTTGGATTTATTTGCCAGCCGCCACAATTTTCTGACTGATCTTCTTTTCGCCACCAAGATAGGGTCAAATGCGTGGCAGCCAGTTTTAATAGTGTAACCGTCAGATGCAGACTAGAGCAAAATACTTCCAACAAAGGAGAATATTCGACCGTAGGTGTGGTATTTGCGAAAAAGGAAGCGAAAGCCCTTACTCCTGTTGCCGACATCCTCACACAGAGACCCTTGTTACAAGAGTCAACCACAATCGGGGTGTAATCGCGAACTGAAGGATTGAAAGATCGCCATTCAAGGAGGAGAAGGTTGTGGTCGCTCTGGGGGGGTGGCAATTATCTGAAGGCTGCGGACCAAAGGCAGCAAATTGGAGGACATGTAGATATAGTCTAGAGTAGAGGTAGAACCCCTGCTTTGCCAAGTAGATTGAGCAGGCACATCCCCTGTGATGTTACCGTTAAGGAGGTGCATAGCTTTAGAGTCCATCAGTGTGTTCCACTGGTCGCGTCTGGCGGTTTTTGGGTCGTCACGATTCCATAATTGGGCCTGCATTGACTGCACGAGATCAGGGATGTTAAGGGCACCATAAATAATTAGATATGTGAGCTCCTGATTTGTATAGAACTCATCCAAACTTGAAGCGATGCAAGCAATAATTGAATCATCAGAAATTGTTGCAGGACGCCAGTAAACATTGATGACCTGGATCGTAGGTCTTGGAGTCCTACCTAAAGAAGGCAGACCAGGATCCAATGCAATCGTGTTTACTTGTATGTGAAAGTTGGAGGATACTGAATTCAAAAGTTTCTGGGAACCATCTGATTTTACCGCAGCAAGTAAACCCGTAGATGGACGACTCAAGTCACCCTTCACAGCCGGAACAATAGACAGAACAAAACCGCCCAGCGTTGGGCCCAGCGTTGGTGGTTTCCTCAACCATGTCTCCTGGAGGTTTATTAAGTCGAAATCGGCTAAATTAAAGTTGCTAGGACATGTCAAGTGGTGAAATCCCCTCGTGTTCCAGGAGATAGGTTTTAACCTGTCAGTGTTGGTTATTGAGGAAACATTCAATGAGTCTTTTGTTGGATGTTTTAAGCTGGGTCTGACTTGCTAAGAGGAAGGATGAGACGCCAAGGTATTAGCCAGCCAAGACCAGTCAGAGGAAGGCAAGTTAGGTCTTTTAGTGGCTTTTTGTACAGTCACACTTCCCACTTCTCGGGATGAGGAGTAGCGCTTGAAGGTGACATTCAATTTCATAACAGGGCCAGACGGGACCCTACCGATCTTCAACAGGAAAAGATTTAAAGTCTGTTGTTCCTTTGTCCCTCCACATGTTTCCCCTCTCGGGAGTGACAATTTGATGGCCTGGCGGAAAAGAGACTTCGGTGGAAGTACAGCATGACAGGTCAAATCCTAGCAGTAACAAGCTTTCTGTAGAATCCTGCAACATATTTTTAACTACTGGTGACGACAGATGAAGAAACACAGATTCCATCCGTTGCTTGTCGTACAATTCAATGAGGTCAAAATCAGAGGAGCGTAATGTACGCAGATTTGGAATAGAGTGGAGCAGTTCCAGGATCGCTTGACGGTTTAAGATGAGGGAGGTGTTTTTGTCCAAGACCCTCTCCAGTTTGAATGACCAGTTATGCAGCTTAGCATGTTTTACAGTGGCTTGTTTGTGATCTAGCCAGTTGTTTCTAGAGGTGTTACTTTTGCCACCCCCCTGCCTGCACTTGAATTCATCGACGTAGTTTGCGATTTTAGAATGAGCAACGGAGGGGGTGTTGGCCCCCACTGGGGCCTGCAGACTGAGACGCTTCCATTTGTCGCTCATGGATTCAAAACTGGGGGAAACAAGTGACTCTTGTTTGTCTTGTTTGTCAGTTTGGGGCACCAGCTAAATTCCAGCATCAGGCTCAACTGGAGCTGGAGGCTCTATGTTATGAAAGTCCTCTGGGGTGTCCTCAATCGAATAGGTGGAGAGGTTCAGCAAGGACTGCGAGATGGGACTGGTGTTAGGAGGACATATCGAGGGCCCAAGAGAAGCACCACACCTCTCTAGATCACCGTCCACCGAGGGTCCTCCATTAGTTGAAGCCATCCTCCTCGCGGCCGATTTCAAGGCCTGCCTTACCTCAGTTGGAGGTTGTGATGAAACCTTATTTGGCACTTGTGTTGCTCCCTCGCCGTCTAGCAATGGGCTCTTCTTCTGTTGCCCTTGTTTTTGGTTGGAAAAGATCGGGAAGGGGTTGTTGTCCCCCACCCCATCCTCCTCTATTGAGGAGATTTGAAGGCTCGTGTACCGTGCTATACACGGACCAGTCACTGTTGTCTGAACAGAAGGAATACCTGCCGCAGCATTCTTAGTACCTAGAGGGTTCATACAGTCCCTGGTCAAATCAACAGCAAGTGACTGGTTTCTTGTCTGAGTGGACTGGCTCCTTGTCTGTGTAATTTGCAAGATTGGTGCACCCATTTCATTGACAGTTTGTGAAGTGGCGTGAGAGAACCCCACAAGACCGCTAGGTCTTGAGTCGTACGTTTCTTTACCCGTTATGAAACCCTCTAAAAATATTAGCTTAGAATGTGTCATAGCTAAAAGAGTGTTGTGATCTTTGAGGGTGTTGTTCACTTGTTCGTATAATTTAGTGAATGGAGCAAGAGCAATAGTCAATATAGACATAATGGAGAAGAGGTCAAGTTTGTCCTTCCGAGTCGATGGGGTAGTTAGAATAGGAGGCTCCAAGGGTTGATTTGCTGAAGAAGAGCCCCATAGGGGCCTGCAGTCTGAGACGCTTCCATTTGTCGCTCATGGATTCGAAGCTGGGGGAAACAAGTGACTCTTGTTTGTCTTGTTTGTCAGTTTGGGGCACCAGCTAAATTCCAGCATCAGGCTCAACTAGAGCTGGGGGCTCTATGTTATGAAAGTCCTATGGGGTGTCCTCAATCGAATAGGTGGAGAGGTTCAGCAAGGACTGCGAGATGGGACTGGTGTTAGGAGGACATATCGAGTGCCCAAGAGAAGCACCACACCTCTCTAGATCACCGTCCACCGAAGGTCCTCCATTAGTTGAAGCCATCCTACTCGCGGCCGATTTCAAGGCCTGCCTTACCTCAGTTGGTGGTAGTGATGAAACCTTATTTGGCACTGGTGTTGCTCCCTCACCGTCTAGCAATGGGCTCTTCTTCTGTTGCCCTTGTTTTTGGTTGGAAAAGATCGGGAAGGGATTTCTGTCCCCCACCCCATCCTCCTCTATTGAGGCAATTTGAAGGGTCGTGTACCGTGTTATACACGGACCAGTCACTGTTGTCTGAACAGAAGGAATACCTGCCGCAGCATTCTTAGTACCTAGAGGGTTCATACAGTCCCTGGTCAAATCAACAGCAAGTGACTGGTTTCTTGTCTAAGTGGACTGGTTCCTTATCTGTGTAGATTGCAAGATTGGTGCACCCATTTCATTGACAGTTTGTCAACTGGTGTGAGAGAACCCCACAAAACCGCTAGGTTGTGAGTCGTACGTTTCTTTACCCGTTATGAAACCCTCTAAAAATATTAGCTTAGAATGTGTCATCATAGCTAAAAGAGTGTTGTGATCTTTGAGGGTGTCGTTCACTTGTTCGTATAATTTAGTGAATGGAGCAAGAGCAATAGTCAATGTAGACATAATGGAGAAGAGGTCAAGTTTGTTGTTCCGAGTCGATGGGGTAGTTAGAATAGCAGGCTCCAAGGGTTGATTTGCTGAGGAAGAGCCCAAGTTGAGTTGAGGAGAAGGAGGAACAAGCGGGTCAAGCGGTCGGTGAGCTTCCAATTCCCGTTGTCCGAACTGACCAGCTCCGACCGACCCGAGAGTCTTAGAAACCACATCAACAGCCACTTCTGGTCACAACTTCGATGAAGCGATTACCAAAGCTGAGGCAGCCGACTCGCTGGGAGTGGAATCCAAGGGAGCAGGCACCATCTCCAAGATTGAATCGTCCTTCCTGTGGTCTTCCTGGTGGGCCCCTTGCTGGGGCTGAAAGTCATTGCCTAGTGTAAGTAGCTTTGCTGCACCCAAGCCCCCTAGAGTATTTGATGTAGGGGTGGCTGGAGGCGCGAACTGGGCCTTCGTGCTCCTAACAACAGCTTTGAAGTTGAAAGGGACTATCAACGGTGATGCTACTAACAGACCCCCTTCAGCTTTGGATGAGTCGGAGACCAGTTCCAAGTTTCAGTGCTTTCAAGTAACTCTGCGTCAGACACGTCACTGAACCGTGAACCGAAAGTAGAGACAGCTGATTTTATTTCATGGAGAACATAGAAGGAACTGTGGGCATAGTCTCATGCCCCTGCCTGACCAGTTTATGATGGATACAGGGGTTGTGCCGCAAGTTACCCAGTTTAGAGGAAGAGAGGGCAGGTGGTACCCCTGAGCTTTTAGTTCCCTTTCTGCTTTTTGAACGTGGTAATTTTTTAGGATGACAAGGACCATCCAAGACCCCTGAGGCGTTCATTGTCGCGTCTTCCTGTGGCCTTTCTTCGTGTAGGCGAGTTAGCCTCCTGGGCAGCTGGAACTCCAACAGGAGAGCCTGCCGTAGGGGGAGCAGTGGGGAAAAGATTTTGGTCAGCTTCGGCCGAAGACGACACCACCGCAGGATACCATCCAACGTTGACAGGATTTGACGGGTCAAGCTTAGGGGATCAGAGGCGCCGACTAGCGGCAACAGAAGATGAGTGAATCAGAACCCTTGTCGTACTGGGGTGTCCTTGAGCCAGCGAGACAGGAAGGGTTTCCCCTTCAACTGCTGGGGCAGCAAGGTCTGGTCGACCCAATAGTGCGACAGGGTAGCCCCTCGGCTGGGGAACCCAACCCCCCAGGGCGATCCTCACTGGGCTGATGGCTTGAGGGACAAGCAAACCACTTGCAAGCAGGATGGTGGCAACATCAAACCTGAGACTACATCAGTCAATCGTTCATGCCGGATTAGTGGGTGACTCGCTGTGGAGATAGAGTGGTACCTGGACACTGGAGATCCTGTGTCCCATACAACATCCCGGAAATAAGAAGGTCTTGAGGAGTTCAGTAGGTAGGGAGTAGCAAGAATATCATAACATTCACCCACCGGTGGGGAGCAACTCGAGGAAGGAAGGATAAACCCTGGTTGAGCAGAGATGTTTTACTTACCGGCCGTGTGTCAGAGTCCCTTTGCCTGAGGTCAGACTAGTTGAAGAGTGCTGCGTGAGAGACGTAGAATTATGAAGACTCGCCAGCCGATCAGAAGAGCTGCGAAGGTGCATGTGCATGTCCATCGACAACTGGACACCAGACACTCTGCCTCACTCTGCCACGCTCCACTATAGAAGTGGTATTAGAGCGAGCGTCGGCAGGAGGTGGAGTGTCTGCAGTCGCCAAAGACAGACTCAACGAAGCAGCAAGGGCAGTGTCCCAACGTAGTCCGGAAAACAGACTCTGCAGCACAAGTCAAAACAAAGTGCAGAAAATGCTTCTTAATGTTCGCAGTGTTATCACGGGTCCACACACTGCAAGAAAAGGCTACTGGCGACACACCAGACACTCTACCTCACTCCTTCAATCTTTAGGAGAGGGTTGCACGGAGATTTGAAGGATGAATTAGCCCAGACTGCTTGGGCAGGTACTCCTACGGAGTTGATAACATTGGTCCTGCAGATCGATTACCAGCTCACGGAATGGAGGACCGAAAGGAGGAAGCGATATAGCAAACCTTCTTCTTCTTCAACTGTGGGAGAAACAACCAAGGACAAACCTATGCAAATAGGTTCAACTAGAGGTCCCTTGTCAACATCTGAAAGAAGACAGAGAAGAGCACTTGGACTGTGTATGTATTGTGGATCAGATTCTCATCTGCTATGCAAATGTCCCGAGGTCCTGCAAAGATGACAGCGAAACGACACACCCTCGTCCTAGAAGGTTCAATGCCGGGGAAAAAAGACATGTCCCTTTGCAACTGTTGAAGCTTGTTCTGCCGTCCAGGATTCCTGCCTCCTTGTGATGTGGCTATTCCTCTGGATACCCGGAAGAACGCTTGAGGCCTTAACTTTGGTTGACAGCTCACAGCGTTTTAGATACAATCTGGGCCGAAAAGGTAGGAATACCTTTACAGGAATGTTCAGTCAACCTGGCTGTTGAAGGGGTAGATGGAAAACCATTGGGCTCCAGTCCCATTACCCACTCCTCGGTGCCTCTAGGAGCCTCTGTATTTAGTCATCGGGAGACTATTTGTTTTGATGTCATTCGGGCAGCCAACTTTGCGGTCATACTGGGAATTCTCTGGCTGTGGAAGCATAACCCACTCATAGATTGGGAAAAGAATACTCTACCCTTTAAGTCTGCTGGCAAGCTATCCAGGAAGACCCATCATAAGCAGCGGAGACTGTATCTTTGTCTCTGACAGTCAGGGTACATTGCATTCCTGGGAGATATCAAGAATATCGGGAGGTCTTTTTGGATAAAGTACCAAAGGAGCTTCCTCCTCAATGCCCTGGAGACTGCACACTAGACCTGATTGCGGATGCCTTGGTGCCCTTTAGCCATATGTTCTCGTTGGCCATTCCAGAGAAAAAGAGAATCTCCAGAACGGTCTCATCAGACCTTCTAAATCGCGAGCCGTTGCGTCATTGTTCTTTATTCCGACTAAATAATTATCTGAACTCCGGGCGTGCATTGATTATAGAGGACATTTAGGAGGCAGTGCAAAGGGCTGCTCTATTTACCAAACTTGATTTGTGTGGAGCGTACCACTTCTTAAGGATCCTCCCAGGGGATGAGTGGAAAACGGCTTTTAGGACCCCTTTTGGTCTATACGAGTACCAAGTTATGCCGTTTGGACTGGTCAACACACCAGCAGTGTTTCAGCGGGTTATGGACCGAATGTTTTCAGACTTGCTCTTTAGATCCGTCAGAGTCTACTTGGACGACATTTTGGTATTCTCCAAGTCTGCAAATCACCATCAGGCTCACCTCGCAGAAGCCCTGGACCGATTATACAAGAATTGGCTTCTGGTTAAACTAGAGAAGTGTCTGTTCGAGGTCACATTGGTACGATACCTGGGGTTTGTACTATCTGACAAGGGGATAGAGATCGACCCACTTAAGGTGTTGGCACTACTACAATGGCCTGCAACCTCTTCAATGAAGGAAATTCAGTGCTTTTTGGGCCTGGCCAAATTCTACCGGAAACGTATTTGCATTTTCTCAGAGAAGGTACTCCCTATTACTGCAATTCTTAAGAAAGATCGACCTTTCATTTGGAAACAGGATGCTGAAGATGCATTTCGACAACTAAAGGTCCTGTTTTGTTCAGCACTCGTCCTTAAACAGCCTGACCAAAGAATTCCTTTAATTGTGGAAACTGATGCCTCATCGGGTGCTGTTGGTGCAGTCTTGAAACAGTTGTCTGATGGACAGGAACACCCGGTTGCTTACCTTTCAAGGACAATTAGCCGTAGTTAGCGTAACTACTTGGTCATCGAGAAGGAGTTGTTGGCCATGAAGCATGCGTGTGCTGAATGGCGACACCTATTGCAAGGGACCGCTCGTCCTTTTAAAATCAGAACTGACCATCGCAACCTGCGCGTCTTGCAACAGATGGATTGTATTAATGCCCGACAATCTCCTCGGGACTACTTCTTCGCACAATTTGATTTTACAGATATTTATATCCCTGGCTCAGAGAATAGTGTGGCAGATGGCCTATCTCGCAGCTTTCCCATTGAATCAACAACCCTTACTAGAGCAGTGCCTTTTTTTCCCAGAAACAGAAGCATATACTCAGTAACGTCCTTCCTCCAGAAAGTGAAAGAAGCTTCTTCAGACTTTGTCGCTAGCAGTCCCACTCAAACCTTTAACAGGAAGGAGGGATTCCTTTTCTGAGATAAGCAATTGGTTCTTCCCAAGGAGTCTCTTCAATGGCAGGTAATGACTCAGTGCCATGATGAAAGACGGCCGGACACAAAGGATATCAGGCTACCTTGGATCTCAATCAGCGTTCATTTTGTTGGCCCCACATGGCAAAGGATGTGAAGTCCTTTGTACTTACTTGTCCTTTGTGTGCTCAGTGCAAGTATAGCTTGGGTAAACCCATAGTCTTCTTGGAACAAGATTAGATACCCACCAGACCTTGGAGTCACATGTCCACTGACTTTGTAGTTGACCTTCCCCTCTCTCAGGGATGCACGGCAGTGATGCTCACGGTCGATTCCTTTAGCAAGATGGCACATTTCATGCCCCTTGCAAGGTTACCAACAGCCACTTAGATGGCCATAATATTCTTCCATGAAATCTTTTGCCTGCATGGGCTTCTGGAAAAGATCCCCTCTGATAGGTGTCCACAATACACCTCGACTTTCTGGAGGGCCCTCTGTAACCTTCTACGGATTGACAGAGCTCTATCATCAGGTTATCAGCCACAGACCAATGGGCAGACTGAAAGGCTGAACTATACTATGGAACGGTACCTCTGTTTCATCAACTGCCGACAGGATGATTGGGTATATATTTTACCAATGGCGGAATTTGCCTATAATAATACCAAACACACCGCCATAGGGATCAGTCCCTACTATTGTACGTAAGGCATTCATCCACAGGCCTTTCCTAGCTCAGCCTTCCCAGCCTCCCTTGTTCCTTCTATTGATTCCTTCTTGGGAGACATTGCCAAAATGCAGAAGGAAGCCCTCTGCAATCTTGAATGCAGCAAAGAGAAATACAAGAAACATGCAGATGCTCATAGAAATACTTTTCCGGTTTGGGATATCGGATCCAAGGTATGGCTCTCGACAAAGTTTCTACCTCAGTGGGTTCATCCTATCAAGCTACCTCTCCGCGACATCGAGCCATTAGAGATTCTTGCTAAAATGAATCCAGTGGCCTTTAGACTCAAGTTACCATCTACGTTGAAGAGGCTTCACCCAGTGTTCTACTCTTCTTTGTTGAAGTCATAGTTACCAGACCCTTTTCCTTCGCAATCCCAATAGATTTCTACTCACTCCGCCTGCTATTCCTGAAGAGTATGAAGTCTCCCAGATTTGTGATTCAAGATACCGCAGACAAGTTCTTCAGTACCTGGTTCAATGGAGGGGTTATCCCACTTCTGAAAACCCCTGTGAACTGAGATTTCATATTAAGGCACCACTGTTGCTTCAGCATTTCCATCGATTGCATCCGGGAAAGCCTGGCACCTGCAGCCACAAGAAGGACATACTGTCATCACTCGATCTCTGTATGTAGAGGTTATGGAACCGCTGGTCCTGGCGTCATTAATGTGCCATCACGCTTCATTCACCAGAACAAGGGCTCATTCTAGTCTTTTTCCAAGATGGCGCTGACGTTGTCTTTTTATACGAACCTCACGGTCAACGCTTTGCATTGCAACCCTTTGCTGTTCTCTCTGAGTAAGATGCTGTTTTCCTCGAGTTCCTAGACTCTTTCTCACTTTTTGAAGCAACTGTTCTTTCTTTCTTTCTTGCTTCAGTAGCAAGGGCCCTTGGGCTGTCGCTTTCCTCTTTGGTGGCGTTCTCACTCTGCTGCCTTCTACTCCTGTTCTGCTGGCTGTTCCCTCTGGGAGTTTTCTGCTGATTTTCGGACCGGTTCTTACTGCTTCCCATTCTCGGACCTGTTCTCCTGGCTATCTCTGCATTTTAGCTACTATTTGTGAATCAGCCCTCCTTGCTGGCGATCGCAATGGAAAGTACACTTATCCAACTGCTTTTGGTTTTGACTGAACACGCCAACCACCACAGGAACCACCATCTCAAATCAGGTTTTTTTGTCAGCCTGCCGGCTTTTTCCCTGTTTCTGGCAGTTCCCATGGAGGCTGGGGGGGCCTGCCTTTGCTGGTATATCGAGCAGGCATAGTGGCTTCTCCTCGAGATCGACCTTATCTTTTCAAGGACCAGCGATCTACGAATCCTCTTCCTCTTGAAGAACCGCTATGGTCAAACACGGAGGAAGACCCTATTGATGTGAACAGTGACAGAGGGTGCGGAAATAATCCCAGTGGATAACAGCTGAATTGGGGTATCACTGTGACCGCAGCAGTATACAGAGTTTGAATGATGTTTAAGGAGGTATTGCAGTCAATCCAATTAGAAGAATCAATGGGGAAAGGCAACCCAGTGACAAATTGAATAATCTGAGTGGGATGGGTGGACTATGACTTTGCAGGCACAATGCAATGCTGCCAAACACAAATGAAGGACTCATGAAAAGGTTCAGTGCCAATGGTTCCTGTTTGATTGCTGAACATCTTAATGCCTGGCCGGCCTCTTGATCAAGGAGATACAAAGGTCAAGGCTTCTAGGGTGCCCGCTGATATGACACTGTCAGTCGAAAAGCTACTTTAATGGTAAGCCTGGGCTCAAAGTTGTAACTCCTTAGTTCAACAGTGAAATGAAAAAACGATTGTTTCACAGCAAAGGGTTTCAAGGCATCCATCATCAGAGACATATTGACAACAGACTGCATCCAAATGATTTTACCAGAAGAGGAAGGTTTTCAGATCCCTTCTCAAGATGGCACGTGAGGGCTCGAATGCTGACTACAGGGGGGAGTTTGTTCCACTGAAGAGGACCTTGTACTCCAAAGGATCTTTCTCCAAAGCAGCATTTCTGGAGGCAAGGTTGCACCCACAGAACTTGGCAACAGCGTGATCCACAGAAGATTAGGAGCTAAAAGTTTGGAGCGAGCAATGATGAGACACCTGAAATTAATTGGTCGACATCTCTGAGCAAAGTGAGACTGTAGATATCCCCAAATGAATTCTTAGGTGCTCGCCCACCCACAATACACACACCTATTGTAATAAACTCCTAGATCTAGTCCTTGCCAACTCAATGTTCATTGAACTCGGAAGTGCGTGTAGCGAACAGTCTGAAGACTTTGCTGTTCATCGTTCGCACCAAGTCCTTGCAAGGCACCTCTTTTCCCTAAAGACTCCCTTGTGAGAACTGTTAAAGGGCTTATTCATCGCCCCTCTCAATAACCTTAAGGCTTCAGTATCTTGATAGGTTTCATTTCTGTGTAACCCGCGTGATCCTCATATGAAATCCACATTGAGAAGCAAGCTGTTCACCTGCAATAGTCCTTAACAATGCACATTTCAGTTCCTGTTGTAATGTTTGCGTTAACAATAGCCACGTTGTTCGAAGATGAGTTTGGGCTCTTGCTCTTGGCAGGTTGGTTTCTGGCCAGTAAAAGAGGAACTTCATTCTGCGATCAGCCTTTCACAATCTCTGGATTTTCCTTGGAATGCTTTCTCAGGAAGCCGGTTGGGATAGCCTCGCCCTCCCCGCAACATGTATTCTGTTTTCCTACGGAGAACGGGAACTCGTTTTTCTTGTATGGCGTAGCACTCCTTTCTGCCACAACCCTTATCTGTTTTGATAAAAAATAAAAGGAGGCATTGTTGTGCATGGAATATATATATCTGCTAAAATAAACAAAACACAGTGGATTAATGGCCTTCTGGGTGTGCCACTCCGAGAGCTCCCTTTTTATTGGAAAGGTGTTCTGCCATATTTTTGATAAATAAAAACGCAGAACTTTTTGTCTTTTTATCTCGCTTCTTAAATCTTTCTATGGAAGCAGTAGTATATCTGTTTACTTTCTGGATGCACCCAGAAGAATATTGTTTTTCATGCAGTTACAACTTTTGGAAGTAGTTCTCGAATGTCTATATCACGATGCTGCTGATTTGCCAATGCTGATGAAAGGGATCACATCTACATTATGAAGATTGTTTTCATTGTTTTCATTGAAGCTTTGACCTCCACCATCCACCATCCCTATCCTACACCGCTTTTTCGCTTTGCTTTCCAATCTCTTTACCATCTTTCTTCCACATAACCTGCTTTTCTTCTCATCTTCACCCACCTTCCATTGACCCCTTTTTCTAGTTTTGGTTATCAGGTGGCACTTAGACACCACCATGTAAGCCTCACCGTTGCAATGGAGGGCAGCTAGAAGGGAGATGGGATGTGAGGTGAGCGCACACCTTTTGGATGTTATTGGATTTTCACAATCCAAATAAGTGCCTATGACCATGCTAAAGCGATGCTCATTACCCCCCAATGCCTTCCCCTGCACATCCAAAACACCCCCCCACGGCGATCTCTTTGAACAAGCTCTATCACACAGTAACATCATACTCTGTGCTGTAGACATCTGTAAATGCCCACTCCGCAGTGCCGTATGGGCATTAACAGTTATTAATGTCACCGCACTGGTCCCAACGACAATAGCTTCAGGCCCCACTTGTTGGACAATTCTGGCTACTCCGCTGGCTGTAAAGGGCCTAACAGTGGTATTTTCAGGCAGATGTCAGAGACTTAATGGCTTTATTGCAGATGTAAATGAACTTCTGGTGTAATAAAAACGATTTAACCAAGTGTGCCTTGGCCCACCGAAGTAATCTATAAAACAAGCATTGGCAAAGCCAAGAACTTTGTCTTGTGTATAGGTATTCAACACTGGCATCAGATGAGGAGGTAATCAGGCCATTTTCTAGCTGTTGGCATCTCATTGCCAGGTAGTGCCAATATGACAGTGCCTATATCATGCTTGCACAAAAGCCAAAACTGTTGGCTTTCCACTGCTTGTTTATTGAAAGCAACTGGCAGATTTTCAGGAAACTATTTGGCAAACTGTCCTTTCTTATTTCTTTTCATAATCGGTTCCTCAGACTGACTGCGTAGTCAATTAATGTACAACAAAGCAATGTTTCTCTGTTCAAAAGTTTAAGTAAAAGTTAATTTGAGACAAACGACATGGTTTGCTAGCTCCAATTGGGTTTTGTTATTTTACTGCATTCTGGGCCATCAAATGCGGTACCCTGGTGGGCACATACTGTGGATCTTGGCAGACCATATACTATCATACTAATCACATGCTGAAACTGGGCAGAGCTGAGGAAGGATATTTGACCCCCTGAGTCATATGGCATGTTGCAGTTCCCCTCCCCAGGGATTCAGCTAGGGGTGCTGCCGGGACAATCTGCTAGGCACATGGTAGGGCGATGGCCGAACTAGTGAGACATGGACACTGTGCTTAATTTGAGGGGGTGTTTTCCAGGGCTTAACCCTGGCACTTATGTTTGAGCCCCGGCACTTATTGTCTCAGACTCCGTTTGATTATGAAGTGGTGATAGTCAGTGCATCAATTAACCCAAATGAGCAGGTGCGCGCTGTAGAGTAACCCCAAACATGTTGACAATGGGGAGTAGCAATTAGTGGTGGCTGTAGTGGTGGGGAACTGCTCACCCGCAGTGTTACAGGAGTGCTGGAAAATGTTTGGGCCCTGGCACTTATTTCTTTTACAAATTCAGCACTGCCTGGACAGCAACGTGAGCAGTGGGGCTGAAGCCAGATCCCGTGCCACCAATCGGGCCAAGTTATAAGGCAATCGAAGTACATTGACGCCTGGCCAATAATCGTTATTCTCATCGAGGTCAAATCCTGTGACAGTCAGGCAGTCAGTCAGGCAGTCAGTCAGTCAGGCTATATCCTGGGGCACTGCAGCAGGTTCGAAGACTGATGGACATCCTTCTGTGCGAATGCTCATGGTCAACTTGACGTAAATTAGGTAACTGAAAGCAGGTTGGCATTTACGCAAGTCGACTTCCTATAGTTCTTGCACAATACATTTTCAGAATCGCCTTTTGGATAAAATGCTTCAATCAGTGACGCCAAAAAAGTAGTGGTAACCCTGACATATTACTCTTTATAAAGAACACTGTCGTTGAAGATCGAGGGAATGGTTAGATGGCAGCATTTGCTGCACAGTTTCCTGAAAGTGGACGTATTGATCTGGTGGGTTAATGAGAATGAAAGATATTATTAAATTAACTCATACTATCTTTAATGAATTGTGCCTCCAAATTATTCTCTTAACTAGAGGTAATTTTAGTTTGAAAATGCAACTAAGCCTTTCTGTTGACTACTATGACAACGGGTACTGACTACAATTTTAGAAGATCCATGCTCGAATATGATCAGCTTATCATTTGTTGCAATAGTCTATGAACTAAGTTTTAAATCAGTCAATCGCAGAGTCCCATGTTTATGTGTGGTGGAGTATCCTCATTAATTGATTACTTCCTTGCACATCTTTTGACTCGGAGTTGTATAATTGACTTTTATATTGATCCAAGACCGGATAGCGACCATAACCCTTTCATCTAGAGGAACGAGTAGGAATATGTCACAATCCCTAATGAAGCACTGTCTCGCTTCTCCTAGATTGACAAATAACAGAATTTCACTGAAACACCCTCGATCAGTCCTGCAGAAAAAGCAATGCAATTCATTAAAGATTCAAAGGAAAATAGTAAACCATGTTAACCTCTTTCAATCTTTAGATAACCACATACTTCAAGCATTCATGAAAATAATTAGTAGTGGGAGTCCTAGATTGGTCCACACTATATAAAAACCCACATGCGAACAGAAGGTACATAATAAATAAAGAAATTAATAAATAAATGAGGTATAGAGCTGTGTAAAGTGGGTAATACACCAGAAGTTAACAGAAGGGGATGGGAAGGTGGGCTACACAATGTATCTCATCTCCATCTCTCATCTCTACTCTTGTCCTCTGTAAACTAGACTGCTGTTCCAGCTTCATGCTAGACATCCCACTACATTCCTTTGCCCCCCCCCCAACAAAGTTAAAACTTTGCCACAACTCCCTTTATAATCTGCCCCACTCAACACACATCTCTAGCCACAGACTTTTGTAAAGCACCCAGAAATGGGATTCTTTGTCACAGACTATGCTGGATTGGAGTAATGGGAGTTGTAGTCCAAAACAGATGGAGGGCCACAAATTGTGTACCTAGATGACACTAGGTAGAAGGACATTGTCATATTTAGGGATGAGAGAAGTGAAGTGTGCCATCCTGCTGTGGCAGAGGTGAGCGAAATGGAAATAGGAAATGGCGAGTGAGTGTGTCGGAAATTTGAGTTTAATAGAGGTGGTCCGTCAGGAGCAGTTCGGCAGGACAGATCATATCGTTAGAAGACGGCATTGGGTAGTATTGTGGGCAGAAAAGGTAGGAGCACTGGACGTGGGAAGTGAGCAGAATCACAGTGATAACAAAATGAAATCATTGGGGGGAGGAGGCAGCAACAAATAGGAAATATTAAAGAGGGGGTGAGAAAAAACGAAACTTGGTAAATGAAGAAGAGTGCTATAAGAGGCACGCGATAACTGGACGCAGACAGTGATATTGCAACATTTGCATCGTGGTTTATTACAAATTGTGAGAAAATAAGTAAGGTAAGGAGGGAGAGGGCCAGGTAGATGGAAAAATAATTTAGGATGGAAGAGGTGAATTGGATTATCAAACAACAAATGAAGAAACAGAGCACAGGGCGTCTACGCAGAAAGAATGCTCTGATCACTGACCAATCAGGTCAAATTCAATAATTAATAGGTTTGTTAATTTTCAGAAGTTGCTTAATGACTTTTTTTGCATTGTCAAAAAATGGAATGGAGTTTGAAGGCCTCTCATAGCTACATTGAAGCAAAAAATGCTACAATGGAATGAAAAGAGCTTCTCTCTCTCTGAAGATACTCAAGGAGTGTACAGGAAGGAAAAGGCCCTTTTCAGGCCCCAGTGCTTCACAGAAGTCAAATGGTCTACGGGAGAATCAGAGGAGGTGTCCACAGGCGGGTGCCTCTGAAAGGACAAGAGCAGGAGAATGGCGTGTAAGAGTCAGCGGCCTGAAAAGGAAGCTTCCGATTATCAAAGAGGTCAAAGTGGGTGGGAGCTACAGGGTACAACGTTCCCTTACTTGTCAGGACAACTCGTCAGTGTTCCCTTTATGGGCTCAGAATACTGTCCCAGGACGGCAACTTTTTAAAAACCCCTTTTTGTTTTAAACTTCATCGCTCCTGGGACTCGAACAGGAGCCCTCCTGATATCAAGCCAGTATAACATTGCACTGCGCAAGTTCTAGAAGGGGAATCTTTATTTTGAATAGACTGTTTGGGATGTACAATAAGTTCCCAAACAGCCAAGATCCAGCTTGACGGCGATCTGTATCTGCGTATGATTGGCTGTAGGCTCAGACTTGTATGTTGGAAACGGGAGGCGTGTGTCTGTGGCTGGCCATGTTCTTTAAGAGGTGCGAACGGTGGGTGGTGAAGGGGAGGCTGCATGAAGGTTAATGCTGAGTGGGACAATTACACCCTAATGGTGGGCATTTAAATCCATTTTCTTTCATTGGGCCTCATTACGACCCTGGCGGATTTTTTCCGCCATCGGCGGACTTTTCCGCCATGGCGCAAAGTCCCTTTACGCCATGGCGGATGGCGGACTTACCGCCCCATTCCGAGGTCGGCGGGGCGGTAAGTCCCCATTGACCCATTTACCCTTCCCCATTCCCATTTCGGCCCCATAGGGCTCAATGGGAGTTGGGAAGGTGTTAATTACGCCACCGTACACTACGGTGGCGTAATTAACACCGAGGTCCCATAGCGCCATGGATTTTTACGCCCGCAAAAAGCGGGCGGAAAAGTGACCATGGCGCTCTGGGAACTCGTAGTTGGCGGTAAGGGGTCGGCGCAGCTAACGCTGGCGCAAACCCCTTACCGCCAGGGTCCTAATGAGGCCCATTGTGTTTTCTTCAGTTTTACTAGAACTGTTGTAAAAGACAACATTGCGGGGTGGAGTGGAGGCAAGGAAGGAGCAACGAATGGGGTTTGAATGGGGAGGTTGGGGGAGGGCTGACGGTGAGTATGGAGGGAGTGGGATGAAAAGTGGGCTGGGTGAGGGAACATAGTTCCACTACTTTTTAGTTTTACACTTCGGGTAAGACAGTCCTAAGCCGCACAAGTCTAAGCACCTTTTTGGACACACTTACGTGTTGCAGCTCCCCGCAGACTCCAAGCTGTCATCGCTCTCAAAGTTGGTGGCTAAGTTGGCAAATCCGTGCGGAAGTTCGTCCCACTCGTCAAAGCGAACCCCTGTGCCCAGCGAGTAGGTGCCTTCAGAGCAAGGCGTGCAAGACTGCTCCTTCATGTCCAGGAACTCTCCGACCTTGCAAGAAAATGCTGTGGAGAAATGAAAAGGGTATGAAGTCTGACCAAGAAGGTAGAGGGTGAATAGTGCAGAAGCATAGTTAATGGTCAATGAGCTAATGGTTTGAGCCAGAGCTTTATGTGGAATGAGGGGTCTCACAGGACATGGCCTAAGTACATGACCCAGGGTTTATGTCCTAGGATAGAAGAAGAGGTTGTTTTTTGTTTGAAAGCTAGGCGGGCTTGTGACTAGCATTCATTTTACTACACTGTCTCGTAAAAGGGTTGCCTGCAGAGAGTCAGTGCAGCAGAAACAAGAGACAGGTGCAGCAAAATGAATGCTAGCAATGCACCCACCCCTCCCAGTGACCTCTTATAAAAAGGAAATGTCACTTCTTCTCATCCCTTGCAAAAGACAGTGGGAGAGGTGGGTGCATTGCTAGCATTCATTTTGCTGCGCCTGTCTCTTCCTTTGTTTCATAAGTTGTTGCGCTGACCCCTGCAGGTGGCCCTTTCATTGCGTGTGATGAAAGGGCTGACTGCAGGGGGCAGCGCTAGTGGCTCTGGTGTACTTTTCGGAGACTGACAGAGCTCTGCCCCGGCTAGCCCCAGCCCATTCAAGGCCCCTTCTGACACACATCTCAATCAAAGCAGCTGTTATAACAATCTATTCTGACAAGAGTGACTGTGCCAACAGGGGTAAACAATCAAAATAACGTTCACAAAAAAATTACCTAAAAAATGAGATTTCAAAAATGATCCACCTTTAATATTCAATAAAAAAACATGAACTGCATCAAAGCTAAAGGAAAAGAGCTTCTGTTCTGGAGCAGTATGGTTTAAAGAAGTGAGAATGGCAAAGGAAGGATACTGAATGTAAAGTATACATTCACAGATGGAAATAGGCAAGTACAAAGCAAGGGGCTCTGAGCTGACATAGTGTGGGAGTAATAGATGGTTGCAATTTGCTACTAAATAATTAAGAACACAAAGATACATTTTAAAGCAAATACATATTTTCAGAGAATTTCTATTTTTTGAGTAAAATAAAGTAAAATAAAAAATATAATCGGCCTCTTTAGGAGTTTGGTGGTAAACTGGCGGTAAATCCACTGATTTACTTCCCTAATGGTTTACTCTTTCCGTCACTCAGTGCAGTTGCATGACAATGGGATTAGGAGTGGAGGTAGGGCGATGTGAACCCCCATTTCTGGAGTCTTTAGGACTCCATGGGGATTTTTGGGGTATTTACCCTGAGCAGTGAGTCAGAGCGATATATCGGATGGCGATTCGAGGTAAGTGGGGGATTTGTCTTCACCTTGTTGCTGAAGGTGGAGCCTCCACTTTGCCTCCACACTGGGAAGTTGGCGGGTGCAGTAATGCAACTACAAAGTGGCAGTAACAGAATTACCGCCACTTTACTGACTTTCATACTGCACCACCTTACTCGTATTCTAGATTCTAGATTTCAAAATGACATTGCTTTTAGTTTCTACATTGTATTCAATAGAAAATGTGTTATTTTTACCATTTTATTTTCAGCACTTCACTTTCATTCCAGGCTATTATAGTTCCTGGGATATTGTACCATAGAACAGAACATTGCCCAAAGGAGACCAGGCTTTCGAGACAAGACCTCCAAGGAACTGCTGTCCATAGGGAAATTCCTTGAATGATCAGTATCATTGAAGATCCAATATATTGCGGACGAGAATCTTCTCCGACGTAATCAGCAAGCAGGGTTCCGTCCTGCACAGAAGACTGGGAGTGTGCTTGTGGGGGTCCTTGAAAAGCGACCGATAATGTAAGTTCTGCACTTGTCACATCATGTCCTACAGTGAACGGCCAGCCACCCCTTGATTGACTATATGACCTGGTCTTCCAGGGCACAGTGCTGGACTGCTCCTTCCTCACGTGACACTCATAAACAGTGACTTTGGGGCACTAAAGAAAGTGAGCACCAATGAAGGGGGCAGATATGAGAGATGTGTTGCGGCTATTGACCGATGGATGTGGCTCAACCCTCACAAACTCAACGGTTACAAGACAGAGGCAAATTTCGCACTGGTATGTAAAGGAGTATAACTCCCCCCTGTTCTGGTAGATCCTATCAACTTGGCCGGTATGCTGAATGCCACACACAAAGGCGTTGCAACACAATATAAGAATGTGATTTCCTAATTTAATGGAAGAAGATTACACATTATTGTTATATATATGATAACTTGCGCAATATGTTTGCATTCAATATTTATACAAATAAATACTGTATATAGACAACGAACTATAAAGTAAAGAACCTTTGTCAGTTTCGATTTATCCAACATGGCCGTTACGTTGAGGACTGTACACTTGCCTGCATTTTGCATAGCAACGCACAGTTACGATGTGATTCCACGTCCTCGCGGTTTATAAATACAATATGCCCATATGGTTAATGGTGGCATCCATTCCATAACAAGCAAAGGTTTTTTCAAATTATAATGGATTAAATACATACAGGTAAATTAAAGTAATCCTTACTTTTAAGAATATTCTGCAGTGTTTTGGGTTGCAAACTAATTAGGTTATCTGTACAAATATATGGTTTTGTATTTTCCTTTGGTTCCTTTAAATGGAGACATTTTTTGGGGAAACGAACACATAAATGAATATTATGTCATTTCAAAATTGACAAATACATGGATCATTCAAAGTCCACCTTAGTAACCTCCTAGGAAAAAGCATCCAAAGAGGGAAATTTTATAAAGATTTGGCATGGCCGTGTAATTAAACAGGTTTTGACTGCAATTATTCAACAGGAAACATTTGCAGTGATCAATTAGAGATACTTTGGGATTAAATTGTGACTTAAAAAGCTCCCTTTGAAGGAAGTTAATAGGTAAAGTTTTTGCATTTGTTCCTAGTATCCAGTTTCCAGTGCGGCTTGACAGTGACGTGGCGCAAGGTCCTTTCTTCCAACGGGAAGTCCGGAGAGGGTCTGTTGGAGAAGACACTGTTGCAAGCATTCGTGAATGTGAACGTGTGTGGCTCTTTGCGTTTTTTTTTGCGGTTCTTGGTCAACGGATTGGGGCTAAGGACGGGGCTAAGCCTGGAGTGCTGTCCGCGACTGAGACCGGACCGGACGCGTGTGAAGTGGAGTATCTCGCGTTCTACGAGAACCACGCGGCGAGCCAAGCAGTTTGAGGCAGCAAGCTGCACAAGCCCTGCAAAGCCGAGCCGAGTAAAACCAAATAAAGTGTGGAGCAGAGTTGGGCAGTCTGCAGCAGTCCGCGGCGGGAGATGGTGCCAGATGAAGAAGAAGAACCGCAAAGACGTTTGCGTAGCAATAGCCAGCGGACAGAAGATTCAGAGCTCGACCATCGGAGCCCACTGAAACCTGCGACATCAAAACGAGGTAAGATCTTACTGGAGGACAAATTAACAGCGCAATGAAAGCAAGGGCAGCGATTACCCAGGCTTTCCGAAAAACCTCAAAGAAGCCAGATTCCACCAAACACTGACACTAATATCCCCGCTTTCACCCCTTCCGAGGTGCTGATGAAAACGCCGTCAGTGGAAGGGGGGAGAGAAGGTTAATGGAGCTACCACCTGTCTTTGTCCCAGGAGAGGAAAAGAGAAGGGAAAAGAGAGACAAGACCAAGAGGGGCAAAAAAGTCTGCTCACCCTCACAGGCTGGAGTCTATCGTCCTGGGAGAGGGTTGCGATCTGAAATGACGGATGAAAGCTATGTGGACAGAGTCTCTTTACACACGGAGACGATCAATATATCGATTGGAGAAAAAAAGAGAAAGGATGAAAGCATGCTCGCTTCCGGTGCAATTAGCGGCCTAACAGAGAAAATGGACGGGAAAGATGTCGCTGTTTTAACAGACGAACCGGACAAGGCAAAATCTAAAATGGGGTGCATAACGGAGTGTATTGTCCACCCCATATCTAATGTCCAGAATCTCCAAAGCCCCCCGGCAGGAGGCAGCATGTCTTATCTCCAAGACCAGGAGCTTGGAAAAATATCATATGAGATATCGAACGTGATGATCTTAACAGATAATGTTATAGACTTGGAGGAAAGGCTGGACCTCTCACAGATTATAGAAAATCCACTAAGCTCGACAAACAACGAGGAGGGAAATGAGCCTAGAAAGAAGGCAAAAAATAAAATCAGCCTAAAGAAACAGAGAAAATCAAACTTGAAGGAACTAAAAACTAAAAAACCCAAGACAAATAACATTATAATAAAGCCACCTATCTTGATGAGAAAAAAAGAGAAGGAGCAGAAGAAACTGGAAACCGAGATGAAAGGAAAACGGCTGTATAAAAAAATCAACCCGATAAATAGAATAACGACAGACCAACCCACGGTCTCACACTTTTTTCTGAAAAAGCAAAACACAAAGGTTCAAAATTTGGGAGAATTATCGGATGCAGAAATTCTACAAGGGGCAGACATAGACCCCAAGATCCACTTACCAGGTTTGCAGGTTTTCTCATGGTCAGGTATGGCTAATGCACAAACCGAGCAAAACTTGGAGAAAGACCCCACCAAGAGGGGAGGCCGCATGAGCCATGACGTAACAAGACCAATTGCTCAGTATGGGAGAAATTCAATAGAAGTAGACTGCCCACAGAAGCAACGAGAGAACGTGGCAACTAATACACTGAAGAGCCCGGGAGAGGACATGACGAGACAGCCATGTTGCTCTTTATCGCAAAACACTTTAGAACCAACTAATGTTACGTTGACAACTCAGACGAAGGAGAACCGAGCACAGCTTGAAACTAAAACATTAGTAGGCAAATGTGTTTCAACTGTTGGAATACAGAGAGAGGAATCGACACCACGATTAACTGAACTACATGACAGCATAGTGCCAGTCCTAACGAAAGAGAAAACCACTAATAAAGAGCAAACACCGTTAAGGAACCAGACAGAAGGCAATCTCAAAAGCCCAACGAATGGACTCGTATCGAGGGAAACGAGAGGCAACAAAATCCAATCCCATACTTCAGGGGAAACCCTCCCGAAAGAAAAAACACCAACGAGAAAGCAAAACGAGTGAAAGACCATCAGTGCAATGATCGAAAAAACACCATCTCCAGAACCCCGAAAAAAGAGAATATCAGGCGAAGGTGAGATTAATGATATCGTCAAAGGGGGCACAAAAGGAAATAAACCATCACAACCACTGTCTACCCCACTAACAAGAAGACATTCTTTATCAAGATTCCCGGAATACCCACAAAAAGAAACACCGACAAAAAAACGGACCTTATGACAATAATGTCCACCTTCACTATAGCTCTGGCACCTTTTACAAAGCTATACGAGTCACTTAATGATACGATCAAAGATCAGGCTTCATTACTAACAACGCTGCACACTAAAATGATGTTCTTAGAGGGCTATATTACAGCATTACCAACTCAAAAACAGCTGTATAAATTCACCATCGGGGAACAATTTAAAGAGCATCAGGAGGCGAGAACACATTGTAGCAATCAAAAAACAGAACCTATGCAAATAGAAACAAGGAATCAAATGATACAAACAGGTTTGGAGGCGGAAGGACAAAACGAGGTGTTACGCAGAGTGGAAATCCGGAGAGAGAAGACAAATGATAATGATAAAAAAAGAAAAAGGAAGAGGAATCCGCAGGAGAGAGAGTCATTGGGGTATACCTATTAGAAACACCCCTACAATCCCTAACGCAAATCGAGGGTCAAAGTAAGAAATCAGATCGAAAAATAAACTCTAACCGAAAAGAAATGCAATGTGAAACAACTAGGAAACGTGTGAACGGCTGAGTGGTCCTGAAAGAAAAAAAATCATCATGAATACAATTGGATTGTAAACTACAGGATACACGACAACAATCTACACAAAATTTGAGAGGTGAGATATACCCGGTATTCTCCCAGATTCAGGGAGACAAACTCACCAAGAAATGGAAAGTAATATTTGAATCTCCTAACAATAAAGAGAAGAAACAGGAAGCATACGATGAGGAAACAGAGGATGAAGTAGCCCTGTCTATCTTAGCACAACGGTTAGTACCAAACAACCCCCCTCAACTTAAAGAAACGGAAGAGGGACTGAGAAAAAAACTACTAATCCACCGATTAAGAGAATCGTGATCATAGATTCAGAAGAATCCACGAACCTATTAGATCTATCACAACACCAGGAGGAGGAGGGAGATAATGAAACAAGTCATATAAAGGAACATCTAGAGAATACACAAAGTCTAAGAAACAGCTCTAGAGATATTAACCTGGACGGTGATTTGTGACCATTTATCTCGCTAGAAGATAAGAGGAAAAAAATTGATAATGAAGAAAGAAAAAAACGAGACAGGATGACATGGGGGGAAAAACATACCGAAAGAGAACAAATAAAAAATTACTCTAACAAGAGAACTCAACGCCTACAGGACGAGAAAGAAAAAACAAAATCTCCTAGCGTTAACACATCTAGAAGAGCCTTCAGGGATAACCAGAGTTACAAACCAGGAAGACAGCGAGAATATCAATCGAGATCGAGAATTCGAAACTCGAGCTATACAAATACCAAAAATGACAGATTAACCTATAAAGAAAAAATAAAAAGCTGCAGAAGCTTTCATCTGGAAAGTATAGGAAAATCAAACGATACTATTCTAAACAGGAAGAACATAATGACTTTGCTACAATGTATACCACCCTTAAGAACAATAACCTCTGTGGATATCAGGATTGTGGAATTCGCCAAGCGAGGCAAACAGGATAGTGTATACCTACATATTCCTTCTCCGGTGGTAAGAACAATGATGGAACAAGCCACCGAAAATGTTCTGATACTGGGATATGAGTTAACAATATATAAAGATTTAAATCAGAAAAGGGAAAAAACAATGCGAACAGGATCCCCACCTAGACGAAGTAATGAGCAAAGGAAACATAAACATTTAAACCCGGATAGAAAAGCAGCAGTTACATCGCCAAAAAGAAATAGAACTCAAGCTACTGATGAGAACGAAAAAACTACAGAACAAAGCAGTAGTCACAACAAAAGTAGAAATCAAAAAGATCAGGAGGGGAAAACACAGAGCTATAGGAGGGACTCGACATCTCCACAAAATGAATTAGTCAAACCATATAAAGACCCTACGGGGCGGGCCGGCTCCCTAAAGGTCCCCAACCAAAAATAAAGATCACATTCAACCCAGAAGATAACAAAAAAGAAGAGCTATCATCGGCAAAACTGGAAAAAGAATGGAAGAAATTGAAAGAAGGTCAAAAATGGAGATGGATTTCCAAAGTTCTCAATCAAAGTGATTCCAGTTAGCAAACGAAGACCAGGAATTTGGAACCTCCACCAAACAAGGAAATCAGGGAGGAGACTGTATCTTTGAAATCTGCGTCCTGGAACACTAGAGGTTTCGCACATCTCCTAAAAAAAAGTGACGTACATCTAGGAGACTTTGATATTCTCTGTCTCCAAGAGACATGGTTAAGAGAGCAGCATACAATGGATGGTTATGAAGTATATCTTTCTCCAGCGGCAAAAGGACTTTCAGGTAGACCGTCATCCGGCCTCCTGACAATGTTACGTTCAAACAAAGATCTACAAGTGACAAGAGTATTAGAATCGTCGCTATACTTCCAAGTGCTACTATTACCATGGGAAGGAAGAAATCAAAGATTGCCAGCTCAGAAGCCAGAGAACATCATAATAATTAATACTTATTGGAACCCACTGGCATTAAGTGACGAACAGTTCTTAAAACAGCTAAATAATATCATCGAGAAAATTGACTTGGAATTTCAACTGAGTCACAGGATTATATGCGGAGATTTGAATCTGGAATATCCTAAACTACAGCAATGTAATCAGAATTACACAAAAACCCCAGCAAAGAAAAGGGGAATAAAATGGGACACACTAACAGAGGCGTTGCTAGGGGGGGCTAAGGGGGCTATAGCCCCTGGTCTTTTGGTTGTAGCCCCTGATAGAATCTCAGGAGCTACAGCCAAAAGGCTAGCTAGCCCCCAGTCCCAACCGTTCCGACATCAGCGTAGCCCCGGGTCTTTTCCAGACCTAGCAACACCCCTGCACACTAATGAAAACAAGATCCTTAAAAAATATCCACTTTTTGATTGAGGAACACGCGCCCCGGATACCAACTTGGGAAAACGGCTCTTCAGCATATATCTTGGATCACATCTTTGTCAGCCCGGAATTCTTATCATATGTCACCAATTTTAAGGTCAAGCGTACCAAGAACAGTGACCATAACTTACTTGAGTTCGAATGGAAAACCCAACAGGAACCAAGAGACCTAATGAAAACAGAGATCGAAGAATCCCGAGGCAGAATAAGATTAAAGGTAAAACCGGAAAACATAACTAATCTTATCAAAAAATATGTAGAAAAAAATAACAACGAAAAAGAAAAAAAAGTTGATTACGAACAATGTTTAAACATCTATAAACAAAGAGTGAACACGGTAACAAAGAAAGGAAGTGAATACATGCATAGTTACAACAAACCTTTGATAATCGAACGGAAAAAGCTAAGAAAACTGCAGGGACGGGCAAAGAAAACTAAAGATACAAAAGACGTAGAGGCGGCCCAAAAAGCAAAAAAATATTATAAACACTGGCTAAGATCACGCACAGCAGCAATGCTCCAAGCAGATGCGGAGTTGATGCTAAGATCATTGAATGGGCGTAACTCTAGAGATTTCTGGACACTAATTAAGCAAACAACGAATACTCCGAGAAACGCAATCGATAATAATGTAGGAGAAGGCAAGTGGATCGAGCATTTCACCAATCTCTATAAAAATACCAATAAGAAAACAAAGACCGCAAATAACAAAATGGAAGTAAAATGGGTACTCCCAAACGACATACCTTCAATTATAACGAGAATCAAACGACTAAATACCTCTAGAGCTCCGGGGCCGGATGGCCTAACGCCCATCTAAAGGAATCGCCACAAAACTGGGCACTATTCATTAGCAAGGTATTTGACATCATCGAAGAAACTAAATCAATTCCGAAATCCTGGAAAAAGGCTATAATAGTTCCAATTTATAAGAACGGCCCAAGACAAAATCCAAAAAATTACAGACCAATAGCGTTATTAGACGTCATTGGGAAAATATAAGGTTCAACCTTGTTGGAGATGTTCGAGAAATGGGCTAATGAAAATGAACTGATGGACCCTTTTCAATCGGGCTTCGTGAGGAACGCAGGGACTCTGGCCAACATATTCATGATTAACATCTTAAAAAGCAGAACGAAAGAAGGAAAACCGGGCGTTTATATGGCCTTTATTGAGCTGGTTGAAGCGTTTGACCAGGTCAATAGAGAGCGCCTCTGGAGAAAATTAGAAACAAAAAAATGCCCGGGTAACATACTAGAGCAAATTAAAGCACTTTACACAGAGACATCTTTATCAATCCGCCTGAACCAACAAGGAGCGTTATCAAACCCCATAGAAACAGCAAGAGGGGTGAAGCAGGGCTGCCCGTTGGTGCCAATGTTATTTAACGCCTACCTGTGGGATTTCAGAGATTCGGAAGCTGAAATTAGATCTGACCCCCCAAAAATAGGTGGGACCACCCTGTCTCGACTACTATACCCGGATGACCTAATATTAATAGATCAAACGCCGATAGGACTACAAAGGCAACTTGAAAATCAAAGCAGATATGTCGAAAAAAACAACTTAGAGATCAATAAGAGTAAAACAAAAATCATGGTGCTACAAAAAAGTAACACGTCAAAAAACCCATTTTCATGGCAGTTGGAAGGTGCAAAGATCCAGACGGTAATGGAGTTTAAATACCTGGGAGTGTTACTGAGCAACAACCAAATGGAAATAAGTATGCAACATCATCTCTGGGAAAGAGCGAAGAACTTAACATCCCAAGCTAAGATCATTGGAAGGAAATTCTGCCAGTATTCACTCAAACCAATAATACAATTCTATCGCACAAAAGTGATTCCATCAGTTACATAAGGAGTGGAGGCTTTTTTTAACATCCCAGAAGAAATCTGGATAAAGTTGGAAAGTTACTTCTGGAGACAGCTTTTAAATCTCCCAACATCCACGCCCATGCCTTTAATAAGAAGGGAACGATGTACCCTATCATTGCAAGGAACTGTATTAAGAAATAAACTGATGATGTACAGGAAAGTGATCATGCCGGAGAGATCGAATATTTTTGATATCATCCACAGAGAAATCTTAGTATCAAATTCCGAAACTTTAAAGAACTGGCAACAGAAAAATACCCTCGTACTGGAAGAAATAGGATCTTCAGAAGAAGAGCTAATTCATAATCCAACAAAAGTTGCAACAAGAATAGAAACTTGGGATTGGATAGAGGGGTCATACAAACTAGCGGCACACGCAACACCGATTTGCAAAAAGCTAAATGAAATAAGATCATACCTGAAGCTCTTTCCAAGTAGAAAACATTGACAAACATTTTTGAGGGCACGCCTTAACATTCTACAAATAAACGAGATAAGGGCAATCAGAGGAATATCAGCTACTGATAAATGCCGTTTTTGTCAGGAAACGGGGTGCAAGGAAACTTTAAGGCACCTGCTCTTAAACTGCAAGGGCTTAACCGAATTGAGAACTACGCACATGTTACATCTGTTTGAGGATTTACTCTTCTATGATGAACAATACTGGTGGAAACGCCTAATAGAAGGTGAAGGAGTAAACGAAACAATTGCAGTGACACAATTTTTGCAAAACATCGACTTCAGAAAAACATGAAGATGGAAGAGCACGAGGAAGGAATTAGGAAGCAATAGCGGGATGTGGATTTTTAGACTTGAGTGAAGTAATTTTGTAAAATAAAATGTGAAAACATTTTTTAAGTCAAAAAAAAAATAGGTAAAGTGATGCCTAAAGGAAAAATATATCATTTTATTGGTATTATGTATACTAAGTGCTGATATTTTACTCTTTATGATCTAGAGAAAAAGAGAGCAAGAAGAGATTTCAATTTTCTCCCACTCTGCATTACTACCCAAATGGCAAACCTATCACCCTGAAATGTCCAACAATATGTTCTTTAGGACAGAAACATGTAGGGAATTTTAACACATATGAACACAGCATATGTGATACAATCAAAAGTTGGGTTTATAAAGTTACAATTGGTTGGCTAAGAGTAATGTTTCTTTAATAAATTATTGTACCCAATAGCGGACACATTTTTATATGGGAGTCAGATTAATTTTATATGATTGTATGGCTAATAAGCTGTTTGTTTTAACTGATATGTCATTTATGTGTTGTGTGAAGGCATCATGAGTCAGACGCAAACAATAGGTTCAAGTGTTCTCAACAAAGTTTTATTTAATGAGGAATGCTGCACTTGGCGCCTACTATCTCTAAGGTTTCACAGTTATTACATTAAAAAAGTAGATAGCACCTTATTATCTTACTGTCTGGGTAAGCAGCTCGATATTTCAGTCTTTCATGTGTATACGACCAAAATTGTAAAAACATCCCACTATTACACTCTGTGACGAGCTCAATCACATCTCTTTCTTTTCCTGGAGCATATATCATCCTTTTCAGTAAGGCTGTAATCTTTATTTCTGATAGTACCAACCAGTCATACGCTTGTTCCTTTGTCCATTTAAAATACACAGATCGTATAAAATATAGAGTGTATAAATCACGGGCATTATCAACATTTTTAAAACTTTCCATAAGTTTTGCAATAAAAGTATTATTATTCAGTGCATTTAACTTAACAAACAACATGCTAATCTTATACTCTAAAATATTGCTTATCAGCGTCACATCACAATCAAGTAAAATATATTCAATAGCAACAGATTTAGGGAATCTAAATAAAATCTTTAAAATTTTAGCTTCAAATTTGTTCATTTCTTTTTTGTACTGTTTTCCCCAGATTTCTGCACCTTGGATGAACATAGCAGCAGAATTGTGTGAATAGAACAACCACCTGGGGTTCCTATAAAGTGGCTTAATGCCATTGTTATCTTCATACATTTAGTTTTAACTTCTTGCCATTGTTGTTTCCAACAAAGGTTTTTGTTAATTATCACTCCTAAGTATCTGTAACAACTGACCACTTCAATTGGCTGTTTATCAATCGACCACCGGACATTTGTGATACGCTCTAGTTTCGTTTTTCCTAGGAACGGGATGATTTTGTTTTTTGCAATGTTAATTTTTAATCCGTTCTTTCTCGCAAACTTTTCTAAGGCATTTAGCTTGGTCTGCAAGCCTTTAGGAGTATAGTCAGTTAGTACTAAGTCATCTGCATAACCTATCCATCCAATTTTAATGCCTCCTATCTTAATGTCTTTGGATGGATTTACATTTAATTCATCATCAAAATCAGTTTAGTACAGGTTAAAAAGAGTAGCAGCTAATATACATCCCTGTTTTACACCTTGAGATGTTGGAATGGACTCAGAGATTTTGCCGTCGCCATCTAAGCGAACTATAACCAATGTATCTGTGTACAATAGGCGTATCATTGCTAACAACCCTGCCGGCATGCCGCAATATTTCCATAATTCTTCCCTTATAATGGTATTGAATACCGGGCTAAAGTCGATAAACGAGGCATACACTGGGAGATGCTGTCAATTCCATGAATATTCAATAATAATTACAGGATTAATTATATTGTGCATAGTGGATAATTTAGCATGAAAGCCCGATTGGTTTGGTGGCAAGATATGGTTCTCGGCTACCCATTCATTCACTTCTTTTTCAAAAGGATTTTCGCAAAGATTTCGGTAGGGATGTCTAACATCGCTAACATCCTGTAATTAGCCAGATCTTTCCAACTTCCTTTCTTATGAATAGGTAATATTATACTTTCTCGCCAAGATTGGAGCATTAATCCATATCGACTGATCCATTGAAATAATAGAAATAGATTCAACGCATATGGCGATTTCTCCGGTGACAGTTTCAACAATGCGTTGCAAGTGCTATCTGGGCCAATAGCTTGAGAGGTGGGTAAGATTTTGATTAATTTAATGAGGTCATCAATCATGTAGCAGCCTCTCCACACTACTATGCTATCGACGACAGCTTGATTAATTTCATTTTCAGCACCCAGAGCCTTGGTCACACGGATAGTCTAATCTTTTTCAGATATGCTGTTTATCGGTAAAGATTTCTTTTTACTACTATTTATCACTGCCCAAACACCTTGATTATTAAAAATATGTTTAATCTGCTTTAATTTGCTTTAATTCCTCTCAGTATTTAAAGTATGTTTCTTCTGCTTTAACTTGCTTTCATTACATTCAGTATTTAAAATGCCTTGCTTTTACTTCATTTCTATCACTGCCTGCCAGCCTGGTGTTCTCCCTTTCTGGTTTCACTCACCGGTCAGGGCTTACGGCTCCTCACAAGTCCTTCTGTCGCCACAGGTCCCTGTTTCCTCGTGCAGTCAATCACATCTTCTTCCGGCGGTCTTCTTGTGGCTCACACACACCCAGTAGTGCTTCCACAGTGAAGCAGGATAGGTACAACCACTTTCCTCGACCCCGCCCGCCTCCTTCTCATGGCTTGCCATCGGCCTCCAGCTTCTTGTGCCACCGCTTCCACTGCATACACTCTGCACTGCTTCACGGACCTCCAGTGCTTGTCTTGCCATGCCGCCACACCAGAGAGGTCTCCCTGCACACAGCTGACCCCGCTCCCCCAGCTGACTTCATTTGTTTCGGGCTTCCAGCTTTTAAAGCTCCCGCCTCCATTTTCATTACAAAAACGACTAGACCGCTCACCAGCAAATCTGTAGTCCTTCCTATCTCTTGTTGTCCTCCTCCTCCTCCTCCTTGCCCCAGTTATTATTTGGGGCTGATAATTGTTCGCGTTCACAAAATGAGGATGTGTTGGTCCAGTTGTCCTCTTCTTCGTCACAGTACCATGTAGAAGCAATTTTGGGAATACTTTAGGGGAATCACAGCGAAAGGGCTGACAAAAGCCTAAGAAGGGTTGAGGGATGGAGGGTTCATGGTGAAAGGGAAATGAAGGATACCATGTCTCACCTAAGGACGTCCTCTCCTCACTCCCCAAGTCTCCTCCACCCAGGTGATCCCCTTTTGCATATCCACACCCAGGATCAGGATCCAAAAGTGATGGCCTTTCCCAGGGCAGTTGAGAAGAGGATACCAGGGGAAAAGAAGTGAGGACGCCCTCAACCTCCTTGCAGTTTAACTAGATGAATAACATTCCGTAACGTTTGTGTTATTACAGTTCTCTATGCACAACACCGACTTAAGCTGTACATGTATGATTATCTTTGCAGCTTTCATTAAATAAGTTGTGAATGTATGTATTCTAGGTGACTCCTGGGAATGTAAACCCGGGGTCTGCAATGAATCCAATGGAGTCATCACTGATCCCCCAGTGGTAACCTCCTCCCATGTGGCCAGGGAAAAGCAGCCGCTACTTGATCCTGACCCTGGGGGCGGTTATATGAGGGAGAATCACATGGGAGGAAACAACCTCTGAGGAGAAGGCATGACTTCATTGGATGAGACATGGTATCCCACTTAAACATATTGAAAGTGACTATTCAAGCTTTGGAAATCAATCATCAACAATGGACCTCTTGTCCCAGAATCATTGAAATGCTGGGACGAAGAAGAGGGAAAGAGTAATGTAGAGCAGTGTGAAGGCATCATGAAGAAAGACACAGACAACAGATTCACTTTTCTACAAAATGATTTATTCTTCGTAAATGTCAGGATGCAGTAAGGCCTACCTTGCCCTATACCAAGTGGGATTTCCCTACCTAAAGAAACTAAGGATAGTCTGTGTCATTAAGTTCAACTCAAAGTATGTCTGTGTCCAAAGCCTATACTTGCCCTCACAACTAAAGATATACATTGTATTGTTTATTTTGTATTGTTCCCTTGTTAGACGCTTATACAGGAAGTAAACACTGTTTCAAAGTGCCCACATTGCAACAGAGAGGGGACAAGGGAATGAGAAGCAATTAAAATACATAAGGAAAAAATACTAAATACAGTGGTGGGGGGGACCTAGTATGCCTTGTGAGTGTTCAGAACGTGCAAGTGCAGAAGGGAGGGTGAAAGGGATAGATGCTGGGGTGCTCATGGGAGAGCAACAAGTGAAATGCAATGTAAGGTAAGTGCGAGCCTCCAGGTTGGAGAGTGAGTTTGAGGCAAGTGCTGAGGATAGACAGAAGTTGGGGGTGATTCAGTGTGGGAGGTCAGGGCCCCAAGGATTCATAACGGTTCTGAACACCAAACAAGCAACTGTGAGATTTGCAGAGGAGAAAGGGCGGGAAGGAGGAGGTAAAGAGGAAAGTCTTGTGATGAGCTTCCAGAAATGTAAGAAAGTCCTGCTCAAGACAAAGAGGGAGGGGGAGGCTGTTCCAAAGAAGGGAGGCAGCTGAGGAAAACAATCGGCCTCCTGCTCACTGTTTAGTGAAACGCTTTTCAAACAAATAGTTGATGCCTTAGGAGCGGAGAGGTCTAGAGGAGGAATATTTAGTACGAGAGAGTTGCAGATAGTGTGGTCCCGGGCCCCAAACAGCCTTGTGGATGATACGGAGGGATTTGAATTTAATCTGTGAAGAAACAGGAGCCAGTAAAGACTTTTTAGGGCAGGAGATTAGGGATGTCAGCAACAAAAGAAACAGTGCTCCAACATAATGTTCAGAACTTCTTGCAGCTCCTGGCTCGCTTTTCAGCTTCCACCTTCCCCAAGTTCAAAACGGTGCCGACAAGCCTCGATGTACCCTTCCCCAAGTTCAGCACAATCCCAAAAGGTCTTGGGGTTCCGTCCCCAAGTTCAACACAGTTCACAACATCTCAGGGGTTTCCTTCCCCCAAGAAGGCAGCTCTTCCAGCTTCAAAACCACAGTCATTTCAAATCTCTCAGCTTTCAATAATAATTCCAGATCAATCTTTGTCATCTTTCAGGCTTTTCAATAGTTCACCTAGATTGTTCCTTTCTTCAATCACCTCAGCACTTATTATACAAAAACAGCTTCTGTATCTTGACTTTCCTTGGTTCTTTCCATGTAGGGGTTTCTCGGTCTAGGCGCAGTTGTTGGACCACACGGTCCACCCATTACAGGTCATGCAACAGATAACCCATGGCACTTTGTCAGACTTGTTTGTTCTATTTGGTCTTTCTTACCAACACAGGCTTTCTCTCTGCACCTGTGTCATTAGTCCACATTCAATTCGGTTTTCCTTGGCAGTCTCTTGGATATGCCACAACGTGAATTTCACACAACTCATTCCATATTGTTTATTCCTTTCCTCCACCTTGTTTTCACATTATCCATTAGTGCTTATCACTTGCTTTCCACCTGGTTCATGAGTGCTCATTTTCACTTTGTTCATACTTTCACATTGTCCATCAATGCATATTGCTGCTTTTCACTGCGTTCATAAATGCACATCACTTTCTTTTCAATAATGCAGTATTTTCATATACTTTTAATATTTTTTCTTTAGTTCGGTATTCAATAATACTTGTATTTCGAAAGTACTTTGCAGCTTTTTCGGTATTAAAGATTCTTCCATTCGGTCTTTAAACCCAGTTATTATACCTTTCCCTTAGATCCGTATTTCCAACTGCCCAATTCCAGCCCATGGAGCATCCCAGTCTGAGTGTTCCCTTTCTCTCACTCACCGGTGCGCAGCTGCTCCATCTGGCATCTTCGTTCTCCTCTCCCGCTTTCACTCGCAACGCTTGTGCTTGTCGGTAGCTCCGGCGAACAGCTATTGCCGCCTTCAAATCTTGCTGCAGGTGTCTGTGGACCTCTGGAATCTTCTGTGTCCCACAGCTCCGACTGTGGACACACACCACAGGGGAATGCAGGTGTCTTGACCCTCTCATGGCCCGTTCTGGACCCGGTGTCTCTCCCACTTCTCTACAACACACAGCGTCCTTTCCACCGACCCCTCTCAAGACTGCTTCACGTCGGTACACTGCGTCCTTCTCTCCAGGCAGGCTTCTCCCTTCCTGTTGCCGGTCTCCCATTTTATGCACCTGTAGCCTCTTAATTGGTTGCAGGTTCAAGTCCTTAGTCTGACCATAGTTGAATCTATTAGTGGGACATGCCTGGCCATTATAATAGTATTCCATACTCCCCTCTTCCACCTCACATTCAGTATCAAAGTGGCGTGAATAAATGGAACTGTGCATAACTCCCAGTTGCCTCCACCTTGTCCCACCTAGTTGGAGTCTTTAAGGAATATGATTGTGGGACAGTTTGTGTGTGTGTGAAAGAGGAAAAGACTGACAATAAACTATGAAGGTAGGAGGAGAGGAGGGTTCATTCTGACAAGGAAAAGGGGCATACCATGCCTCACCCAAAGACATCCTCTCCCCACTCTCCAAGGTCCCTCCACCAATGTGATCGATCCTCCTTTGCATATCCACCCACAGGGTCAGGATCAAAGAACAATGGCCTTTCCCTGTCCACCTGAGAGAAGGTACCAGGGGGAGTAGATGGGAGGATGCCCTCTGGTTCCCCACAGGGGGAGAAGCCACCTGCCCAAGGAGCGCGCTAGTCTTTTCCTGCAGACACCTATGCCCGGGAACTTTAAAGGACGGCAACAAGATGCTAGAGGCTGCTGTTGGAGAGACAATGTTTCACCTCTCTGCGAGGCTCGAAGGACTTCAAAGCAGAAGGAGGTGTGGTGATCCGGGCGGCTCACCAGCAAAAAAGGGGAACACTGACAGAGTGGGTCACGCTGCCGGGACGCCAGGAGCCAGGGAAAGACTCCTGGGCATTTGCCGATTGCCACAAGCAACCCCTTTCTTACCGTAGCCTGAGGCAAAGCGGGTGCGTGGAAGAGAAGCCGCGAGAGATGGGAAAACGTATAGCAAACAACCACGAATGGAAAGTAAGCAGCGTACCTTCTCTGAATGACAGCAAACGAGCCTGAGAACGCCAGCAGGAGCCGGTGAATCAGCCCAAAGAAACTGGGGACCCCGGGGCATATCGGCAACTGCGCCAAATACCAATAACAGCAATAAAAACAACAGAAGTGACAACACAAAGCGACTAACTGTAAAAAGGAGAACAAACTAAATTACAACCCTTGTCCGTATATGAATGCATGGAGTGTAAATACATGGGAACACCAAAGCAAAATATATATCAAGAGGATATACTGCCCAACCAAGTAAATGTACAATTGTGGAAATGGTTAGAACCCTGTTTGAATGCAAGAAGCTCTGGCTCGAGAAAATAGCAGGCAGTTACAAGTTTGTGAGCAGGAAAAGCCCTGGCAGGAAAGGCAATTCCAAGTGTGTAAGAACACGAAGCCCTGGCAGGAGAGTATACCAAGCAATTGCAAGTGAGTACGTAACAAGAACTTCTAAGTAGAGGAATATCAGAACTGTGTTAAGCATATGAGGAAAAGCCAGGTTCTGACCGAAGGATGTAGAAAGCTAGGGAGCTTTGGCTGTGACAGTGCTATTGTGCACCAAGAAAGACACAAGGAACTGTTGTAGTCAATGAAGAGAAATCCAGGAGAAGGGAACCCCATTTTTGGAACAAAAACTCTTGATACCTAAGGAACGTTTGTGTTGGAACTATTTATTCTTCTTTTATTAACCCTTTGTCAAGAGCTTCAAAGGTTAAAGACATTTCTCTTTTCACATTTATAATGTACTTTTAGTTTGAGGCTCAGAATGGAACTTTTGGACACAGCGACAGTTTGATTTTTACATCCTGACACAGACAGATCCTTAGTTTTGGTTTAGGCAGGCAAATTCCTCTTACATCTGGGTCGGAGAGGCCTTTTCCCAAACCCTTTAATTTTCAATAAATGTCTTTAACCAAAAACATGGCTAACTTGTGTCCAAATTTCATTCCTGACTCCTGTAAGGTCCCATATGATGTTATATTGTGGGCGTGATTCAGTTTCCCTTTAGCTAACAACAAATCGCCCTAAAGCAGGAGTAGCCAACCTTTGGCTCTTTAGTGTTTTGGTCTAAAAACCCCATTTGCCCTGCCCAGCATAATAAATGGTTAGGCATAATGGAAGAATACTCTTAAACAACCCTGCCCTAGAGCTGTCATTAGTGAGAGCTGAGTCAAGACCCACTTCAAATGGATTTCACGCCTCTGTTTGAACACCGCTCACGGCACTTTCTGTGCGTCAGTCCTTGGGATCTACAAATCCAAGGGCGCCCTTCCTTAATGAAAAGCACTGTTCTTCTACAGCGCGAGCAACAAAACAGACTTAATTAAGCTCCCTACGTACTTTTCTGAATACCATAGACTAAGCAGAAATAATAAAATTGATTAAGTACCCACACGAACATTCTGCCTAACAACGTAAATAGGTATGAGACATTAGAAATTGACCTACAAAGGAAAGCATTTGCTTGTCTTAAAAGTGTTTCGTAGATAGGTTTTAGCCTCATGTATTTGCATGTTTTGCTTATATAAAAATTATTACTGTCCCCGCCCTGAAACTATTTCAAAGCGCTATACGGGAAAATAAGACGCGCGTGCACGTGTGTGTGTGTGTGCGCGCGCGTGCGTGCGTGCTGGCGTGCATGTGTCTGGGGCCAAGTAGCTAAGAGCTACTTAAAAGCCCGATACTAGGTAGGTTAAGAGGGTGAGGAGTAGGAGAGCAGGAAGAAGGAAGGCCTTGTTGACACAACTGGCAGGTTACTTTTGAATAAATGCCCCCACTCGCATAGACACAGCATCTATGTCATGGCAGCCCCCCACACCTTACCTAAAGACCTGGCACTTGCAGACACCCCTCTGTTTATTACAAGATTAATTACTGGACCCGATTTCTGCCCTAGTGCTTCTCCTAACACGCCTGCTTCCTGTGCCTTCTCCTATAGTGCTTTGAATTAGCTTCAAGGTGACACTATCCTGCCTCCTTTTCCTGATTTCCTAACTCCCCTCCTTTCTTCCACAGTCCCTCCCCTTCCGCCCACCCGCACCCGCCCTATAGCTGCAGCTTCTGAGTCGGGGTGCGTGCGGGGTAACATGCGCCCCAACATACACCACATAGCTTGATTCCACCCGCTCCCCCTCTTCTCTTACCCTCTGTCGCTCCCTACCTTTCCCTCTCCCATTTCCCTCACAGCTCTGCGAGGAACAGGTATTGCTGTAAACGCTCAGCAAAACGCACATATGTGCTCACTCATTTTAGCACTCACACATTTCGAGTTTTCGTCTGGATTGGGCGTTATTCATCAGTGCCCCCCTTTGTTGGCTTCTTCTGTCCTCCACTGATATATCTAAGCCAGGGGGTCTTCAACCTTTGGCTCCCCAGATGTATTGAACTACAGCTCCCATCACCCCTCACCTTCTATGTTAAAGGTGAGGAATCATGGGAGTCGTAGTCCAAACACCTGGAGAGCCACAGGTTGCAGACCCCTGATCTAAGGGAAAGGTTTCCTCGTGCACATTTTGAGGGTTCACCCTGCTGATGAGGTAGCAATGTGTTAGGGAGGGGAGCTTTGGAAGATCTGCTGTGTGCAGATGACGTAAAGGGTAGCCCAGCAAAGACATGTGTTTCATAATTTATGTACTTTTGCTTCACAATACACCACCCACGGGACTGCTTCAGAGAACAGGGGCACAAAAAGGGATTGAGAAGGGGCCGAGAGAGGGATGTGGAAGGTGGGGAGATGGAAAAAGTGCCCAATCAGGATACATATGCTTGTGTTAAGGGAAGTATGAAGCTTATGCAGTAGACTATTTTAGAAAACATGTTTACTAGGGGTGGCAACTAAATCTGTAAGTGGCAAAGAACCATTCAGAATTGGCATTCTCGTCGGGTCAGGTGGCACCAGCGGCTGTGATTGGTCTGTAGGAGGCTCCTGACATGTGGGCGTTAGAAGGTGTGCATGATGATTGGTCTGTAGGAGGTGCCTGACGTGGGGGCGTTAGAAGATATGCATGATGATTGGTCTGTAGGAGGTGCCTGACGTGTGGGCGTTAGAAGATATGCATGGGTGAACTAAACAGTAGGTTCTTTCCAAATGGCAAATGTGACATATGGTGTCTGGAGTCCACTTGGATCTCGTTCCACCTTTTCAGGGATAAATAGGAAGGGATTTTTCCACCAACACAAGCATCTCTCTGCCGAATGGGGGTTTGTTGGAGGAATGTGTGCTGGGATGGTAGATAAGTAATTAGGTCCAGGGCCCTCGAATGCCATGCTGTACAGCAATTAACTAGGTGGGGCAGGATCCAGGACTTGGTGTGGGCCACATTGCATTGGAATCCCATGGGCCACACCGATGTGGTGGCCTCCCTCATCTTGGCATTCGTGGTGATGAAGAAGTCCCACAGTTCGTCTGCCAGTTTCTGAGACTGTCCAGGGATGTCAGTCAGTGCTCCATGGTGTCAATGGCTGGTAAGACTCGGGATCATAGCATGTTCACATTCTTTTCATATCGACACGGCATGTGTGTTCCTCAGCCAGTGTTCCAAACTGATTCAATTGACAAGGAATTAACCATAGGCAATGATGGCAATTCCCAGGAGAGAGCAGAAACGAAAAACCTCTCTTGTGGATATTATCTTTCAGGGATTCTCTATACAACACAGACCAACAGAACATAAATGGAAGGAATGATACTCTAAACCGTGTGCTATAGATCCTGAGTTCTTAGACACAAAAATAAAAGTATGTGTAGTGTGGGGACAGTGAACAAGACACAGGAAAAGTTACAACGCATTTATATGTACTAAGGCACTCATCTGAGGGAAATGTACTAAGGCACTCATCTGAGGGAATTGTATATAACTGAATGACACAGAAGTGCATCTGTGCCAGAGAAACATGTGCAGCAGCCATTTTGTATTGGGAACAACCTGCTACTGTCTACATGGAAGCCATCTTAGAGTGGTTACAATATCAGATTGGTGACCACCTTGAAAAAGAAGATCATGAATGTGACCTCAGGAATCCCACGCTGTAACATCCTTTCCCAGTTTAGCTGAGCCTTGCATGTCCTGGGCTCACATGCTTCTAAGCGCAGATCATTCATGAAGCAAAGCAGTCATGAGATTGCTGAGGGAAAGCAGTCGATCTTGCCACCTGCCTTGAGGATGGGCCCATATAGAGAACAGCAACATGTCAAGACACACACAGGTACTGCAGCGAGACAGGCACCAAGCTTGCAGCTCACTTCAACCTAGGAAAAAGAGACGCAGTGCACTCTCATTTACCACAATATGTAACATAGGGTTCGTCATAATCGGGGCTCAGCTTTCAGAAATCCCCTTGAACCAAACCTTGTGGATTGCTGAAGGAGAATTCAAAGGGCCCCAGCACTAGTTAGTGTGGTAAGGGTGCTTCAAAAACTGCAAGACCAGCAGGAAATGGGTCTATTTTCGATGTCTACACACATGTGACACCGTCAATAGCCCTATAAAATAGATCAAGGGCAGAGGGGCCATGGGAAAGGAAGTAGAGAGAGGTGGTGGAGGTGAACACGAATCAAGAGGAGGAGATAAAGAAAATCCCGAACGGGTTAGGCTGCAGGCTATGCAGAGAAAGATGTGAAGAGTCCAACAAGGGCTTGCGCGAGAGAGATGGCGAATGTTGGACACAGAGCCTATATGCAGTAGCGAGGACGAGATGCAGAGCAGCCTTGGAACGCAGGAGAACATGATGCTGTAGAAGATGGTTGTGAGCGAGAGGCGAAGGTGAAAGGCCAGATACTGCACCCACATGGATCCACCGAGAGTCGTTCTGACAGGGTGACAGGCAAGAGTGAGCGGAACAGGAGAAGGGAGTGTATCCAGGCAGGAGAGAAGTTCGTGGATGCCTGACCTTGGAGAATGGGAGAAATAGGGTAAGAGGGAAGAGGTTTTTGGGAGGGGTCCGGAGAGAAAGCTTCGCGAGCCATGGGAGAGGATTTAGGGAAGAAAGACTGCTGGCTGAAGCTGGGAGCAGACATTTTTAGACAAATTGATCTCCAAAGTGTAACATGGATTACCACATTCTGGAACTTGAATGACATATAGAAAGCCATGGACGTCATATAGAGGTTGCCAAAGGTATCAACTTCTACCCTTTTATTCCCTTTGAAAATGATGGGACTGCTTCTGCTATCCCTAGCCTCAAAGGCAGTGCTAGCAGCAGCAGGCGCAGCCTACAACAAACTTCTGCATTTTCTTTGTTCTAGGCTCTGTGCTATATGAATTGCGGGTACAGAACTGCAGGCCTTCCCAACTCTTCACTACAAAACACCAAGGGTGTTTATTTTGACCTCAGCCCAGAAGTATTTTTTCTTGCGCTTGTGTACATACTGCAAAAACTTCATGCAAGTGCGCATGTGTGCATAATACACAAAGTACTGTTGCTGTAACCAATACATAGCCCAGGATCACATAGTTCATGCTTTATTGCATGTTTTAATGAAGGTAACACTTATTAAAACACAGAACCTCTACCTAGCTTTAGTACTCAGTAAATCATAATATATGTTAATATGAATCGTTGGTATTGTGTCTATATCAGTACCTGTATGATCAGTCTGTATGTTGGGGCACCAGTTGGCATTTGATGAGTTGAGGCTATCTTTGTACATGGGGGCAATACCAGTAATGTGGTTGTTATGGCGAGAGAGGGTGGTCTCTGAAGCTCAACGGGACACATGATTGTTGCCTCAGAGCCTGTAAATCTCTACCCTGCATATGATGCCTACACGTGATTAATGAGGCATTCCCTGGCATGGATATTTGAGGTGGCACTTGACACATCTTGGCAACACCGGAACGGGTAAGGCTGCACCTTGCACGGGATGGCTATATCTGGATTGTGAGGCTCTGTCCGACATAGGATGACATTATTTGGCAATTTGAGGTTCACTTGGCATATGATGGCAGAACCTGGATATATGAGGTTGTACTTGGCATGCAAGGGCATAACGCCCCTAGGGTATGTGAAGTTATAGCTTTCATATGATGCCGATATCTGACATGCAAGCCTGTAGCTGGCATAACATTAACCTATGAGGCTTTACTGGTACATGAAGGCAATGCCTCTGGCCTCTGCTTTGTTTGTGACAAATTAAGGGAACACCCATTGCACACCACAGCAGCAAATTAGCTAACATATAATTAGTAACAAAAATCGCTTTTTGTCTATGTATGTAACGTTTTGTTATTATATAGATCCTATACAAGTGTAGTTTGTGTTTATATCAGTGATGGCACTTCCTGTGATGTCATTCGGATGAAATGCCTCATTATATCAGTTCTGGTAACACCATAAGGGTCAAAAGGTCATTGATACCAATTTCTGTGATGTCATCGGTGTGATGTCACTTTCGCACTACCTGACATTTTCCTCTTACTGCCGAAATACACTGAGGGGGGAAAAAAGCTACATTCCAGAACTTTACGTCTTAGCTCTTAGTTGTGCCCAACCTCCAGCTAAAGGCCACAAGAGACCCCTCTCGGAACACCAAACAAGAAGAAATCGCCTCAACCCGCCAAATCTAGGGACAAAATCAGAGAGACCAACCACTGATTGAATAGGTGATCAGGTGATGAGAGCATATTGTGTCACTTCCAGTTTGTGGTTTCACTTCCTGTTGGTGACATCACTTCCAGTCCATAACATACCCTCTTGCGCCCATCTTAATTTGGCCCAACCTCTGGCTAAAGGCCACAGGAGACTCCTCTGGGAACACCAAACAAGAAGAAATTGCCTCATCCCAGCAACACCAGGGACAAAATCAGAGAGACCATCCACTAATTGAATAGGTGATCAGGTGACGAGGGCGTCTTATGTCACTTGCAGTTTGTGGCTTCACTTCCTGTCAGTGACATCACTTACAATTGATTGCATCACATCCTGCACCCATCTTAATTCAGCCCAACCTCTGGCTAAAGGCCTCAGCAGACTCCTCTGGGAACACGAAACAAGAAGGAATCACCTCACCCCAGCAACACCAGGGACAAAATCCAAGAGACCAACCATTGATCGATTAGGTGACAGGAGTGTGTGACATCTTATCTGAATTCCCTAGGGGGGTCCAGCCCAGGGAGTCCCAGTTAAGGGCATTACAGTAAAGGGCAAATACCAGCTGTTGACAAGCCTCTTTGCCTATGAGCCTTTGCTTCTCCCTCCCCACCTGTTGAACCTGTGAGTACCCCTAGCTTGTTAATTACTG